>NW_021318665.1:916387-920575 GCF_001605985.2 Dendrobium catenatum
TATGTTCATCTTTTAAGATGATATAATATTCTTCTTGCCATATCTAAATAAAAGAGTGAATAAACTTTTTCAAAAAATGTATTTCTATCTTTAAACATATTCTATAGAATTTCATGTTCATCTTTTGAGATGATATGTTATTCTTTGAACTATGTTTGATTATAGAAATATCAATTTTCAAAACCCTATTTTGATATTGAATCCATTGTAGAATATTGTGTCGGCCTCTCGAGACCGTACTTTATTCTCAATGCAGTATTCGATTACAAAATAGGAGAAATCAAAATCTGCGTGGTAAGACACAATTTTTCCCACCAGGCATGAGGTCAGAGTCGTACTTCATTGGATAAGAGAACAACACCTGCATATATTGACCCGGAATCAGATTCTGATAGTGAACCAGAAAATTGAGGTGTTGCATTCTCTCTCGACTATAGAATATAAACACTCCTCCAAAATTTGATCTCACCTTAGACCAAAACAGTGACTCTAAGGTAGATAACTCGAAGGATAAAAGTAACGAGCCTAAATTAACAATGTACAAAAAACTCAGTATGAGGATTGAGGCCCTTTCCCTGATCCCACTGTCAGTTGGTAGGATTGCAGGGTTAGAAGTTAAAGTGGCCCCCAACCTGAACGGTGAAGTAAAGAAAGTCCAGAAATTCTTTCTTGGCTCCTCCTCTGCAAGGGATGAAGGTGATGTAACCCTTGAGGAGGCAGATTTTAATGAATTAATGGAATTACCTTTTGGCTACTTTCCTGTCTGTGTGAAAAATACTTTCTCCAAAGGTCCTGTACCATATTGATGGACTAAGGGGCAAGCAAGATACCATGAAAATATTTGGCAAACCAAAATCAAGAAAAATCCAATGGCTGACATTGGCTTTGGAACCGTTAGTTCATTTGATGAAGATGAATACTGCTTAATGATAACTTACCATCTTGAATCTCCAAATGTCCCTACGGATCCCATCTGTCCTTTGGATGGGCTCTATTTGGAGACTTTAAACGATCTCGATGAACTTCAAGTTCTGGATGCACCCCCTGAATTTGAAGAGGAAATTAATTCAACAGTCAACGAGTTAAGAGAAATTAACCTAAGAACTGATGATGACTGCCGCCCTACTTTCATAAGTATTTTACTGAACAAAAATGAGACCCAGGATTTGATTCAATAGTTGTCTGAGTTCAGAGATTGCTTTGCCTGGACATATGACGAAATGCTGGGTTTGTCCGCTGAGGTAGTGGTCCACCAACTTGGCATTCGGCATGATGCCATTCCTGTTAAGCAAGCTCCCCGGCGCATGCCCCTAGAGATTGAGCAACAAGTCATTTCTGAAGTTAAAAAATTGGCTGAAGCTGGGTTCATCCGAGAGGAACAATACCCCTCTTGGGTGGCCAGCATCGTGCTAGTTCGGAAGAAAAATGGTCAGATTTGAATTTGCGTTGACTATAGGGATCTGAAAAAAGAATGTCCTAAAGATGAGTTCCCTCTACCCATACTAGAACTCATGGTGGATATTTCCTCCTCGCATGCTATTTTCTCCTTTATGGATGGCTCATCTAGTTATAACCAAATCAAGATGGCCCTAGAAGATAAAAGAAATACTACATTCAGAACCCCTATAAGGATCTTTTATTATAAGGTGATGCCATTTGGCCTGAAGAATGCTGGGTCAACCTACTGGTGGATCATGACTCTTATCTTTGATGACTTAATCCACAATCAAGTCGAGTGTTACATTGATGACTTAGTTGTTAAAAGTAAGGTCAAAGAGTCTCACATATATGATTTAAAATTGTATTTGAATAGTTGCACCGCTACGATTTGAAAATGAACCCCTTGAAATGAGCCTTCGGCGTCACTTCACGAAAATTCTTAGGATTCAGAGTAAGGCACCAAGGAATTGAGATCGACCCTGCTAAAATTGAATCCATCTTAAATATGCCATCTCCTAAGAGCCTTACTCAGTTAAGATCTCTACAAGGTAGATTGACATATATAAGGAGGTTTATTTCTAATCTTTCTGGAGAAGCGTGTTGAGTCTAGTAATTAGGTTGTTAAGCCTAAGTAAATGTCCCACGGCTACCAAGAGGGGGGTGAATTGGTAGTTTTAAAAATTTTAAACCCTCTTAATAATAAAGTTGAACCGAAATAAAAGCAACTATTCAAACAAAGCCAACCCTTTTCTGTCCTTGCAAAGAAAGATACTAAATTCATGTGGGACGAGAAGTGCAAGAATGCCTTTGATAACATCAAACAATACCTTTCCAATCCGCCAGTTCTACCAGCACCGATTCTAAGAAAACCATTGATCCTCTATTCTGTAGCCTTAGATGAATCTTTAGGCGCCCTGTTAGCTCAAGTCAACGATGAAGGGAAAGAGAATGCTCTCTACTACCTTAGCTGAAGACTTCTCCCTACCGAAATTCGATACCTACTGATTGAGAAGCATTTCCTTGCTTTAGTTTTTGCGGCCCAGAAGCTAAGGCATTACATGCTTTCCCATTCGATCAGTTTGATTTCTAAAGTTAATCCTTTGCAGTATCTTATGACCCGACCTACGTTGTCAAGATGCTTGGCTCGTTGGTCTATGATACTACTCCAATTTGAGATTACTTTCATCCCCCTCTGTGATGTAAAAGGACAGGCCATTGCCAACTTCCTGGCGGCACACCTGCTCCTGGAAGATTCTCCTTTGAACGATGATTTACCCGATGAACAAGTCATGAGTTTGAGGAAATCTAGAGAAGCCGTCTGGGAATTATATTATGATGGTGCAGCATCCTCTCATTGGGATGCGACCCAATAATCTATAATCCCCAGAAAGGCAGGGGTCGGCTTAATTTTTATAATGCCAGAGAGAGGGATGATGCACTTTTTGTTAAGAGAGTTACTATTAGCATGTTTTACATTCTTCCAACTTGTATAGTTTGATGATTCCAAATATTATTATTTTATGTGCAGTTATCTCCCAACACCTTTTTGAAGATTTATTTTTTCTCTTGTGTGTACTAACATTTCAGAAAAATCAAACTCCAAACTACTGAAGACTTCAAATCAAATTCAGCATGAGATATCTTGAATTTTGAAGCTTCTAATTTTTGTATGAATTAAGTTTGAGAGGGAGTGATTGTAATTGAGTGACTAAACACACACACACACACACTTGAGGAGATCTTAAAAATTTTGTACTGATTGTACGAGACGAATACAATTCATACAGGACTATCATGTCAGTTATCTCCTTGTAAGAGGAATGGAATGAATAGTTTTTGAAGAAAATTTTTTCTAAGTCCTGATCGTCCAGGACAAAATTATTTTCATCCCAGGATGAGCTAGGCTCTGCAAAATGTTCATCTAGACAAAATTATAATCCTGCTAGGACGAGTTAGGCTCTGTAAAATTTTCATCCAGACGAAATTATAATCGTCCCCGGAAGAGTTGGGCTGTAAAATTTTCGTCCAGACGACATTTATAATCATGCCTGGACAAGTTACTCTCTGTAAAAATTTCGTCCAGAAGAAATCCTGTTCATCCCAGGATGATGGAAACCGACTTAAGAAAGTTGGTTACATCCAGTAGATATTTGAGAACCGACCTATGAAATAACTGTTCGTCCAGATGAACCTAGTTTGTACGGGACAATGATCGAGTATGAATATAATTTGTACCAATATAGGATCATTTTTGACACTTTAAGTAAAATCATCCAGGATGATCCACGATCGTACGGGACGATCCATTTCGTGTTGACTTGAAAATTTATAGTTTTTGGATGGTTTTTCTTGTCTCTTCTATATATAGTCCAATTTAGACTGCCACCAAATCTTATTGCTCATTAATCTTCATGCCTATTGAAAGAAGAGTCAAGAAGAGAGTGTGAGAGAGTGTTCGAAGAAGGATTCTTGCTACTGGAGCGTGAATGATTCACTTGGAGTTTAAAGGTAAGAGTCTTTGCTTTTGAATTATAATTATTTCACTCTTTTCTTTCTTCCTTCTAGATTTCTTGTGAGAAGATCTGTCAAGGAGATCCAGTTCTCTGCCGACACTTGGAGAGTGTGAATAAACGAAGGGTTCTCTGCCCACACTAGGAGAGTGTGAAAGGACGAAGGCTTCTCTGCCCATACTAGGAGAGTGTGAAAGGACAAAGGGTTCTCTGCCCACACTAGGAGAGTGTGAAAGGA
>NW_021318665.1:920904-933029 GCF_001605985.2 Dendrobium catenatum
CCAATTCACCCCCCCCCCCTCTTGGATAGCCTTGTGACATAATCTTAGGTTTAACAACCTAATTCATAGTGAACGAGCTTCAATAAGTGGTATCAGATCTTTGTTTCAAAATCATAAGTTTAGACTTCTTTTTGATTAACGTAGATGGCTACATTTGGAAATCGAAACACACTTGAGGGTTACTCAATAACTAGACCTCCACTGTTTGACAATATACCTTTTGATTTTTGGAAAACTCGTATGTCTACTTTTTTTACAGTCACTTGATTATCATATGTTGATCTTAGTCCAGGAATGATATACAAAACCAACTAGATTAGTTGATAGACTTAGAGTTGAAACACCTTTTTTAGAATGGATAGTAGAAGAACGTGACTTAGCACAACTAAACGCCAAATGCTTAAATAATTTCTTTTGTGCTTTAAAATTAGAAGACTACATACATGTTTCCACTTGCAAAAGTGGAAAAGACATATAGGATAGACTTTGTATAACATATGAGGGGACTAATGAGGTTAAGCAATCTAGACTTAATATCTTGTTACATAATTATGAATTATTTTGCATGAAACCTAATGAATCCATTTCTGATATGTACACAAGATTCACACAAATAACCACCTCTTTGCATGCATTGAGTAGGGAACTAACAAATACTGAAATAGTTAATAAGATTCTTCATTATTTTCCTACTGCATATGATGCTAAAATTACTGTAATTATAAAGTCTAAAGATTTAAACATTTACTCTATTATCAATCTTCTTAGTTCGCTAATTGCTTATGAGCAAGGAGTTAGCCAAAGAAATATTGATGCAGGTGAACCACGAAGTGAGAAGAACATAGCACTAAAAGTGGAAGAGTCTAAGAGTGAACACTCACAACCTGAGGATGAAGATGACATCACATTGATGACTAGACAATTTAGAAGCTTTCTGAAGAGGAAGCAGAAGAGACGCCAGCAGTGGAATAGAGGTAAATTCAATAGAAATGCCAAGGTTTCAAATGAAATTATTTGATATGAGTGTAGGAAACCTGGGCATATAAAGATGGATTGCCCAAAACACAAAGCCAAACCTAGCAAGGAGAAGGTAGAGAAGAAACCATTTATGAAGAAGGGCAAGAAGAATTTCTAAAGAGCTTTTTGGGCGGACTCAGCTGGACTCGTTAGAAACAGAAAAGGAAGAGGAAGTCACTAATCTATGCTTAATGGCTGAAAATTTTGATCAGTCAGATCAAGAAGAGGTATGTGACTTAACTTATGATAAACTTTTTGAAGTTTCTGAACACATTCATCAATCATATAGGAAAATGAAGAAAATGCATGCTAGCCTTAGTTTAGAATTGGAAGAGCTTAAAAAGGAACATGAAATCTTTAGAAAAGATCATGCTTTGATTGATAACAACCACATGAAATTACTTGATGAGTTTGATGACTTGAATAAAAATCATGAGAATTTAAAAACATCATATGCAGAACTCGAGAAAGATTTTAAGAACTTTAAGGATGAATTAGAGAGCAAATTATATAAAATCAATTATTTAAATTGAATTTTGGAAGATATGAAATCATTTTACAAATTAACGATAAAAGATCCTAAGGATAATAGGATACCTCCTAAACTTTAAGATTTTACTAATCATATTCTATATCCTAAATTTATACAATCCCTGAATAGACAGATGAATGTTAGAAGACTTAGGAAACTATTTCCAAAAGTGAAATGTAATAATTGTTGATTGATGGATATATAGCTCACACCTATATTTTGAAGATGAAAACTAATTTAGTGTGGAGACCTAAGATGCATAAACCTAGACATATCATACATGCATCTGATTATAAATTGCTAAAAGGTGAACCCAAATTTATTTGGGTTCCTAGGTCTAACGTTTGATAATTTTGCAGGGTCGCTCTCACACAAGACCTCGTGAGAGTATATGGTACTTAGACAACGAATGTTCAAAGCATATGACTTGAGATACTACTCAATTCATAACGCTGGAAGCCAGGAGTGGAGGCAAGGTTACACTTGGAGATAATACCATAAAGAAGGTGGTTTGATTAGGTATGATTGGAAATCTTAAGAACTTTTTATAAACAATATATTATTGGTTGAAGGCTTAAAGCATAATTTATAAAGTATAAGTCAGCTTTGTGATAAAGGTTATTGTGTAAATTTTTTCCCTACTAGTTGCATATTAAGCCTAAATGGAAAAGATGTTTTGAATGGAAAAAGGGTAAACAATATTTATATGCTAGATTTGAATTACATTCAAGCTCCTACTACTTTTTATTTGAAAATTGTATCTGATGAGTCATGGCTTTGGCATAGGAGACTTTATCATTCTAGCATGAAAAACCTTAGGAGGATTACCCAAAAGAACTTAGTGAGAGGTACACCTAAACTAGACTTTACTAAAGATCATCTTTGTGATGCATGTCAATTAGGGAAGCAGGTGAAGTCTTCTTTTAAGTTCAATAAGGATCTTAGAACTAGTAAACCATTGGAGATTTTGCATATGGATCTTTTTGGACCAGTTGGAATTGTGAGTCTAGGAGGGAAGATATACAGATTTGTGATTGTGGATGATTACTCAAGATTCACATGGGTTAGACTTTTATTTCATAAGAGTGAATCATTTGAGAAATTTAGAAATTTTTTGACTTGGATTCAAAGGAAAACTAAGGATGTGAAATTTTTCTATAACAAAGTGAATCATGGAGGAGAATTTGAGAATGAAGAAATTTGGATGAATTGAAGGAAAATGAATTGATCACAACTTTTCTAACACCTAGAACGCACTCAGGCAGAATGGGGTAGTCAAAAGGTAAAAATAGACATTAAATAGAAGCCAGCCCAATACTCACTTCTAAAATATTTCTGGGGCTAGGCGGTGTAGCACTGCATGTTATGTTCTAAACAGGTAATGTGAGATCAAAATTAAAATAAAATATCCTATGAGTTGCTAATAGGAAGAACATCATAATTTATCTCATTTGTATGTTTTGGTTGCAAAGGTGTTCATTCAATAAACAATGGAAAATCTGCTTTAGAAAAATTTGATCGAAAATCAGATGAAAGGAATTTTGTTGGAAATACTCAAATGTTGGAAATCTTATAGAGATTATTCATAAAAAACTTTGGTAATTTGAGGAGACCAACACAATGTTGTATTTGATCGAATCTGGAAATATGAAAATGCCAAATATTGAAGAAGATGAAATTGAAGATTAACTCCAAAAGATTGATACGATGAATTTTGGAAAGAAAAAATTGGGAAAAAATTTGGAATAGAAAACCCTTGCCTAGAGATTTGGAATTTTCTAAAAACCACCCAAGGGATTGATTATTATGGTGAACCAAAGTGAGGGGTAAAGGATTTAGGCGTGGATTAAACAAGGAAGTCAATCATTCAGCCTTCCATTCAACTTAGAACCAACAAATATTGATCAAGCACTTTTGATGAATTTTGAATTTTGGCCATGCAAGAAGAAGTTGAATCAGTTTGTAAGAATAAAGTTTGGGAATTACCCATATAAAAGGCCAAATGATCAAAGTGTAGTAAGAACTAAGTGGGTTATTCTAAAAACAAAATGAATGAACTCACGAGTAGTCCATTAGAAATAAGGCTAAGTTAGTAGCTAAGGGGGTATAATCAGATTGAAGGAAATTTGATTTTGAGGAAACGTTTTGCCCCTATAGCACTTGAAGTAATTAGGGTTTTGCTAGCTTTTGCCTGTTTTAAAGGATTTAAATTATATCAAATGGATGTCAAAAGTGCCTTTTTAAATGGAGTAATTGAAGAGGATGTTTTTGTAGAACAACCTCTAGGTTTTGAAAATTCTAAATACCCAAATCATTTGTTCAAGTTAAAAAAGGCATTATATGGATTAAAACAGGCACCTAGGGCTTGGTATGAGAGGTTGAGCACCTTCCTACTTAACAGATCATTTAAAAAAGGAAGTGTGGATACAACTCTCTTTTTGAAGAGATGTGGAAAGGATATACTCATTGTTCAAATTTATGTGGATGATATCATTTTTGGATCTTCAAATAAAAATATTTGTGATGATTTTTCTAAAATAATGAGTAGTAAATTTGAGATGAGTCTAATGGGAGATTTGAGTTACTTTCTAGGATTTAGCATTAAGCAAATTGAGGAAGGTACATTTCTTAGTCAATCAAAGTATGTTAAGGACATCCTCAAAAAATATGAAATGGACAATGTTAAACCTGTTAGTACACCAATGAGTTCCTCAGTTCAGTTGGATAAGGACCCTAAGAGAAAATCTATTGATCAAAAGAAATTTAGAGGGATAATTGGATCTTTGCTTTACTTGACAGCTAGTCGCCCCGATATCATGTTTAGAGTTTTGTGTGCAAGATTTCAATCAAATCCAAAAGAATCATATTTGACAGCAGTGAAAAAGATTTTAAGATATCTCTTAGGAACTCAGAACTTAAGAATTTGGTATCCTAAGTTTAGCTCATCACTTGAAATTATTGGTTATTCAGATTCTGACTTTACAGGTTGTAGGGTGGAAAAAAAAGCACTTCTGGAACATGTCAGTTCATTGGAAATTCATTAGTTTTATGGTCCAGTAGAAAATAAAATTTAGTAGCCCTATCTACTGTAGAAGCTGAATACATTGCATTTGGAAGTTGTGTGGCACATGTACTTTGGTTAAAATAACAGTTAATTGATTTAGGATTAACTATAGCACTATACCAATTTATTGTGATAATACTAGTGTTATTTGCATTTCTAAAAATACTATTCAACATTCAAGAAACAAACATATAGACATAGGGCATCATTTCATAAGGGATTATATATCCAAGGGAGAAATTGAACTCATTCATGTTACAACTGAAAATCAACTTGCAGACATTTTTTATAAAACCTTTAGCCTTTAATACTTTTAGTGCATTAAGAACAAGGCTTGGTGTGATGGATTTAATTGCTTAAATAATAATGTTTTCTGCAATATTGATGTTTGTTTTCTAGTTAATGTTTTTTGTGTTCGTTATGAGTTTTTTATCTTGTTTTTGTGTATTTTTTTTAGTCTGTGTTTTATTGTTGTACATGGAGTTTTTGATGTGTTTTTTGAATTTTTGTTTTTTTTGTGTGCAAAATCAAAATTTTTTTTTTATGTAACAATCGTCCGGGATGAAAATTTTTTGTACGGGACGATTTGTGTAATGTGTCAAAGTGTCAGATTTTAAATTCGTTTGCATGCAATTTTTAGTATTTAATGGTCACTTCATCTGGATGATCGTTGTGATCGTACGGGACGATTTGTTTTTCAATCAACGGGACGAATGAATGAAGCGGTTGAATGGATAAGGTAGTTTTTAATACGAACGTTGTACGTACAAACCTTTGGTTCGTCTGGACGAACACATGTCGGTTCGATGTAGGGGATGGTTTCAACTACCATTAAAATGATATAAGCTCTGATCATCCCGGGACGAACACATGTTTGTTTGTACGATTAGACTGGTCAAAATTTTGTATGAAAGGATGCTTCGTAAGCCATGTTGATTACAAAAAGTCATTTCATTTTGGTCGTATTGGATCGTATGTACGAAATATTTTTGTACGGGACGAACGAAAATGTCGTACGTGACAAAATTTTTTCATCAGGTACGAACATGTCATTGTCAATAAATAGGCGCGCCTTTTAGATCAATAAGTCACACTCTTAACATCACTTTCAATCCCTTTCGTATTCTAGATCTTTTACAAATGGCAAGTTCTAGCAAGCACCAAAAGGTTCTAGTGAAGAAACCTCATAGAAATTCATTCGAGAACTTTCTTTCCAAAGCAAATGAGGATTCTTTTTCTAGGTTTGCTTCAGCCAAAATCACCCCCTCCAGAATCCTAATGCAAGATGAAATTACCTAAAAGGTGATGCATTTATTTGCTTTGACGCAGTTTTATTTTATCCTTACCCTCATCCACTGCTATAATAAAGAAATATTTCAGTACTTTCTTGCCAACATGTCCTTCAATTCTGACCACTCTATAATTCGTTCCTTTGTTTTCAAATAAAAAGTTGAAATCACAAAGTATGACTTAGGAGCATTTTTAAACTTAAGAACTGAGGGAGATAGAGCCCATAACTTAATCACCAATGATCAATATAAATGGTATGAAATCAATAGGGTAATTAGAGGAAATGATTTAGATGAGCATGTGGCTAGGGTATTAGGTCTTGTCATAAATGCATGACTCATTTAGCATGTTCTTAGAACTTCAATCATTCCAAAAGCTGGTGATAGAGTCAATATAACCCCCCCTTCTTTCCATGGTAAACTTCTTAATCATGAGTAATAAACCTGTAGATGAAGCCCAACTTATTCTTGACTATCTTTATGGGCTTTCTTAAATTGGCCATTCATAACAGAAAAGAAAGAGGAACATTGACTTAGGACACTTAGTTAACTATGTTATGGAGAAGAAATACAACTTGTTTCATCATGATCAAGAATATGAAGAACTACTCTACTACAATGACGGATCATTTAGAGAAATCTTCAAGGAAGAATCAGGTAAAGCACATGTCATAAGTGATACAGAGGAAGAGCCAGAAGGTGCACCTGCTCCAACCAAATTATCAGGATTTGGTTCAAAGATTTGATCGACTAGAGACTCATTTTGATCAACATTTTGATCAAATTGAGATTCATCTACAGCAGCAAGCTGCACAATATCAACATGACATGGGTTTTATGAGGGAGCAAATGAATGACATCAGTACTAATATACTTATGATGAGTACAAACTTTAACATCTTTGGTGGTGCTGCTCCTCCTCCTCCAGATCAAGGACTGTCTGAGTGATAAATGCATTTGATGTTATGTGTTTTTATGTATTTCTTTTTGTTTTAGTTATTATTTTTTAGGAAGTTTGATGTATTTTTCTTTTATTTAGATGTTTTATTGTTGTATTGATATCTTGATCTAAGATTGTATCATCTTTCTACTAATATCAATATATATTGTTATGTTTTGACTTTACTGATTTTAGAAATGTATGTTAGTATTTATGGCAATCATCAAATTTTTAATCTTAAATGTGCTATATCCTGAATTGTAAGATTAAAATTAAATTCATTAGAAAATCTAATTATTCTAAATTTAAGTTTTGATTATAACTTAAAATTATTAAGATTATCAATTTCATGTATCTTATTTAGACTACTTTATTGTTAATATTATTATTGCAATTGTGATGTTTTTTTATTTTGTATTTCACTTATCAGTTAATATTTATGCACTTAGATAAATTTGAAATTTTAGATTATTAATTTTGGAAATAATACGATTACTCTTGAAAAATGTACAAATGTACAAAAATCAAAAGAAATGCGCAAAGGTTTGCATTGTGAAAAAGAGGCACAAAATAAGCCCAACATGAAAAAAGATGCACAAAATGTGCCACAAATTTGAAAAAGATGCACAAAGCGCCACATGTGGTAGTTATTTCTTTCCAGATTCTTTTAATCTCTAAATATAAAATTATTTTTATGTTCATTTATATTACATATTAAAATTTGAAATATACAATTTTTCTATTCGTCCTTCTTGCAATGATTTTTTTATCCTAATGTCTAAATAGACACATGTTTTGATAAATTCTTTTTAGTTTCTATTTTATATCTCTTCTTAAGTTCTATGAATTTTTATGATTTGACTAATATTTTAATTTTATTTGCATACATTATTTCAATCACTTTCAAGGTTAAATTATCAAATGATTTTCATATTTCTACTTACATTTCGAGTATATTTCTTCTTCACTTTTTGTTGTTGTCAAAAAGGGGGAGAAATTGTTTGTTTCATTAGTTTGTCCATCCATATGTTTTTTGTTTTGTGTGATATTGTTGTGTTTTGTGTTGTTTTATTTTATATAAAATTTTGTGTTTTGTCCGTGTGTTTTTGTTTCGTTTTATATGAAATTGTAATTCAATGACTCCTTATTTTCATGGGTTTATCAATTCATGGGGAGTTTAACAGATTCTTAGAATTTGAAATCCTACAAACAATAATTGTTTTGCCATCATCAAAAAGGGAGAGATTGTTAAGAGAGTTGTTATTTGCATGTTTTACATTCTTACAACTTGCATAGTTTTGATGATTCTAAATATTATTGTTTTATGTGTAGTTATCTCCTAACACTTTTTGGAAGATTTTTTTTTTTTGCTCTTGTGTGTACTAACATTTCAAAAAAATCAAACTCCAAACTATTGAAGACTTCAAATCAAATTCAGTATGAGATATCTTGTATTTTGAAGCTTATAATTTTTGTATGAATTAAGTTTGAGAGGGAGTGATCGTAATTGAGTGAATAAACACACACACATTTGAGGAGATCTTAAAAATTTTGTACTGATCGTACGGGACGAATACAATTCGTACGGGACGATCAGGTCAGTTATCTCCTTGTAAGAGCAATGGAACGAACAGTTTTTGGAGAATTTTTTTTTAAGTCCTGATCGTCCATGATGAAATTATTTTCATCCCAAGACGAGCTAGGCTATGTAAAATGTTCGTCCAGATGAAATTATAATCATGCCAGGACGAGTTGGGCTCTATATAATTTTCGTCCAGACGATATTATAATCGTCCTCGGACGAGTTGGGTTCTATAAAATTTTTATATAGATGACACTTATAATCCTGCCTGGACGAGTTACTCTCTGTAAAAAATTCATCCAGACGAAATCCTATTCGTCCCATGATGATGAAAACCGACTTAAGAAAGTTGTTTACATCCTGTAGTTATTTGGGAACCATCCTATGAAATAACTGTTCGTCAGTCCGGACGAACCTAGTTCGTACGGGATGATGATCATGTACGAACATATTTCGTACCAATATTCATTAGGATCATTTCTTACACTTTAAGTAAAATCGTCCAGAACGATCCATGATCGTACGGGACGATCCATTGCGTGTTGACTTGAAAATTTACAGTTTTTGGATGATTTTTATTGTCTCTTCTATATATAGTCCAATTTAGACTGCTACCAAATCTTTTTGCTCATTGATCTTCGTGACTATTAAAAGAAGAGTCAAGGAGAGAGTGTGAGAGAGTGTTCGAAGAAGGATTCTTGTTACTGGAGCATGAAGGATTCACTTGGAGTTTCAAGGTAAGAGTCTTTGCTTTTGAATTGTAATTACTTTACTTTTTTCTTTCTTCCTTCTAAATTTTTTGTGAGGAGATCTGGCAAGGAGATTCGGTTCTCTACCAACATTTGGAGAGTGTGAATAGGCGAAGGGTTCTCTTCCAACACTAAAAGAGTGTGAAAGGATGAACGGTTCTCTGCCAACACTGGGGATAGTGTAAAAGGATGACGGTTCTCTGCCAACACTGGGGATAGTGTAAAAGGACGATGGTTCTCTGTTGCACCTGGTAGTGGTGGAAAGAGTTTGTTGTAAAGGCTTCTCCGCCTTGTTGTGGGTGCAAAAGGAGAGACACTATTCATTTTAGTGCAATACTCGGAGGGTACCTCCGGGGAGTGGATGTAGGTCTAGTTTTGACTGAACCACTATAAATCTTGTGTCTTTTATTCTTTACTGCTTTTTGTTTTCTGCTTTTTCTATTCTAAAAATTGTGGTTGAAAAACTATTTCAAAAAATTTATTAAAGTTCACTTTCATTTCAAAATATTCAAAAGAGGGATAAATTTTTAAAATATCAATTCACCCCCCCCATTCAATTCCCCCCCCCCCCCCTCTTGGATAGCCTTGGGACATAAGCTTAGGTTTAACAACCTAATTCATAGTGAACGAGTTTCAACACTTTTCCTACCATTTGTCCGAGCCCTGCACAAATAATGAGGCTGAATATGAAGCTCTAATAACCGGTTTGGAACTTGCAATTTTGCTGGAGATTAAAGTGATTGAGATCTTTGGTGACTCTCAACTGGTAATTAATCAAGTTGCAGGAACCTATAAGCTCTTGAATTCTAATATTTTAAAATACCACAAGTACACCCTTCACTTGCTTGAACAAATTCCTATCGTGACTCTGTATAAGGTTCCCCGTGGAAGTAATTCTGCAGCAAATGCCTTAGTAAAACTCATAAAGGAATTCGCATGCCCAGAGGAAGATTCCATCCCTATAGAGATTCAGGGTTGCAAAGCCCTCTCTTCTATAGATTTGGAATATATCAGTAAGAAACCTCTCCAAATCCTTTCTTCCTCTTCGACGATTGAAGAAGAAGGTGATTGGAGATGACCTTTAATTGATTACCTTCAAGAGAGAAAACTTCCCCAGGATAAATCTCTCTCCAACCAGATTAAGAAACGTGCCCTATCTTATGCACTAGTCAATAATTCATTATACTGTCGATCATTCGATCAGATGTGGCTACGTTGTTTGATAAACGGGAAGCCCTGAAGATCGTTAATGAGGTCCATTCAAGACTATGCGGTGCACATAAATCGGGTCCAAAGATGAAATTGAGAATCAAAATACTTGGGTACTACTGGCCTACAATAATTGACGATTGCATGAATATTACAAAGCATTGTCATCAATGTCAGGCCCACGGTGTGGTTCTACATCAGCCACCTAATGTGTTGCACCCTATGATAGCTTCGTGGCCCTTCAAAAGTTGGGGAACAGATGTTACCGGGCCGATTAAACCCCCCTTCTTTGAGGGGCCATCGTTTCATGTTAGCTGCGACTGATTACTTTTTAAAGTGGGCGGAGGAAATTCCCCTGCACAATGTAACATCCCACCATGTGTTAAAGTTCTTTCGTGATCATATCGTATATCGATTCGGCGTACCCTGTAGAATCATATCCGATAATGGGTCCGCGTTTAAGTCTACACAAATCAATAGTTTCGTTAGACGCCATAATATTGATTAGAGATACTCGACGATCTATTACCCCCGGGCAAATGGATTGGCTAAGGCCTTCAATAAAACTTTGGTTCAAATCATTAAAAAGACCCTCAATGATACCAAACAGCAATGGGATAAGCGGTTGGTGGAGGCTTTGTGGGCTTACCGCACTACTTATAGAACCCCAACCCAATCCACTCCATTTGCACTAGTGTATGGATCTGAGGTCGTCTTACCCTTAGAGATACAAATCCCTTCACTCAGAATTGTAGTTCAGAATCAAATCACGAATGAACAAAATGCAAAACTGTGGTTGGAAGAACTCGAAGGCCTTGAAGAGCGACGTCTCCAAGCTTAACAAAGTCTAGAGTTGTATAAATCTATAATGATTCAAGCTCATGACAAGTTAGTGCGACCTAGCACCTTCCAAGTAGGAGACTTGGTGTTGGTCCTTCGGAGGCCTATCTTAGTCCACCGAAAGTTGGGAGGTAAATTTGAACCAATTTGGGAAGGACCCTTCGTTGTAGAGACTTTTTATGAAGGAGGCTCATATCAGCTAGTGGATTGTAAAGGAAATCACCCGATCTTACCTGTTAACGGGCATTTCCTTAATAAGTACTATGCTTGATGTAGCTTATTTTGTCAAATCAATAAAATTTTCCTTTCCTTGACTTGCAATTTTTATTTAGTCCTTTATGCTCTCTTATATTGTCTTACTACCTCTGTCTTTTCCTTAAGGTTAGATCCTTCCTTCCCTTAGGATTAGACCCGCTAGTGTTGGAGTTCACCCTTCATGGCACCATCCTAGTTTTCCACTTTCGGTCCTCTATATGGAGCAAGTTTCCTCCCCACATGACCATCCAGTTAAATTCGTCTATTAGGAGTAAGTCTTCTATCAGCATTTTATGGACCTAAGGTTGGGTGATGCCCTTCCTTAGACCCAAGGTTAGGTAATCTCTACCTTGGTTTTCCAGATGATCCGTCTACTATGAGTAAGTCTTCTATCAGCATCCTGCAGACCTAAGGTTTGGTGATGCCCTTCCTTAGACCCAAAGTTAGGTAATCCCTACCTTGGTTTCCCAGTTAATCTGTCTATTAGGAGTAAGTCTTCTATCAGCATCCTATAGACCTAAGGTTGGGTGATGCCCTTCTTTAGACCAAAGGTTAGGTAATCCGTACCTTGGTTTCCCAGTTAATCAGTCTATTAGGAGTAAGTCTTCTATCAGCATCCTATAGACCTAAGGTTGGGTGATGCCCTTC
>NW_021318665.1:933121-971941 GCF_001605985.2 Dendrobium catenatum
AGAGTTAGGCTAACCCAAAGTGGCCAAAACCACTTGGGATTGAGCTAATCCTTATCCTAAACCAAATTGAACTTGATGAACGCCTCTATTAAGTGGCCCTAGGTCCAATACACTTCCTCCAACCAGCCCATGCTTTGAGTTGACTTGGGTCAAGTTTTAGGCTAGCTCAAAGTAGCCAAAACCATATCAACCCAAGCCATTTTTGAACCTAAATCAAATTGAACCCAATTGTCACTTGCAATGGGTGGACCAGACCCAGACCTATCTCCCACATCAAGCCTAGGGTCTGGTCTGACCTGGGTCGATCCCAATTCAACCCAAACAGAGCAGGTTTGGGTCCAACCAAGCCGCCCGATTGAATTGGAGCTCCCCAAGCCTAATTGAGCTCACCCTTGACTCCAGAGTGTCCCTATCCTTCTTCCCAGGTCAACCCGACCCAAACCCCGGCCGGCAGCGGTCGGAACCAATGGAGAACAAGCTCTGGTGGTCCCCCCCAGTCGATCCTGACCCAAAGCCTTCCAAAAGCTGTGGCTTGCCGGCTTGAGGCTCATGAGCTCTCTGGGATGATGTCCCCTTCCACATGGCATCATTCTGAAATCCCTCCAGCTCAATCCCGATAGTCCAAGCTCGCGGGAGGTGGCTAAATAGGGTTATGCTCCCTAGAGGCCATCATTCGATCCCAGGCATTCAAAATCATTCCCCAGAGCTCCCTCGTCTTCCCGGTGCTATTCCCCAGCTTCCTAGGTCATTCCTTCAACCCGTTTGAGCGAACTACAGCGAAAGCTTTCGGTGTTCCGCTCAAATTCATACCTCCAACCATCCTCCGGTCCTGACGTCTGAAGGAGATCTTCTTTCCATCATCCCCTGAAGCTTCCTGATAGAGAAGCTCATCTGTTGAGTCTTTCTCTATAGTAATTTCTCCATCTCGAGCTCCCCAGCTAGGTAGTCCGATCAAGTGTGAAGAAAACCTTCACCCTAACGATTTTCTACCATAGGATTGAAAGTTTTCTCTGGCCTGATCCTCTCTGTGAAATTTTGTCAAAGTTCATCTGCGGGATCTCCCGGATCATGCCGCAGAAGCTTCACGGTCTCGGGTTCACGCGGGAGGTTGAAGATAAAATCCTGACCGTTGATTCCAATCAACGGCACGGATTAGATCCCGCTGTCTCGGAGCGCCGTTAATCGTAGCCGTCTGATCTTTCATCTGATGGCTACGATTAATCCGACCATTACCCAGTCAGCGCTAATGACTGCCCCGCCAATCACGACGCGCCGCGTGTAAAACGTCGGCTGACTGTGTAATGGTTAGATTTAATTTTACAGGAAATTCATGGGATCTTCAAAAATTGATATCTCCCTGCACACTTGACCAAATTAGGTGTTCTTAGGCTCGATGGAAAGGAATCAGGGAGACCTACAAAAGCCTTATGATCCCAGGTCCTATTTGTATCTGTGTTGAGTTTAATTCTAGTATTAATGTTATTTTAAATATTGAATTTGTTGCTTAAAGTTAATTCCCCCTGACCTAGAATTTTGGGAGAATGAATTTGGACATGTCTTTGATATGCCCAAATTTTATCTCCTCTATTTGAAATGCTTAAGGGCATTATTCCCTAATTTTGGATTCAAGAGTCATGGGTTGACCCTTAAATTCAAAATGAGATTACAACCTTTCCAATGAGAATTAGGATTTGATTTTGTGTGTGCTAATGATGTGTAGTATAGGAAGTTTAGAGCCAGTTATTTTGCCCCAATCCAAGCTCAGGATAGCTCCCTAGAATTTTCTAAAGGTGACTTAGAGATCACCTTAGGTGGCTTGGTTAGCCACCTTAGAGTATTCCATTTGAGCTCAATTTTGGTGTGTTTAGGTCTTGGAATTAGGTGATTCCATGGTCCAAATTTCATCGGGTTTGGAGCCCATTTGGTCCACTAAATAGGAGCCATAGTATTCCCTCTTAGAATCACCCCTTAGCCTTATTAAAATCTAATAAATCAAGATTAATCCTTAAAATTTCCTAAAATACTTCTAACTGACCCTAATTGATCCCTTAATCAGTAAAAATTTGAATCTCCTTAGTTTGGCTTTAAAATCCCTTTTTATTCAATTTTAATCAAAATCAATGTTTAATCAATTTTAATTAATTAAAAATTATTAAAAATCCCAAAAAATCTTTAAACACTTTTTAATCTCCCCTCTGATCATCTCTGATCTTTGGGGTTGATTTCAAGAAGTTTAGGATTCATTCGGATGCAAACTATATAAAAGGCTTCTTAATTAAGGTAATTAAATAATTCCAATAAATACCCAAAACTTTTAAAATTCATTATTAATTGTAGAAAATTTCAAATAAATCAAACTCAGTGACTAATGACTTTAATTAAAACCTAGTATTTTCTAAAAATGTCAAACCCCCAAAATTTGGTCAAAGTTAAAAAGTCAACATCTTGGTTAACCCTAGATCAAAATCGGGTCAAAACTTGTAAAAATCATAACGTTTCGTAGAAAACTCCAAATTGAGTGTGCCACATGTCTAACAACTTATAATAAGGTCTAGTATTTATTAAAAATCTGAAATCCTTAATATTAACTCTACTTTTAAAAATTAACTTTTGACCCCTTAGTTAATATATCTAGATAATTTCCCAAAATTCAATAATTCATCCAAACTCAAGAATCTTCTAACTTGATTAATAAAATTCTCAACCAACCCATTAAAATTAGTAACTAACTCCTTTTTATATTAATCCACTCTTTTAATTCAAACCAACTTAAATTAACTTAATCAACCCCAATTACTACTATGTAACCCAGGCCTACGAGGCTATTAACTTAGCCCCAAGGAAGGTGAAATAAAATTCACGGCCTCAGTGTGAAATAAAGGTAGTGATCAATTAACTCCTAAAATATATTTAATTTTAATTCTTAATATATTAATATTTAAACTTTAACCTAAATCCCCCTTTTAAGCCTTAACAAACCAAGAATTTTAGATAACTTTAACTAATTACCCACTTTAGGATCTACCCCAGCCACACGACCTTTTACACACACTTTAGATGATTTTTTATGACAACCTACTCTAGATCTAGGTTAGGCCGGTGTTTACTTTACTGCTGTGTGCCGAATTTTTCGTAATTTTTACTACAGGTTGTGGATAAAATTGCTTTAATTTGCTGTGTCTGCTTACTTTTTTACTGCACTCTGTGGATGGTTGATGTGTTTGGTGACTAGATTATCCTTAGGTTAGGTACGATCTGGATGTTCACACAGTTTTCTGCAGGTGACCACGCTCATGTAGGGCAATAAAAATGGGGGGGGATCAATAAAAATTTTTTAATTATTATAAATACTTGCATAGGTGATTTAGCAGCTAAAGCCTCCAAATAATAAAAAGAGCGTGGACAGTGTGTTTATTTATTTTTCTACACATATATAACTGCTTGAGAATATATTGTGATTTATTAACTGTTTAGGATAACCCTACAGGAGAGTCTAGAATTTTGATTTTATACAAATGTAATTTGAGCAAGTGTAAAGTGTTGTGAAAGTGGAGTTTTGAATTGGGATACATAGCCCCAAAGCTTGGACTATAAAGAGAAAGGGACACCCCTTAGGGGAGTAGCCCTTTTCTATTTGGAGATCCAAATTTGGATCACTTCTTTCCTACCCAAAGAGGAAAGAATGGCCTTCCCCTCAAAGGAAGTGCCATCTTATCCATTTAGGTAGTCTACTACGAAGAATCCAAGGAGCCTGAAGGAGATGAACATGAAGGAGAACAAGATTGAAAAATTGAAGACATAAAATATCTCATTCAAAACCACTTGCATCACTGTTGTTAGTGGTGCCCAACCACTTTACTTTCTGCAAAATTATGGTTTGTAATAAGCAAGGCAACTTTTCCTATGGACATTTATTAATTAATTCATTTATAATTGATGTGTTGAGACGATTGCCTTTAGGATTGCCTTCTTTTCTTAGTTTCTTGGTGTTTGTGTGCCGCTTTTGTTTTCGCCTGGATACGTGAGACTAGTAAGGGTGTGAAAATTTTTATACTCATAATTATAAAGTTTAAAATTTTAGTGAGTCTAAATAACATAGAAAGATAACGAATTTAGGGAATTAGCCAGGGACCGACCCCGGGGTCGCATGCATATTTCTGCACTTCTTCTTTCCTTGCTTTAGACCCTTCCTCGCCTGCGGGTAGAATCCATATAGTCTAACCTATGAGGACGAGGTACCGGACCTGGGGAAGTTCAGTCTTCTAAAAAATTATTTTCTAAGCCTATTTTTAAAATTTCAAGCATACTTGATTTGAGGTTGTTAACTAGCATGCATTGCATTAGAAACATATCTAAAAGAGTCAAAATTTTAATTGCATTAGTCCTTAGCATTTTGCACCAACATAAGTCAAAGGGGCCAATTAGTAAAATCTTTACATGTCAGCCCCAGTTCTCCAAAACTTTAAATAAAACGTCCCTACCACTCTTTCATAAAGACCGGACTCATCTCTTTTAAATCGATTAGGTGGTTAGCTGGATCCCCAATCCAGGCAGGGGTAAGCCCAGACCTTGCATTGCATTAGTTAGGTTCAGACGGCTGTGGTCCAATGTCCCAATTAGATTTAGGATCCGGGGCAGATTTTTTATCATAAGACCCCAAATTTCAAGAATATAATCCCAAATTTCTAATAAAATTCTTAACTCTAATTAAATATTCATTTCAATCCTAAAACATAAAGCCCAATATTTAGATTAAGTTGGGGCGCTTCCGGATAGTTTATGAATCTTAAAGTGTCACCTACCTCTCTTCCCTTGATTCTGTTAATAACTGTTCAATCTTTATCCATTCCACTTTGAGTTTCCAAAATTCATTCATTTTTTATATCACTCTTAGAAGATCTAACAAAATTCTATCACTATTTTAATCGAGAGTTTTCACAGGAGATTCTATCTCCCTACGATGTAATTAACTACGAGGGCTTGCACTCGTAGGAGATTTGGAACCACACACGCACCTAATTTTAAAAATTGATTTTTCAAAATTTTATTGGACTTCCTTGGGAAAAATCAAAAGATGATCGTCATTATTACATTTAAAGGATTATCATTGAATGGTATCATCTCACTTTGGGGAGCTATATCCTTCTTTGATAAGGCTTTGGACGTGAACTTGATAATCATACTTCTTGGATATTGTAACCAGATATTTACTTGAACTTCACTTTGTTCCCTCGGGGCCATACGAAGTTCTCTTTAAAATCCGGTCACAATATTCAAGATGAATTTCATAATTCTAAATCTGAACGTTGTTATGAAATTTTATTTTCACCTTTCGAGGTGATATACGCTTTCTAACGGGATGATTCAATTTTAGAATTAGAATTTAACTTTAACTCCCAAAGAAAACTAATATTTTCAAACCATGTTTTCAAAATTCCACCAACAGCATCCAAGTAGCCAGGTCCTTTGACACTAAAGAGATCTTCTTCTTTCTAAAACTTCCCTTAAGATGAACATTGAATCTGAAAGTACTAAGGTACAAACTTGCTGGAGCAATAATGTGAAATCTCCTAAACACTCCTTTGAAACCACCTCCAAGGATCTTCTCCCTCTCAAACTCCACTCACTTCTCTCTCCCTTTCAAGTTTTCTCTTCAAGTTTTCTCCCGAAGAATGAAGACATAATGGCTGTCAAAGACACTTAACAAGTTCCATGAGAAAGCTTAAATAGAAGGCTTTAAAAAACCCTAAAATCCTTAGATCGTTTTATATGATTAGAATAAAATAGCCTTTTCAGCCAATACGACCAATATTGTCATATATGATCAATTCAAGTATTTATATAGATCATTAGTTCAACTAAAATGCAATTTTTCAAGGAAGAAACATTGTACAACAAAAATTATACATGGGTAATAGTACAGTACGATGTGAATCGTATAGTTCGATCATAATATAAAAATTAAGCATATTTAATTGAGTAATTACATGATCAATTTAGGCATGATTTTTATAGATCGTCCAGTATGATATATATCATCATAGATAATTAGAATAAAATATAAAATTTAAAATCTTTTCTAAATTATGATTGACAGCTATTTTCATGATCATAACTGGTTGTCCTGGATGATCTAGATCATCCAATATGATTAGTTAGATGAGCTGATCATATAGTATGATTAGTTCAAAAATTAAACTTCTTCTTTTGATTTAATCTCTCCCCTGAGTGAGTGTGTAGATGGTCACTAAGCAATCATACACCCTTATAAAACTTAACTCAAGAAATAAAAAAATACATCAATAAATATTACAAAAATCTTTACATTATAACCTTTTCTACCCAATCTTGAGCCTTGAATCTTTGTTTGGTGGAGCATGATAATTTTTTAAATATTAGTACATACACAAACAAATATACATTATAAATATAAGTAGACATAAGGATATGAGCCATAATATTTTTTATCATCATAAATATAAACTCATGAGCTCGAGTTGTAACAAAATAATTAATACAATCATTATAAATCTAAAGATGTCTAGTCAACACATTAATCGAGAGTATTCTCAAGACTTATCTTATAATGTAATTAATTATATAGGATTTCATCTATATGGAGTTTATAACCTAGTAAAAAAATAAACTCTACTTTAGTTTACTATAGCAGGGGGAAAAATCTCTATACATAAATTAAAGTTTTATTCTTGGTTTGTTTCATTTCAAATTGATAGAAGAATATCATTTCATCCTTTAGGATGAATAGCTTATTTTCTATGTTGAGTTTGATTATAAAAAGCAAATTTTATTTCTATATTTAAATCAATTGTGAAGTATCAGTCCGTGAATTATACATATTTTATTATAAAAATATAAATTGAATTAGATAGCATAATTATTTTTTTCCACAAATATTCGTTCATAGGCTTGGAAGAGTTGGGCTTGATATTCCTTTAGTGAGTTTTTCTATGGTAACCATTAGATTTAAGTCTGCTCCTTGTACTATATTGACTACCTATTAAATACCATAGGCCTTCCAAGTAGTCCAAAATAAACCTAAATAATGTCATTGCTAACAATGGAGGTATTAACATATTTTGATATAAACCCAAATAAATAATTTCATAAGAATGTATGCAAGAAAGTATTAACATAATTTTAACTTAACAATCATCTTCCTCAAGAGTGAGGTTAAATCTCTTAGGAGCCCTAATGTCACCGCTAGCAATGGCGGGCTCAATAGTACAAATCACTGGAGCCAATAAATTAACACTCTTCTGCCACATTGGGATTTGTTCTAATTCTCTTTATAGGGGGGTGATGGTGAGAATAAAAGTCTCTTAGGTACCTAGGTGAACCCTCAACTTTCTTACTCATCAAGCATTCACTCTCCTTCTTCTTTAGCTTATTAGCTTTGCCTGTATGTAAGGTGGCCTTCTTAGATTTCTTAATCCTAGACCTAGCTAACACTGTAGTATTCATGAAACTTGTTGGTTTTTAAGTTAGTAATGAAAAAAAGGCCAGTAATGCAAAAGAGTAACTTTCCTTTAATGTAAAGCCTCCATTTTTAAGGAGCTAAGAAAGAAGGTGTCGTCATATTTATTAATATGAAATCTATGCGATAATCAATGATACATTAAGAACAAGACAATAACCCATATTTAATTTCTTGTTACATATTCAGTAGTTGTATTTAATATGTTATCATGAACTCATCCTTTTCATCACCCGTCTATTAAAAGACCAAATAAATTTGAGAACTAAATTTGTACTTGGATATGCCTT
This sequence comes from Dendrobium catenatum, assembly GCF_001605985.2. Taxonomy (NCBI): domain Eukaryota; kingdom Viridiplantae; phylum Streptophyta; class Magnoliopsida; order Asparagales; family Orchidaceae; genus Dendrobium; species Dendrobium catenatum. The sequence goes on from NW_021318665.1 coordinate 940,907, forward strand.
CACATATATTTAACAAGTAGTTGATGGATTACAATGAGAGAACACATATCGAATGGGACACATAAAGGAATTATCCCAAGAAACATTATGACACACTTGCCTAAGCCTATGAAGGAAGACTAACCCTCTTAGGGGTATTTGAAGACCTCATCAACCAAATGACTCTCCAATCACCATATAGAAGTGAGACAACTATCATAACAACTCACCCGCACTTAGGGTAGGTTTTGTTCCCATGCATCCATGTTCAACTATATGAAAGTACCTACAAATGTGGCCCTTATCACGCCCCATCATAACCAGCTGACCACTGTGTTCACCTTCTTTACAACCTAAATTCACTTGCCTACTATAGGAAATTTAGTGCTCAATACTAATCATCAACGATATCAAGACATCATTACACACCCCTTCTTCAGAACTCACTCTCAAACTTTCCCACGCCTACACGGCACTACCAAGCTCATCTATACCACAGAGCTATCCTAGTACATACTCAGCGTGATTGAGCTCACCTAAGATAAATCATTAGAGCTCTAATGCCCCTGCTCTTTCACAGCCAACTAGGAGATGACATGTATTTAGGATATTCTATGTGGCATTGTATTTCACTTTTTTGAGTGTAACATTTTCTGAAGTTTTCCAAACTATAAATATTGGATAATGAGGAGCATTTGATACCTTTTTTATTTTTTGATCTTTTCTAGACAAATAATGCCTTTTAGCATTCTTACTTCTTTTTCCTAGCTTTTCTCTAGTATTACTTCTTTCTCCCAATTCGTACACATTCCATGTTACTCTTCTATGGATTTGCTATTTGATAAGGTCAAGTGTCATTCACAAATAAATTTAAATATAAAAATTCCTACCATTGTTTTTTTTTGTATAATTTAATGTTATATTTTTCCATGTTTATAGAAGTCGAATAATTATGTTCTCGTTACTCAATCATCAAATATTAATATAATATCCTACTTATCCTGGATCTTCGGTGTATTTAAGGTATTGTTTCGTATTACTCGGTATTGCTCGTTATTTGTCTTCACATAATGGTATTTCTTGTTATTGCCGAGCAAAATCGATAAATACCTAGCAATACCGAGCAATACCTAGCAATACCGGGTTGTCATGAATTTAAAAAACGCACATGCGACATACCCACTATTCTCCGGGTCGGGTCCGAAGTTTTATGTCTGCTATGTGGCGCGTTCTCAGCGCTCGCCGAACGTAGCTCTACGTCTGGTCACCGGACCAAATAAAAGTTCCTATAAAAGCTAGGTCAGGAAAAAAATTAAAATTTTTTTAGAAACAATATTTTCAAACTAAAGTTACCCGACAACGAAGTCAAATACTAATACAGTGTCCCATTTTACAACGAAAATTGATAATTTTTCTGATTTAATAAAATAGGAAAAAACGTAAAAGTATCTCATGTTACAGAATTCTTAGACTCTCCAAAGATGCCTATCCACCTCTGGCATGATAACACAATTTTTTTAGCGCGACACATCGGAAGAATGCCTCATATTAAAAAAACATACCCATATTAATAAATTAATTATTGTCAAATACACTCAGATAGGCTAAAATTACCTCTTTGAACAAAAGATACCCAAAACACTAGTCATTCAGGTTCAGATTTCATCAAAAAGGGCATCACAAATTAATAAAAAAGCAACAAAGTTGGGAAACGCAGAACACCTTATGGCCAATTGGTTGCTTCAAAATTGGTGCAAACATTCCTTTAAATGGTGTTCAAGTCTAGCCAAAGTCGTGCCATCCCGAATCAGCCTTCATGTTGATTAACAAATCGAGTTCAATTTTAAATTTGAATTTAGTTTTATAAATTTAAATCGACACATAAACCAAGTCATTTATTATAAAAGTTTCATTACAATGAAAAAAAAAATTAAAATGATAAAAAAAACATTAAGAAAACTTTTAAATATTTTTAACCATTTTATATTAAAATCAATATATTCTAATCTATTTTAATTTTATTTAAAGCTAATATCTTTAAAACCAGATAGCTCTTGAGCCATGTTGGGGCAAACTCAAGCTAGCTCATGAGCTTTAGGCTTTATTTGATTATCCGGTACTTTCAAAAAAGGTAATTTTAAGAAATATCAGCTCACAGAAAGTTGTTTTCTAATGAAAAAAAACACATAAAAAGCTTTCATAAAACAGCAGAGAAAAAAATTGTGTTATTGGGAATATGATTTGAAAAACCAAACACTAAATTTACAATTTAAAAAAGAAATAAGCACAAAAAACACTCAATCAAACTAGGCATTACACTGCATAATTCTTTCAAATAGAAGCAAAATGGATATCACGCACGCTACTGCATGTTTGAGAGGCATACCAATAACTTTCAGATAGGAATTTAACAGGACTGTAAGCAAAGAAGGAAGGCACTGAAGAGTTCTGGGGCAAAACTGAAGTGTTATGGGACAAAAGCTCACATGAAACAGTACAGAAATAGCCAAGAATATATTGGCATAACAAAGAAAGGAAGCAACAAGATAAAACATATAATAAATGCCAGCAACATGAGCGCTTCTGATTGATTGAAGCCATTGTTATGGATGCTGGAGTAGACCCGAATTGCAAAGACCTTTACAAGTATGCTCACTACATATAAGCAAATGCAGAAACTTTAATCCACAGATATTGGAGCCTTCTACAATGTATATGAAAGCAAATGGTATTGGATGAAATGCAGACCCAACCAGACCAGACCTGACAAGACAAGACCAGACCAGAAATGACTGAAAACAAGCAAAACAATAATAAAAATCCCAAGAAAATTAAATAAAAATGATGGAAATTTTGGTGAAAGCTGAAAAATATGCAGATTGATTTCCAACTTGACCAGGGAATGGAAGCTAGATTGTATCAGATCTCCCAGCACAACTGCAGGTTTTGTTAATTGCTGAGATATACTGTTGCCAATTTTTTCAGGATGGCTAATTCATCTGTATGAATCTTGAATCTGTAATGGAGCACAACATAAAACCATGGTGCCATCAACGAGAGCCAGCTCAGTAACTTGATTCACTCAGACTTACTGCAAGGGTCATGCAGGTTTTGGTTTCGAGGTTAGCAGAAGTGCAAGGGAAAACGAGAAAGATAACGACCCGATTAACTGATGCATATGAGTTAGTGATGACGTCCTGACTCAAGCCGAGACATCAAAGCCTCTGACAAATAATGATAGTGGTGATAACTCATGCAATTAATTCCTGACCGGACTACCAAACAACCCAGATGTAAATGCAGAGACACTTTTACTGAGTTTGCCTTAAAATCAACCAGAAATAGCCCGAGTAATAGCTAACTTAGCCCAATCAGCAGATTCTTTAATCAAATGATCATCAGATGATAAGCATTCTTCCAAAAAGTCTTTGCTTGAAACAGACTGGTTTATCAAGGGACCAGCATTGGTGCCCAGTGTATCAGCTAAATCTCCGAGAACACCTATAGCAGCTTTCATGACCACATCATCCCTAATGAAAACAAAAGAAGGGGATATAAAGGACAGATTAAAATCATTAAAATGATTATCGAACAGGAAAGTTGACCTAAAGTGAGGAAAAAAATATTTCAAACTTACATGTCCTTCTCATTGTACAAGCTATCCAAGAATTGGAGAATATGAGGTGCAAAAGGCATCAGCAACTGGGTCTTTGGAGAGTTCTTGAAACCTTGGAATATCCCAGAGTAGGCTTCAAGAATGCCATTCCTAAGCTGATTGGTGTATTCGAGCATCTCATCATCAACTGTTGCTGCATGTGCTGATAACTCTGCTGCACTCTGTAACATAGGCATTGCATAGATCAAATATTTTTCAAAGTTCTCTCCTATTGCCAAAGCAATGTCACCAAAGCACGAAAAAATCGGGGGCTTCACAGACCGATGCAACAGATTGCTTGAGAGATCCTTGAGAAGGTGTGTCATGATTCCATCACAAAATGGCAATATTTTTTCCTCCAATGCCCTGCATATATCTCCAACAACACCAACAGTTATAGCACAGACCTGATACTCCTCAAAGTTTTGAAGACCCATTTCCAGATAGGGATAGAATCCTTGCATGTACTTCACAAAATTTTGACCAGCTGCATATGCTAAAGCACCAATAGCCAGCATAGCCTCTTCATGTACTGTAGCATTCCTGCAAGCAAAAACCCTCAAAAAGAGTTCCATCAACTGATCTGCGTACTGCATAAATGCATATTTTGAAGATTCTGCTGATCCCAACTTCTGAATGATGACCTGAAGGCATCCACACAGAAGACCCTGCAGTTCATTTTGCTTCTCTCTCTCATCCATTGATAGCTTTTGTGCTTCAAGTGTCTGGTGTAGTTCCATCATGATAACAGGCACCAGCTGCATCACTGTAGGGGCAGTCTCTTCAGTCGAGCACCTCACTACCTCATTCAAACTTTCATATGCTGCAGTACGCAGGCGAGACTCACCAGCATCATCTCTGTGGGTAACAGAAAGAAGAGCTTGGATTATATCATGAAAGAAAGGAGACAAAGGCGATGCAGAACCAGAGTCTTCATAACCTTGCACAAGAAAATATAGAGCACCACAGGCTTTCTCAGCAACATTAGGAACATCTTTCATACTCTGAAGTAATACAGTGAGAATCTGATGGCAATTCTCACGGGTTATCACAGATGTCTCTACAGTGGAGCCATGCATAAACTCAAAGATTCTTCCAAGAGTCCAAGCTGTAGTATCCTTGACGTGATCATTGGGATCCTTCATCAATGCAGTGAGCATGAAGTTAAGCGCAACATTTACAATGGGGGTAAGCTTTTCAGGTGACGGCCCTTCCAAAATAGAACCAAAAGCATAAGTTGCAGCTTCTCTTTGTCGCCAATCTGGTTTAGTTATGTTCTCTTCTATAAAAGGCATCACAAGTGGGACTATGTCATCCCCAACAGTTCGTGCAACCAAACCCAAACATGTTCCACCAGCCATTGCAATATTCCAGGCCCCTTCGTCCTGATCTTGACCCTCCTCCTGCTTCAGTAAAGTTTCCAATAGCATAGGAACTAATGCTGGCAAAGCCTGCTTAATGAAGTAGAAGCAATGGATATCAGAATCAGCAGTAAAATCACTTCCATATTCATCTAAGATGTCAATCTCCTCATCGCAGATTGAGCTCCAGAACTCTATAGCCTGAAGAGCAACGGGCTCCTCATCCTCCCTGACCGCTTTTGCAGTGATATTAAAAATGTCTTGCATGTAGGAGGCAAGCTTGTCATAATAGGTTGTTGATATTGCAACCAAGCACTCAAATGCTGCTTGTCGAATCTTGACCTCAGGGGACAATGTTGCTTCACAAACAACTCTCATAATATAATCTCTCTCCATGTCATTTGAAAAATTTGCCTGTGCAAATCCCAATGCATTATAAAGAGCACGAGTAGCAGCCAACCTGACATCATTATTCCCCTCAGAAGCATTCATTCCCTGTACAACTGCAGTAAGTATCTTGTTCACCTGGTCTTGATCTGCAACTTCAGGAGAAACTTCCTCGCATAAATATCCAAGTGTTTCGAGTGTTGCTTGCTTAACATGAGGTTGTAGCTGGTGAATATTTGATAACAAAATGCCTATAAGTTCAGGCCACTGCTTTTGCGGCAACTCAATCCCTGCAATCTTTGCAATGACTTGAGATGCCGTAGATCTAGCATCAGGCACGGGAGAAGAAAGGGTCTGCAACAAGCATGCCTTCACTTGAGCCTTCACTGATGCATCTAACGACAACCAACGCTGAGCAAGCTCATTTTTCCTGTGCTGCTCCTTTGCATCCAAAGTGTTTTTGAGGATAAGACCCGCTAATTTACGGCTATCCACAGGCTTCTCATTGTTTGCCAACTCCCCAGACAGAGATAGCAAAAAACTAGGAAAATTTTGATCTTGAAATTGCTTCAAGCTTTCTTCTGCATGTTTACGACTAGCAGCATCTATTGATTGTGCATTTAAAAGGATTTGGGTGATTTCCATTGCCATTGTGCATCTAGCATAGTGTAAGGAACAAAAATTAATAACTAGAACTAGAAGCCCACAAATTACATTCAAACTTCTATTTGTCATTATTCCAACATGTAAGAATTGCCAAATTAAAGTTCCTAAATAGACATATGGATCATAGTCCTCCACATCTCAGAGATCAAGTAGAACAAAGCTTAAAATTCAGATAATAGACCCTCCCTTCCAATTTGAATTGATTAAAGTTATGAAACTCCAAAAGTAAGGTAATAAAAATTGTACGGAGGATGTGCAATGATATGGATAAGCTGACCTGAATGGTGATCTCATGGCATTCCAAAGTCCTCCAATTAGTTGAAATTAAGAAGGCGCTACTGAAAACTAATAAAAACCATGGAACAGGGAAATTATATCTAAATCCAATATCAGGATTTCAGTTCATTCAAACAGTTTTACTTCTTTCTGACAATCATGGATCAAACAAGGTAGGTCAAATGAATCAGGATGCTTAGAAAAGATTTCACCAGATCCAATCAACTGATGAGAAACATTATGTTCAGCTAAAAAAGGCATACGTGATTTTTTATCTCATAACTGTAATATGTATTTAAAATAAGATGGAAATATAGCAAAGAAAGCAAGGTTCTCAGAGAGTGAAAGCACCATCTGATTAAGAAACAGGCATAAAATAAAATAAACTGCAATTTTGCATGGCAACTCCCCAGGCCAGAAGGAAAAATATATCAGGCATTAACTTAGAGTAGCTTCATCAAGTATCTAAAAGTAGGTGCATCTAATTCAACGCTGGTTTCTGTCTTTAGTCTAGCTCCACCAAACTACAAGTAGATCTAACATATGGTCTACCATACGAGCCAACCAAAAAAAAACGCATTTTCTCCAGCTAAATAATGTGTAGGGATCAAACTAAATCCAAACAAACCCACAGTTTTTCCTTAAACATAAATCAGTAAATAAAAACAAACAAATCTGCTAAAATGAAGTAAATGCCATGATTCCAAATTCGAAACGAAACAAATCGGTCAGAATAAACCTCAAAACAAGACTCTTCTCACAAGACACCGCAAGATTCACTGATTCCTACCAAAGATCACATCAAACAAATCAAAACCACTAAAAAGAAAAAGCAAATCAAAGCGGAAAAAAAGGGGGAAACAACGAGAGAAAACGAGATTAGAAGATCAGTGCATCAGCAAAACGAAAAAAGAAGCCGTGACCACGCAACACCCAGGAATCTGAAGGAGCTCTTAAGAAATAAAGAATATGATCAACGTTGCTTACATGGAATTGTTGTCAACCTCCGCGCCCGAGGTATCACCAGGAGAAGGCAGAAGATCTGGAGACGGTCGGATCAGCTAACAGCAGCGAGTATATAGAAACCCTAGAGGCAAGAGAGAGAGAGAGAGAGAGAGAGAGAGAGAGAGGATGCGAATGGCTGCGGAGTGCGGAGACTGGGCGGAAGCCACTTTGAGACCGAGTTCTAAATTCACCGAACTCAACAGTTGTTCAAGGATTTAAGCTAAAAATTAATCGAATTTAATAATAAAATTAAATACCCTTATGATTGAATAATAAATTAGTCTGAGATTGGGAGAGTATTTGTCACATATTGGTTGAAAAAGTAATTTCTTTAGCATCTCAATTTCGAGAATATGTTGCATTATCTAACGTTTATTATTTTCATAAAATAAAATTTAGCCTTGGATTTCATTTTTATTTATTTTTAAATCCATTGTTTATTCATTTTCAGTTTTCTCATTTCTTTTATTTTTATTCCTTCAATTTGTTATTATTTTTATATAACATTTATTTCCTAAAAAAAGATAATTATATCAAAGATTTATTGTAATTTTAAAATAATTATTATCAAACATCAATTGTTCATAATTTAAAAAAAAAAATACTTAAAATATTGATCCATTTAGGAAAACAAGATCCAAAAAAATGATGTGTAAGAGAGGTGGGTGCATACTTATAAATATCTTCACAAATGTCTCAAAAGTATTTAAAAGATTCCAATAGAATGACTCGAACCTGATAGACCCTTGAAGCAAAGATTCATCCAAGGATGGTTACTCTCAATAATTATTACATGATACCAAAAAGATTCGATCCAACTCAATGAAGCAAACCAAGAAATATCACTTTTAGGAGGAAATTCTAGGTGTTTATGCAGGACTCCCAAAACATGGTGAGCACACCCCTTTAGTAGTAGTCGTTTTCTCTAAGCAACTAGTTATCACCTCAGTCAATGATCCATTAAGAGAATTTGCTAATCCACTTGTAAGGATGGATCACCCAATGAAGACACAAACATATTTCCTTGTGCTTAGCCAACCATGAAGTTCGCTACTCCAATAGTTCATGCAACTTGCACTTCATACCAAAACAACCCAAGAACTTCATCTAAGAGGCTGCTAGTGTGGCCAAAGGAATCATTAGTAGCAAACTTTCTAGCTCAACCCATATAATTACTCTCCTTTATTTACTCTCTCACTAACAGTCGAGATAAGGAAACTCATCCTAAGGAAGAAAAATTAGGTCATAGAAGGATGATATAGTTAAGCGTCTATTTTATCAAGACGCTTTTTTATAATAGTCCATATGGGTCTCATTCATTATTATACTTTTTATCTTCTTTTTTTTTTGGTGTAACATTCCATATAATCCTTAGACCCCTATAAATAAAGGGTAAATATACATATTTTGGATCTTTTGGCACAACATTGAGGACTCCTAATGTTAGTGGAACACTTACTTCCCTAAAACCCCCAAAAATCTTTTTTTTTTAATACTTTCTTTCTTTCTATGATTATTATAAGTTATGGGGTTTCAGTTTCTTAAATTTTCTTACTATTAAGTTCAGTTATCATCATGAACAAAAAGATGGATCGAGCATTCTAAAAGGTGAGATGGTGTGGATTGATGCCATGACCAAAACATGGGAACAACTTGATAAACAATCCAACCCTGAACTGTCAATGTACATCAATTCTTCAAAATGTACCACTCATCATGACCACATGGATACATAGACAAGAATGATAAAGATGTTCTAAGATACATTAGTAGGGTTACGGAGGCACAAACCTAGAAAGAGCACCCTTAAGGGATTTTTTGACTCTATTCTTCACCAAGAAGGCAGGAGAGAACAACATTAACCTCAATGTCCAGCATTGATCCCACTTGCACCATAACAAGTGACTCGAAGTACAACCCTTCACCTTGATGCTTGATAATGGAAAAGCCTAATTTATTGAACACCTTTCTTAAGGAGATAGCTAAGGCTAGGTCACCTCCAAAGTTTAAGGTGCCCCACTTAGAGTCATAGAGGGGGAGGACTTACCCAGTTGATCATGTCTCCTACTTTGAGTCTATGAGATCTTTTCTAGACAATGATAATGTCTTGAAATGTCAGGTATTATTTATGTTTCTGAAGGAGTCAATACTAAGGTGGTTCACTCACATGCTCTTAAAAATAATCACTTCCTTTGTAAAGTTCAAAATGATGTTTGTAACTTAATTCATGGTACCAAGAAACCATAAATAACTTTATAATCCATCTTCAAGATGCATTAAGAGCCTAGTGAGTACTTGTGAAGCTTCATTGTAAGGTTTCATAGGGAGATGCTTGAGGTGAAAGACTTAAAGTGAGTTGTCTCCCAAGTTTCTCTAACACAAATATTGCTTGAGACTATTAAATTTTAAAATAGCAATATGATTATTTAAATAAGAAATTGAAATATTAGAAAATACATATCTGTTATAAGATATAAACTTTAACTTATTCATGATTCTATGTTAACATTATTAGAACATAATAAGTTCTAGGTATATATATATATATATATATATTCTTGAACTGACATTTATATAATTGTCTTCTTTATATACACACTTTCCTAGAGGTATTAGAGATATCGAAATATAATGGTTAACAGAACAACACTTGTACCTTTCCATAAAGCTACATTACAGATGTATCAGAAATTACTTATCAACATAATAGTCCTTAAACTTAAACTTATTTTTATTAATGTTTGAAATGTAATATACACATGTCGTTAACAAAGTAGTATTAAAGTAATGGTTCGGAAGGATTTGATTTTCACCAGAGTCATAGGGAATGATTAGCAATTGAATAAGAGAGAATTTAGGTAGTTATGTTATTCTTTATATAGTTTAGTATCATTTGTGCGTGCATTTTCGTATTATATAAAATTATTGTTGATATGGACCATCATGATCTTGAGGTAGCTGATGGATAATGTTTTAGTAGAGCTGCCATGGTGCAATGTACAATAGGGGCGATAACTTATGACTCTATGATGTAGTTTGTTAGGCTAGTTGCTCAGATTATTAGTGAGGCATAGTGTAGGAAGACAAATATGATAGTAGGTGAGATAGACAAGCATCTACAACTATTATTGTGGTTAGAGCCTCTCTGCTTTTAAATAAATGAAGATTTGTTGATGAGTTTGGAGAAATCATTTGATAACATGCAATTCCTTTAGAGTAGATAAGTTTCCTTAGCTATATTACTATTAGATGGAGAGACATAGCGCTAGTGGTTGGGCTAATAAAGGGAGGCATTCCATGGAAGAGTGAATGTTGGGATCTCTTGGGAAAAGTTCTTGGAGACATTCAAAAGTTAGTTGATGCCACTATTTGTGAGACAATATATACAAGAGTCATTCCTAAGGCTGGTGTATAGGAGTAAGACAATCATATAATATGTGGCTGAGTTTATAGCTATTATAAAGCACACTCGTTAGCTAATTAGTATGTTGAAGGAGAGTTGTTATATGTAACATAACAAAATTTAAATATGGAAAAATTGTCTATTTTATATTTTATTAACATTATCCCAACACAAGTAACTAAGAATCATGTACATCAAAATCCTTCACTAACCTGAAATCAAAACTATGAATCTTATTTATATATATATTCTTCATCAAAATCTAATTTATAATAGCTAGAAAATTATTTATAACATGAATCTATCTCAAAGCTCCTAACTAGAAAAAATAAAATAAAATACAAGAAATAGAAATAAAAACCTAAAAATTCCAAGAAACCACACTCGACAAAGTTTTGACCCGTTCGCTAACTTGAAAACAAAACCACATAATGAGCTTATGAAGCCTAGCAGGCAACAAAATCTATAAATGCTTTTAATGCACGATAATGTAATCAATATTCATGTTCATCTCAACTAGTATAAATTAATAATCATCAATCAATATCCATCTCAAGTAGAAATTAATACTTTAAGTAAAATAAGTGTCAATATATTAGGAAATCTTTGTAAAATCTAAAGAGTAAAACCAAGTGTTGTATAATAAAATAAGCATCAATCATTTATCAATTATATTCATGCTAATGATTTTATTATCTGCTTCAATTAGTCCTTATGTCATGTGTATCAGTGTGTAATGTTAATATGTCATATCAATATGTTGTATCAATATGTCTATATGTATCATTATTATATGCCAAGTTGTGTTTCAATCAATTTTATTTATTAATCAACTCATATGCTCTCATGTAAATGCATACAAATATAGATTTAGTTATGAATAGTAAGGCATGACATCAAGCTAGTTGCATGGTATTTTCCTGTATCTTCTATTAGTATCAAGCATTAGGTGTTAGTTGGCTATCTTGTAAGAGTCGTCACTCCTGCCCGCCGACATATCTTGTCCCCTTATGACTATCTATATTATATCTCATATCTTGTATTAAGATTATATGATAACTCATAATTTAAAGAAAAGCACTTCAACCCACTCTTTTGTATAGATTATCTTACTTTAACCAACCTAAATCATTTTTTGACATAACAACCTTTCTTATAATACCACATTTATCTTAATCAGTCATATCATCTTCTATGCAAAATTAGTATAATGTATAAGATTCAATAACCATAAAATGCTATGAAATGCCTACTAATTTATATACAATTTAGTATCTTTATAAAATCATAATAATTAATTTATCTAGTGAAATTCATTAATATTATAATCAAAATATTCATAAAACACTTATCTATTATATACCAAAAGTTACATAGTAAAAACTAAATAAATTAGGAAAAATGCCTTTTTTTATGAATTTTGGAGTGATTAAAATCATAAAATACATAATAATGGAAAGTAAAGGTAGGATTTGGGTTCCAACCATGATCAAAAGAAAATTCAGAATAAAAACGATAGATAAAAAAGCCCTAAGTAATTTTCTTTCTCTTCCCTCTCTCCTCTTCTCTCTCTTCTCTTCTTCTCTCTTCAGCTCCTTCTAGTCAAGAAAAACAAAAATGGGAGAGTGGTAGTGGGGTGGTAGGGATATTTATATTAAATATATATCAAAACTCTTTTTAATGGTCACATAGTAATGCTCATGTGACCCAGTGTCGCAGCACTACATGTAAAACACAGTACATAGTAGAACTACCACAATTCCATTATGCAAAATTATATTCAAGAATTCTAGAGAACATAGTGCCATGGAAGTGCTTTCTTTGTGCCTATAAGCATTATTGTGCTTGAAAGCACATCAACGCAGTGCTCTAGCTCAAAATTTTTTAGATTTTCATTTTAAAATCATTTATATAATTCATGTTGTTACAATCTACTCACCTTATTAAAATGTCATCCTCTTCATTTTTTGGGTTTGATATGAAATAATCAATACTAAAATAAATTCAATAAAAAACTAATTGAAAACTAATTTAATACAATAAATAAATCAATTCGATTCAAAACAAAATCAAAGTAATATTAATTTAAATTTGTTATCAATAAAATCATATAGTATTGATCATTGACTTATCATTCATTTCATTCAATCATGAGTTCGGTCAATATATCACACTAATGCATATTATTTCCATCATTCAATTATTTAATATGTTATCCAATGATTTTGTGTTCATTCAATATATTATACAATTATTATTAACCAATCAAATTTAAATGCATATAATTGAAAATTTTACTAGTGGATCCTCTAGACACATCCCTATCATCCTTTTGAATCATATTATACACTCTAGATCATACTGGTGCTAGTGATAACATAACATAATTTGTGGGCTCTCTTTGACTTTCACTTGCTCCTCTTTTATCTATCTTGTTTATTGATCCTTCATTATATATTCTAGATCCACCAGTCCTCCTCTATAGCTCCACTTCAATTATTATACTCCAAACATAGGTCTTCATCCTTCAAATCTTTGAGGCAATATGTAATCCTATCTCCATATTTCCCATACCAAAAGCACTATCCTGTCTGTAGAAAACACTAACATGAATGCCTTCTTTCACCATGAACACACTCTAGATTATTGGAAATAAATACCATGAATCCAATTGGAATAATCACTAGATATAGAACTATTCTTTTCACTAACACTTCTCCTAATCAATTCTTCACCTATCCTCTTCCTAATTGTGTTTTACTTAAACTAAGAAATTGTCAGATCATTCTCCACCAACCTTGCTCTCTCTACTAACTCTAAAAATTCTCTAACCCTTAGAGGCACTAATGGATGTCTTAACTCTACTTAGACCCGTGCAAAAATAAATAATATTTTTCTTTAATATACTAATGAATAAAGGGGCAGACCTTGCCAATATTGTAAACTTAGTTTCATTCTACATAACTATTCTTTTCTCATGCTTTAATCTCGTAAATATCTCTTACATTTACTGTCTTATTGATGGGGGCATAAGCCAGTCCCTAAATGTACTAACAAATTCTTACCACTCATTCTTAGAGTTCAACTTGCCTTACATTTTCTCTCATTATTGTCCAATCCACCATCTTTCTACTTCACCTTCAAATAGAAACACTGATAGTAACACTTTTCTGTTCTCCAGGTACTACATGCTATCAAATATAATTTTATTCTCAACACAATCTTCTATTACCTATGGCTCTACAAGTCTCTTGAACAATGGTGTCTTCAACTTACAAAACATCTGTAAACGTATATTTTTATTGTTGTCTCTAATCCTTGATTGTCTACTTTGAGTGTCACTTATAATTTAGGTATCCCTACTAACCAATTATAATATGCTTTTAGAAGACATTGGAACTATTGTCATACTTTATTCATCATCTATATCTTGATCAATAAGATCCACATATCCACTTGTATAATTCTCTTCCCAATTGAACAAAAATTAAACTCAATGTACATACAAGCACATAAAATCAATCAATTAAATACAAACACTACCCACTTCTACCCTCGCTCAAAATCAAACCTATGGCTCTATTTATAATTCAATTCTTCCAATAACCTACTACTCTGATACCATTTTGTAATGCCCAAGAATCTAAATTTGAAAGAATTATCTATTTTAACTTTTATTAACCCATCTTTCTTGACCTAAAATCAAAACCAGATCTACCAATGTTTTCAATGCATGGTAACTAAATAAATATGTATGTTCATATCAACAAGTATAAAATCAATAATCATCAATCAATATCCATCATAAGTAAAAATCAATATGATATCTTAAATAAGTGTAACTCTGTCAGGAAATTCATGTAAATTCTATAGAGTAAAACCAAGTGTTGAACAATAAAATAAGCATCAACCATCTATCAGTTATGTTAATACTAACAATTTTATTATCTTCTTCTAACAACTATTATGTCATGTATATCAATATGACATGTTAGTGTACTATATCAATATATGTATCAATGTCCTTATCATATGTCATGAGTTTCAACTAGTTTTATATCAGGTTTAGTAATCAATTAATTCATATACTCTCATATAAATAATTACAAACATGGATTTAGTTATAAATAATAAGGTAGTACATCCAACAAGTTACATAGTATTTTCATGTATATTGTATAAGTGTTAAGCATCAAGTGTCATGTGTTAGGTGGCTATCTTATAAGATTCAACTCCTACTTGTCAGCATATCTTATCCCCTTATGACTTCCTATCTTATAATTTGTAATTTGTATCTTGTATCTAATATCGAGAATAAACCATAATCCATAATTTAAAAAAAACTCCATTGGCACACCCTTCTATATAGTGCATCTTACACCAACTAACCTGAATCATTTTACAACTAGCTAGCCTTTCTTGCAATACCATAATTATCTTAATTATTCATATCATCTTCTATGCAAATTTAGTACAATGGATAAATAAAGTATTCCAATAGATTCAATTTATATTTCTATAATCATATATGTATAGCTAACAACATATTATCTTGAAAGACGGACTAATGCTTTACTGTTGATTTAAAGATATAAATGAAATTTAGTTTTATAATCCAACTCAATATTGAGAATATATTATATATGCTAAAGGATAAAATAATATTCGCATATAAATTGAAATTAAAATTAATAATGGATAAAAATTTAATCTACACCTAGATATTTCTCCCCTACTCTAGTGAACTAAAGTAGGGTTTATTTTTACAAGATTCTAGATTCTCTATAGAGGCATGCCTTTATAGTTAAATAAATACCAATATAATCTTAAGAATACTCATGATTAAAGTGGGGACTAGACTTCTTTGAATTTATAATGATTGGATCAAGTATTTAAGTATTTAACCTATTATTTGGGAAAGGAGCAAAGCCTAAACATTTCTTTATTGAATGATTGAAGGAAAGGTAGAGAGTGCCTATGATTTTGGATACTTAGAAACACTCTAATATAGTTTAGAGTTGTGAATTTACAAGTTTAGACTAGGATTGAATTTAGGGTATAAGTTTATAGTTTATTAGAGGATCAATATAATCCTCCCGAAAGGAAATATAAAAAAGTGTATGTAAATATAGAATTACATCTACTTTGAGTAGACAACCACCAAACCACCTAAGCATACATTTTCAAAATAATGATTTTTAGGTCTAATAGATGCATCCTATATAAATATATGTTATTTAACTAGAAACAAGGATTTATATTTAGACTTTAAATCATGAATTTATAATACGTGTAAGGTTCAAATGTACCTAATTAATGCAATTTGATGAAACTTTACCCTAAACTCCAAATCTAATTATAATTCTACAAATTGATTTTAAGTCCAAATTTTTAGAAAAATATGACAATATAATGACCCTATACTAATAGGTATAATAGACTCGACCCCATTGCTTTGGTTGTTACTTGCTTGCCATAGGCTTATGTGTTGAGCTAGGGATATTTGAAGAAATGGTATTTTTGGAGACTTGGGTTAGCCAGTTTGGACAATCCAAAGAAAGCCTATGGGCTAGGATGGTTATGGTGGATATAAGAGAGCTAGAGTCTTTTGATGCATGTATTAGCAAAGTTTAATTTTATAAGGATAATGATTTGGCTCAATAAAACCCATTTGGGTTCACATGGGTCAACCTAAGTAGGACAAAGGGTTAATTTGGTTAGGTTTGATCCTTAGGCACCTAATGGACATTCCTAAAGTGTTTAAGAGCAATAAATGAGTCTTGATCATTTGAATTTTTAATTGGAGGTTTTAGGTTTAGTTTGATTGACCTAGGTTGACTTGTTCAACTTGGCTTGATTAGGCCTTAACATTGAATCCAAACCATTTCAAATGTGATTTAGTACTTTTTGGAATAGTTCTTAGGCCATTGCAAGGTCTATATACATTGAATTATATATATGTGAGTTTTAGGTCGAGTTTGGGTTCAAAGTGGGTTGGGTCAACCAATATCAACCATTGCCCACGAATGGCTCAATTATGTTTAGAAATGTATAGTCTATTGTTTGTAAATGTTTAGTGGATTTGGTGATATTCATAAAAGGGTATATGCAAGTTTTAGAGTTCAAGGTTTAAAGGGCCTTTAATGGTCAAAGTGAACATTCATGGTTAACCTAACCTATTGAGGGTTCATTTTGGTCTATGTATGATCAAGAATGATTGTCAAATGCCTAAGAGTCAATCCATTATTTAAGTATAAGTTTAGAGAAAGTTTTATGCATAGGGTAATGATTTAGGGTTTAAGAGTTTCCTTGGTCAAATGAGGTTAACCTAAGTCAACAAGGGTCAACCATAGACTCTAGTGAATTTAAATCATTGCAAGGATGATTATTATTAAGTGTAAATTTTATACTATTTCTTACCTATAAATTCAATGAAAATGTGGCATTTTAGTTAATACATGAAATGTTGAGGGAAAGGAAAAAAAGTTTATAAGCCTTGAGCCAGCTCCACAACACTCCAACTACTAATGTCGTAGTGTATGTAATACCTCAAGACTAGATCAAGGAATCATAAAGCTAGAGCCTCAATAAAAATGGAAAATAACTTATTGCCGTGATGGAGCCAAGGTCAACACTTCAGTGCTTACTAGCATCACAACATCAAAAATTCATGCCACAACACTTAATTCTTAAGAATTTGAATGCTAAAGCAACAAAGATTACAATGTCATAGCATTGGATTACATGTCCAAGCACCACAATGCTCAAATTTTTAACATCGTGATGGATTAGTTGAAAAAGATAAAGCAATGCTGAATTAGGTGTGTGGCACATTGATTCAACCATTAGATGTCTCGAGTTAGCATAACATCATAGCTAGGAAAGCTCAGTAGTGTCAAGGTGCTAGTTCATCTCATAATGCCATGACACCACCATTTAAACACCGTAACATGTTTTAAATCAGAACCTAGGTCTTATAGTTTTGATGATAATAATTATTATTAGGTTATCTACTATGTTATTATTATTATTATTATTACTATTATTGTATATTTATTCTTGTGCACTAATATTTTAGATCCAACATACACTGTGAAAATTGATCAACTAAAGATTTGGTATAATAGGTTTAAGTTTTATTAATAATCTATATTTTTACTTTTACTAATTCTACATTTCTTGAGTCAAACTTATATTTGGTGGATGTTGAACTTGGTGACTACGCACACACACAGGGGAGTGAGAAAGTGAGAAAATTAGAAGAATAATTTTTTAAACAAATCGTAGTATAGGATCAATATTGTACTATATGACCAGTTATTCGGAAAAATCATCACAATAGATAAATGGTATAATTAAATATCTTTTAACTCATCATACTATATCATCCATATTGTATATGACGATTAGTAGAAATCATGATCTAAGGCTTCAATCATATTTTAGGCAATAATTTAAAATTCAAAATTTGTACTAATCGTATCATACGATAAGCATTCTACTGTACAATATAATTGAATCTTACTTAATCTAATTATATAATTAGAGGATCAAATTTAGATTAATTATTCTAGTTAGATTGTAAAGCACAATTAGACCAATCATACTGTACTACCCAATCTCTACATATGATGATAATTAATCATAATAGATTAAATGGGATGATAATCCAATTCGAGTGAAATAATCATACTGGACGATTCTTTATATTGTACTAAACAATCAACATAAATACTTGAACTGATTGTATATCGCTATATTCTTTATATAATACTAATAGTGCTATTTGGACTAATCATACTATATTATCTTATATTGTATTATACGATTGATCAATGTCGATGGAATTAAATTATTAGGGTTTTTATGAAGCCTTATATTTAAGCTCTATTAATTGACTTGTTTCAAGTCTTTGGTTGTTGGATTTTCTGAAGAGAGAGATTTAAGAAGAGATCTTGGAGAGCTTTGGGAAGGAGAAAAGAGAGTGTGTGAGGGAGAAGGAGTCTGAGGGGTTTTCACACTGTTTCTCCTAGCAAGCTTTGATCTTGATTCCTTTGAGTGTCTTGCTTGGTTTCTTGGGTAGCTATGGGAAGAAGAACGTCAGCTCGAAGATCGTCAAGGTTCTCTACCTTCATTAGAAGGTTTCAAGGGATTTCTAGGTTCTTTACCAACACTAGGAGGGTAAAAAAAAGGTCAAGGTTCTCACTCGCACAAGGTTGGTGAAAATATTATAAGGGCTTCTCCGCCTAGTTGTGTAGGTATATGGAGAGTACTAAACTTTTAGTGCAATACATAGAGAGGAGGATTTTAGGGAGTGGATGCAGGTCATTGTTTGATTTAGTTACTATAAATTTATGGTTTGTTCATTCTTAGTTTTACACTTTGTAATTTACTTTTCAATGCTTTATTTTTCTTGAAGATTGCATGTTGGAAAATTGTATGTTTTATGATATATTGATTTAAGTATCTCATCATAACCATAATTATAAGTTTTTGTTTTGTTATTTTTCTTTCGCATGAGGTGATAAAATTGTTTGTTTTAGGTTATTAAAAAAGCTAAAAAAACATTATTTTGTGTTAAACTAATTTTGTAAAACAACTAATTCACACCCTCTTGGGGTGCTTAGGGATGTTCACCGAGGCTTAACATCATACATCAAACTTTCATTTGGTATCTGAGTGGATATCACAAGTAGCATTTTAGAAAACCTTGAGAAAAATTTTCCAAGGCACATTTCTGTAATGGAAGCACCGTGGAGGGTTATTCTATAACTTGTCTACCTTTATTTGATAACATACCATTTGATGTTTTGAAAATCGGCTTGTCTACTTTCTTATAATCTATTGATTTTTGCATATGGTTTTTGTTACAAGAAGGTTAATCTGCTCCCTTTCATTTTGTTAATGGCATCAAATTTGAAGTATCATTTATTAAATGGAGCAATGAGGATAAGAACTTAGCTCAACTAAATACAAAATATTTAGATTACTTTTTTTGTTCTTTTAAGTCTAAAGATTACATAAGATTTTCTACTTGTACCACTCACAAGGACATTTTTGATAAATTATGTATTACATATGAAGGTACTAGTGAAGTAAAACAAATAAGGTTGAACATCTTATTACATGATTATAAACTTTTTTGCAAGAAACCTAATAAAACCATCTCGAACATGTACACTTGGTTTAGTCAAATAGTGACATCCTTGCATAATTTTGGTAGAGAGCTTTCAAATTCTAAAAAAGTTAACAAATTCTTTATTTTATACCAAGTAATTATGATGCTAAGGTTACCTCCATTTGTGAATCAAAAGATATTAATGTTTATTCTATAGATAACTTGTTAGGCTTACTTATTGCCTCTGAGCAAGGTGTGAGTCAGAGATTGTAGGATGTAGAAGATAGAAAAAAGGATAATTCTCTAAGAAGATAAGCCAAAAGGATCTAGTTAGAGGCATACCCAAAATAGAATTCTCTAAGAACCACCTTTGTGATACTTGTCAACTAGGAAAATAAATCAAAACTTCATTTCACTAATTCAAGGACATAACCACTGTAGACCTTTAGAAATCCTTCACATGAATTTATTTGGACTAATTAGCACTACTAACTTAGGTGGGGAAACATATGGATATATTACTATTGATGATTACTCAAGATTTACCTAGATTAGGTTTTTGTTACATAAAATGAATAATTCAAGGAATTTAAGACATTCTTCACGTGGATTCAGAAGAAGTTAGGTTATGAAATTTCAACAATCCATAATGATCATGGTGGGAAATTTAAAAAATGATAAGTTTGAATCATTCTATAAGGAACCAGGAATATAACATAATTTTTCAGCTCCTCAAAATCCTTAGCAAAAAGGGGTTTGTTAAATAAATGATAAAATCTTGGTAGAAGCTACTAGAGCCATGCTAGCTAAATATTAACTTCCTAAATATTTCTAGGCTGAAATAGTAAACATTGCTTGCTATGTTCTTAATATGGTTAATGTTAGATCTAAACTCAATAAGAAACCTTATGAATTACCCAAGAATATGACACCAATCTCTCTCACCTTTATGTTTTTGGTTGTAAGGTGTTCATTCTAAAAAATGGAAAATCTCTCTTAGGAAAATTCAATCCTAAATTTGATAAAGGAGTTTTTTTAGGTTATTCTTCTACAGGTAAAAGCCTATAGAGTTTTTAATAGGAGGAGATTTATGATAAAATAGACCACCCATATAGTATTTGATGAATCAGATAGATCTATTGAGCTTAGGTGAGGATAAGAAGAAGTGGTAAAAATCACCCAATAAGTAAAATATATTAACCTAGAAATAGTATAGAGTCTCAGGATCATTTACCTATAGATTAGAGATATTTATCAAGACTATCTAAGGAGCTCATTTTAGGAGATCCATCTATAGGAGTTTGAACTAGGCATGAACTTAGAAAGGAGGTTAGCCATTCTACTTTCATCTCTACGATAGAACTCTCAAACATTGATAGCCCTATCTGATAAATTTTGGATCCTAGCCATGCAAGAAGAATTAAATCAATTTGTTATGAATGACGTTTGGGAGTTCGTTAGAAAACCTATAGACCAAAGTATTATTGAAACAAAGTAGGATTTTAAAAATAAAATGAATGACTATGGTATAGTGATTAGAAATAAGGACAAGTTGGTAGGTAAGAGATATAATCAAATATAAGGATTTGACTTTGAAGAAACATTGCCCTTGTAGCTAGGTTAGAAGCCATTATAATTTTCTTAGCATTTTTTTTCTTTAAAGGCTTTAATTTTATGAGATGGATGTTGAGAGTGCCTTTCTAAATAGGGATATTAAGGAAGATGTCTATATATAACTGTTGGTAATGAAAGTGAGTTTTGAAATATTTAATCTTATTTGAGAAATTTGATATTGAATATACAGTCTCAAAATCGAACATCTCATTATAAATAATATTTTGCCCCTTAAGGCAAAAATATCATTTACTAATGAATTCAGATGGTGAAACTGAAAGTTGTCATCATGATTGTAGTTAAATCTAAATAAGAATCACATATAATCCTGAAGGGTCGAAATGAGATTCTATTAATATTCAATCACTACAATCTGGATGGGAGATCATTAATTTCATATTCCATGTCACAATAATGAATGATATATCTCTCCAAGGAAAGAAAATATCACTCATTATCGATCGATGGAATATGACGATAATGATCATTATTGACTTGATTTTCCCAAAGAAGATTAATTTTGAGTTTTGAAAATTGATTTGAAAAAGGTGAATATGGGTTCTAAATCTCCTACGAGCATAATCCCTCGTAGTTAATTATATCATAAGAATTTGGATTTTCCTATAAATACTCTCTATTAAAATAATGACGAAATTTTGTTTAAAGATTTTCTAGAAGTGATATCAAAAGAAGTGAATTTTAGAATTTTAATTGGGAATGAATCAAATTGGAGCACTTATTTTTAGAGTCAAGGGAAGAAGAGTAAGGGACACATTGAGATTCTGGAATAATCGAGAAGTGTCCCAATCTAATCTAAGTGCTGGGCTTTAAGTTTTGGATTGAAAGAGAAATTAATTTGAGTTGAGCATTTTATTAAAAATATGGGATTATATTCTTGAAAATTAGAATCTTATGATTCAAAATCCACCCCTTACTCTAAATATAAATTTAGACACTTGACCACAGTAGTCTGAACCTAACTAATGTAATGCAAAATCTAAACTTACCCCAGTCTGGATTAGGTAGCCAGTTAACCACCTAGTCGATTTTAAATCCATGAATCCTATCATTTTGTGAAAGAGTGGTAGGGATATTTTTATTAAAGTTTTGGAGAGCTGGGGCCGATGTCTAGAGATTGTCCTAGGTGGCCCCTTAACTTATGTTGGGTGAAAATGCTAAAAATAGATGCAAATAAGATTTAGACTCTTTTAAATGTGTTTCTAATGCAATACATGCTAGTTAAAATACCCAAATCATGAATGTTTAAAATTTTTAAAAAAGGCTTAAAAATAATTTTTTAGAAGACTAGACTTTCCTAGGTTCAGCACCTCATCCTCATAGGTCAATTTTCTAAACTCTATTCACAGAAAGGGAAGTATTTTAAAATAAGGAAAAAAGAATGCATTAATATGCATGCGACCTTTGATGATCTCTTGCCTTATTCCTTATATTGTTATCTTTCTGTGTTATTTAACTCCTAAAATTTTAAATCTTAATTACGAGTAGAAGAATTTTTATACCCTCACGAGCCTCACATAACCAGGCTAAATCAAAGGCGACACATAATAGCCAAAAAAAACTAAAAAAATAGACAAACATATACAAAATCAAGTCAACATATTAAATATATTTAAAATAATTAATAAATATACATAGGCAAACTTCCTTGCTTATTACAACCCATAAATGTAGAAATTAAAGTGGTCGGGAACCACTAATAATAGATTATAATCCTATTACAGACAAGTGACTTTGAGTGGGATACTCTTTGTCTTTAACTCCATGGTATTCTCCTCTTCGAGGTCCTTGGATTATTTGTAGTCATATACCTAAGTTGAAAGAGAACTCTTCCCTCAAGGGGAAGGTTACTCTTTCTAATTTCGATATGAAAAATGTTCCAAACTTGGGCTTCTAAATGAAAAAGGACTATCCCCTTAAGGGATATCCCTTCCTCTTTGGAATCCAACCTTTGGATTTGTGTATCTTAACTCAAATGTACACTTTAATAACTTAATACTTAATCAAATTACATTAATGAAAATAAAAATTCTAGACTCTCTTAGAGGGTTATCTTAAGCATTTAATAAATCAAATTAACTCCCAAGCATTTATATATATGTATATAAAAGTAAACACACTTGGCCACGCTCCTTTTTTTATTTGGGAGCTAAGCAGCTGAAGCACTTGTAGCAGTTATATTAATTATTTATTCAGCCCCCTTTATAGCCTTGCATGAGAGTGGCCACCTACAAAAACCTTAGTGAGCTTCCAGATCATTTCTAACCTAAGGGTAATATAACTGCCAAACACATCAATCCACAGAGGGTAGTAAAAGTAAACAAATATATTAAATAATTTCAAGCACAACATGCAATGAAATCTCAAAAACTTGGCACACAACAGAGAATTAAACATCAGCCTAACCTAGATATAGAGTCATTTGTCTTGGCAAACCATCTAAACTATGCGTAGAAGGTCATGTGGCTGGGGTAGATCCTAAATTGGGTTGTTTGTTGAGATTGTCTAATGTTTAAGTTTTCTAATGATGAAGGGGAACTTTATGTTTGAGTTAAAGTATTAATGTATTAAAGATTGATTTGGATGCATTTTAATTGTTTAATGATTGTTACATTTATTGCTCACCAAGGCCGTGAAGTTTATTTCACCTTTCTTGGGGCTAAGTTAAGGCTTGGGTTACCCAGTAATAATTAGGGTTGATTTAGTTGGTTAGATGATTTTTATTAATCAAATTAAAGATTTCTAAGATTTTAATGAATTATTGATTTTTTTTAGAATTATCAGAATTATTTTAAGGTATTAATTAAGGGGTTACAAGTTGAATTTTAAAGTTAAAGTTAATTTTGATGGTTTAAGATTTTTAATAAATATTAAATCTTATAATGAGTAGTTATACTATTAGTATGCTTGATTTGGAATTTTCTATAAAAGGTTATGAATTTCTAAAGATTTATCCTTAAATTTGAACTACAGTTGATCAGAAAGTTGACTTTTTGACTTTGATTAAATCTTGAAGAGTTGATATTTTTATAAAATATTAGATTTTAATTGAAATTTTTTGACTTTGAATTTGATTGATTTGGATTTTTTTGGAATTAATTATGATTTTTTAAAGTTTTTTAATTAATTGGATTTTAAAATTACATAATTAGGAAGGTTTTGTTTATTTTGACTCAAACTCATTCCAAACTTCATAGAACCACTACTAAAGTTTAGGGATAACCCATGGGAATGTTTCAAAGTGTTTGGAACTGATTTGAATTTTTTATAATTATTTTTAATTAATTATTAGATTTAATTGTTAGGTTTTCTCAAAAATTAAATTAAAATGAAATTAAGGGTTATTTGATAGGATTCTTATTTTTCATGAGTTGAGAGTTTGATTAAGGTCAATTAGAGTTCATATAAGAACTTTTTGAGATTAATATGAATTTTTAGTGAATTATTTAAGGTTTTAGTTCAATTTTAGGCAGGGATTTCGAGGCTCCTAATTGGTGGACCAAATGAACCCCAAACCTAGTGAAATTTGGATCATGAGATCACCTAATCTCAAGGTCTTGACACACTAAATTTTAGCATAAATGGAACTCTCTAAAGTAGCTAACCAAGCCATCTAAGTGACCTCTAAGTCACCTTAAAAAATCCTAGGGATCCATCTTAAGCTCTGTTTGGGGCAAAATCAGTGGCTCTCACTCCCTATGCCAAGAACTATCATCACAAAAATAAAGATCCTAATTCTCATTGGAGATATCATGACTCCAATTTGAATTTAAGGGCCAAACCATGACCCATGGACCCAAATTGGCATGAAATTTCCCTTAAACACCTCAATCAGGGGAGGGAAATTTGGACATGTCAGGGACATATCAAAATTCACTCTTCAAAAGTCCCAAGCCATGGTGACTTCAATTAAACACATAAATGCAATAATAGGAAAAACATTCAAATTGAATTTATGACTAATATAGATGCAATTAAGGCTTAAGATCATAAGGATTTTGTAGATCTCTCTAAGATCTTCTCAACAAGCCTATGAACACCTAAAATGGTCAAGTGCAGAGGGAGATATGAATTGGGAGATATGAATTTTTCAATATCCTAAACTTTTCTATAAAATTTAAATCCCTATTTACCTAGTGAGCCGCGTGCTTTCCACGCAATGCCTTTCAATTGGGAAACTAATCATTAGCGGCTAACTTGGTAATGCAAGATTAATCATAGCAATTGGATGAAACAACAGACAGTTAGGATGAATGGCCTCCAGAACCGTGGGATGTAATTTGAATTATTGATTGAAATCAAAGGCCAAGATTATGTCTTTAACCTCCCGAACAAATCCGAAGCCGTAGGTATTCTTCAGCATTATACAAGATATCCCACTGGTGAACGCTTATGAAATTTCATAGGGAGGATCAGGATGATTAGAGCTTTCAATCTAATGGTGGAAATTTGTTGGTTTGAAAGATCTCTTCAAGCTTGACCACCACTACCTAATTAGGGGCTCAGGATCAAAATCTCATCATGGAAAAAGTCTCAACGGATGGGATTCTCTCTCGAGAAGCTTCAAAAGGTGAAGGCGAACAGTTATCCTTTAGATGTCGAGATCGAAGGATGACTAAAGGTAAGAGTTCTAGTGGAGTACAGAGTCCTTTCACCATAGTACTCTCAAGATGAAGATTAGAAGTGGCTAGGGAGCTGAGAGAAGCAACTGGATCACTTAGAAAACTTTGGGGAATGATTTGGGAGATGGAATTTGAATGGGGATGTTTAGTGGACTGCCCCCTTAGCACGCCACGGATGGCTGGGATTGATTGGGCAAGCCGTTGGATGGCCTACGGGTTAAAGGGGAAACCCTTCTAGATGTCTGTGAGCTTGAAGCTAGCGAGTCCAAGCTTTAGAAGCCTTTGGATCAGGCCTGAGGGGGGGGGGAGGAGGACCACCAGAGCTTATTATCTATTGGTTTCTTTTTTCCACCGTCCAGGGTCTGGGATAGGCTGATCTGGAAAGGTCGATGGAGATGTGGTTAGTTCAAATATGAGCTCAACTGGGCCTGGGGGAGTCCAGTCCATCTGGATGGTTCGGGTTGACCCAAACCTATACGGTTTGGGTCATTTTGGCTTAACCCAGGTGAGGTCAGACCATGGGTTGGATGTGGGAGGTAGGTTAGGCTATGGTGCTCCCAATGCAAATGGAAATTGGGTTTGAATTGCCTTGAGATGGGAGATGGCTAGGGTCAATGTGGTTTTGACCACTTTGGGCTAGCCTAGAGGTTGACCCAAGTCAACCCAAAAGTTAGGCTGGCAAGGGTAGGTGTATTGGACCTAGGGCCACCTAGTGGAGGTGTTGGCTAGGATCAATTGGGCTTAAGATGAGAGTTGGCTCAATCCCAAGTGGTTTTGGCCACTTTGGGTTAGCCTAACTCCTAGCCCAAGTTGACCCAATGGCTAGGTTGACTAGGGAAGGTGTATTGGGCCAAGGGAGACTCAAAGCCACCATGGGTTTGATCAAATTTAGATTGGACTAGCGAATGGCTCAAGGGACCTCTCTTTGGGTACTTGGGGCAAGCCAAATGGCTAACCTAAGTGGGCATGAAGCTTGGGTCCTCAGAGCAGGGGGGGCTATTTACGACCTAATGGGTCTCCCCATAGGTCTAAACGGGATTAGGAAAGTCTTGGTTAAATGGCTTGGAAGGGTTAGGGTGTATAGAAGGTCTAGTAAAACTTGGGTGGTTTAGTCAACTAAGTTTACCTAGGGTCAGTGGTTAGGTCCACTGAGCTTAAATTGATCATGTGAAACTCAATGGGAGTGGTCCCATACCAAGAGGAGGTCATTTGATTGGAAATAGGTATTTAAACCCTTAAGAGTGACCTTGGTCAACCATGATTGAATTGTTCAACCAGGTCAAACCTAAATGTGGGTTTGGGTCCAATGTGTTCCTAATGGTGTTTAGGATCCATTGGAATTGGTTTTTAGGATTGAGGTGGGAAGGTTGAATTGAACTTGGGGGAAAAGACCAAAAACCCCTTTAAAGGGCATTTTGGTCATTTTGACCCATGGTCAATTTTGGGTCAATTTGAATTGAAAGAAGTGTATAATATTAGTTAGTAGGTCCTAATGGAGGTCATGAAAGTGATTGAAGGTGTGGGAAGGGTCCCAAAACCAAGATCCATTGAATGGCAAGTCCAGTGGGACGGGTTGTAAATAATTGAAGGTTTTGCAGCCTTTATGAAAAGATTTAGTTTCAAGGGCTAGGAATGTTGGATTGAGCTCAAATTTAGATGGTTAACCTTACAGACATACCCAAATAATATACAATTGATATATCCTAAATCAAAGGTCATTAGGCTGGGTTCCATGGGATTTAAAAATTCTCATGGAAAGGGTTTCATTACTTTAGTCCTTAGCCCTTGGATTTGGTTTGAAATTTTGGAATTGGATTGAATTTAAGAGTTGAATGGCTGGAATTGGATCATCCACATCAGTGGAGGTCAATTAGATGATTGAGATTGGTTGGATGCGATTTCAATGTTGATTGAATGTTGATTGGAAGTTGATTGAATGTTGATTGAAAGTTAAACTAGGGATTGAATTGGAGGGTGTAGTTGAGTTTGATAGGGATTAAATTGGGTCTTACCTAGGACATAAATGAATAGAAAGTAGAGACTTTCCAGTCATTAGGTCACCAAGAGGGAACTCAAGTGGGTCTTAAGTGACCTTATACAGAAATGAGGTCAAGAACTGGACCCTCAATATATGCATCATAACGTAATGGAAGGATGGAATTGAAAATTTTTATTCTAAGGAAAGGGAAGGACAAACCTTAGGTAATCAAAATTGAGTGGATATTAGGGTGGTGCCACAAAGGGCATTATCCCCCACTAGTAGGGGGTCATGTGGTGGGGTTGAAATTTTCCCAATACAGAAGATCAAGGTTAAGTGACCTTATGGTTGGGTTAAAACATACCCAACAAGAGGGTCGACTGATCTTATGATGGGGTCACAATATACCCATCATCGGGTTGAATAGTCTTATGGTAGGGCCTAAATTTTCCCAATAGAAGACTGGGTTGAATGACATTGTGGTGGGGTCCAAACATGCCCAACAAGAAGGGTCGAGTGATCATATGATGGGGTTGAGATATGGCTATCATAGAGGATCGGGTTGAATGGTCTTGTGGTGGGGTCAAAATATGCCTAATATAGAGGACCGGGTTGAATGACCATGTGGTGGGTCAAAATATGCTCAATATAGAGAGTCGAATGATCATATGATGGGGTCGAGATATGCCCATCATAGAGGATCATGTTGGATGGTCTTGTGGTGGGGTTGAAATATGCCCAATACAGAGGTTCAAATGATCATATGATGGGGTCGAGATATGCCCATCATTGAGGATCATGTTGGATGGTCTTGTGGCGGGGTCGGAACATGCCCAATAAAGAGGAGTAGGTTGCAGTGAATCTAGGATGGTGCCATGGAGGGCGTACTACATCACTAGTGAGTCTAATCTTAAGAGAAGGAAGGAACTAAACTTAAGGAAAAGAGGACAAGATTTGAGTAATTAATTTTGGGATGATTTCTTCTTCTATGTTTTTTTGAAATTTTCTAATACAGGGGTAAAACTGAGTCAACACGAGTCAAAACTCAAAAAATAGAATTTTTTTGATTGAAAATTTGAGCTATATCAAGCATAGTACTTCTTAAGAAAACACCTATTAATAGGTAACATTGGATGATTTCTCTTATAATCCACTAGCTCATATGAGCCTCCTTTGTAGACAGACTTTATAATGAAGGGTCCTTCCCAAGTTGATTCAAACTTCCACTAATCTTCCAGCAAGCTAAGATAGACCTCCAAAGAACCAAGACCAAGTCTCCTACTTGGAAGGTTCTAGGTCGCACTAACTTATCAGGAGCTTGAACCATTTGGGCCTTATACAACTCTAGAATCTATTGATCTTGGCAACGTTGCTCTTCAAGGACTTCGAGTTCTTCTAACCAAAGTTTTGCAATCTACTCAATTATGATTTTATTTTTGACTGTGACTCTGAGTGAAGGAATTTGTACCTCCAAGGGAAGTATGATCTCAGACCCATACATTAGTGCGAACGAGGTGGATTAGGTCGGGGTTCTATAAGTGGTCTGATAGGCCCATAAAGCTTCCACTAATTGCTCATCCCATTGTCAATTATCATCATTAAGGGTCTTTTTGATGATATGCACAAAAGTCTTGTTGAAGGCCTCAGCCAACCCATTAGCCCTAGGATAATATATTATTGTGTATCTCCAATCAATATTATGGCATCTTACAAAACTATTGATCTTCATAGACTTGAATGCAAACCCTTTATTGGATATGATTCTGCGAGGTATGCCAAATTGATATCTGATAGGGTCAAAAAAGAACTTTAAAACATGGTGGGATGTTACATTACGTAGGGGAATTTCTTCTGCCCACTTTGAAAAGTAATCAGTCATAGCTAATATGAAGCGATGACCCTTCAAAGAAGGAGGATCAATCGACCTGATAATATCCATGACCCAACTTTCGAAGGGCCACGAAGATATCATGGGGTGCAATATATTAGGTGGCTGATGTAGGACCATACCATGAACCTGACATTGATGACAATGTTTTGACATATTCATGTAATCGTTAATCATTATAGGCCAGTAGTATCCAAGTCTTTTGATTCTCAACTTTATTTTTGGACCCAATTGATGAGAACCACATTGTCTAGAGTGGACTTCATTAATAATCTTTAGGATATCGCTTATCTAATCATCACAACCACATCTAATTGAATGATCTGTGGTATAACGTATTGTTGACTAGTGCATATGATATTACATATTTCTTGACTTGGTTAGCAAGGGATCTATCATGGGGAAGTTTTCCCTCTTGGAGATAGTCGATCAATGGTTATCTCTAGTCATCTTCTTCATTGGTTGTCAAAGAGGTAGAATGGATTTGAGGAGATTGCTCATTAATGTACTCCAAATCTATAGGGGAAAGGACTTTACGACCTTGAGTCTTCTAATGGACACACAAATTCCTTTGCAAGCTTTGCTAACGCATCCACTACATAATTTCTTCCATGGGGAATCCTATAAAAAGTTACGATAGGGATTTACTTGAGCAAGTGAGTAGTGTATTGTTGGTATTTTAGGAGATTAGGATTCAAAACCTTATATGTTCCTATGACCTAGTTGATCACCAGTTGAGAATCATCAAAGATTTTAATCTCTTTAATCTCCATTAAGATTGCAAATTTAAAATCTATTATCAGAGCTTCATATTCAGCCTTATTGTTTATGCAAGGCTCTCATAAGTGGTAGGAAAAATACAAGATTCCCTTTTCTAGAATTATAAAAGTTAGGCCAATTCCAACTTTTCTGGGGATCGTAGATTTTTGGGTTATGCCACATTGAGAGAATGCCACACCATCAAAATATAATTCCTAGATAGGATTTTTAGATTCCCTTAAACTCATGATTTGTTCATTAGGTATATCATCATTTAATGAATAATCTACTATGGCGAGTACGCTA
>NW_021318665.1:972124-985460 GCF_001605985.2 Dendrobium catenatum
GTAGGAGATTTGGAACCACACGCACCTGATTTCAAAATTAATCTTTTTAAAATTTTCTTATATTTCTTTGGGAAAAGATTAAAGAATGATCATCGTTATTAAATTAGAAGAATTATCATTGAAAAGTGTTATCTCCCTTTGGGGAGATACATCTTTCTTTGATAAGGCTTTGGATGTGAATTCGACGATCATACTTCTTGAATATCGTAACTGGATATTTAGTTGAACTTTACCTTGTTCCCTCGAGGCCATGCAAAGTTCTCCTTAGAATCTGGTCATGATATTCAAGATGAGTTTCATAATTCTAAGTCTGAACACCGTTATGAAATTTTATTTTCGTCCTTCGGGATGATATACTATTTCTACCAAGTTGATTCGACCTCAGAATTAAAATTCAATCTAAATTTTAAAATTCCCAAAGAAAACTAATATTTTTCAAAACCTGTTTTCAAAATTCCACCAACAGCTATTTAGAAAGATATTGCTTGAGGCATTCTAACACTTCTTGTCCCATATGAATTTAGCATCTTTTTTAGCTAGGACGGAGAAGGGTTAACTTCTCCCAGAAAGGTTGGAGATAAACCTCCTTATATATATCAACCTACCTTGGGTATGGCTCCAAGGAGTTGGCATATCTAGGATGGCTTCGATTTTGGTAAGATCAATCTCAATTCTGTGTTGCCTCACTATGAATCCTAAGAACATTCTTGAAGTGAAGCCGAAGACACACTTTAAAAGATTCATTTGTAAGTTGTAGTGGCACAGTCACTCTAAAATGACTCTTAAGTCATAAAGTTGAGTCCCTTTAATCTTGCTCTTAACAACTAAATTATTGATGTAGCACTCAACTTGATTGTGGATTAGATCGTTAAAGATACAAGTCATGACCCACTGGTAGGTCGCTCCAGCATTTTTAAGGCCAAAGGGCATTACCTTATAACAAAAGATTCATATAGGAGTTCTGAATGTAGTGTTTCTCTCATATTCTAGGGTCATCTTGATTTGATTATAACCAAATAAGCCATTCACAAAGTACAAAATAACATGCGATGAGGCAATGCCCACCATGAGTTAATGTATAGGCAAAGAAAATTCATCCTTGTGATATGTCTTATTCAGATCCCTTTAGTTGGTACAAATCTAAATTTGACGATTCTTCTTTTGAACTAACACAATGCTAGCCACCCATGAGAGATATTATTCCTCTTGGATAAACCTAGCCTCAGCCAACTTCTTAATTTTAGAAACAACTTATTGCTCGATCTCTAAGCACTTGCATTGAGGAGCTTATTTAACAGGTATGGTATCTTGTCAAATTCCAAGTTTATAGACCGCAACATCGACAGACAAACCCAGCATTTCATCATATATCCTGACGAAGCAATCCCTAAACTTGAATAGAAGCTGAATTAGAACCTAAGACTCATCCTCACTCAATAGAGTACTGATAAAAGTGAGGCGAGGATCATCGTCGGTTCCCAAGTTAATTTCCCATAACTCATCGACTATCGACTAAATCTCTTCCTCAAATTCAAGGGTACATCCCAAACTTAAAGTTCATCGGGATCATCTAAAGTCTCTAAATAGAGTATGTTGAGGGATTAATGACATCAATAGGGACATTCTAAGATTCAAGATGGAAAGTTATTTTTAAATAATATTCGTTGGCATCAAATGAACTAACAGTACCAAAGCCGATACCACTTATTAAATTTTTCTTGATTTTTGTTTGCCAAATATTTTTATGGTATCTAGCTTAACCCTTAGTCCATTGAGACGGTACGGGACATTTAGAAAAAAAATTCATTACAAAAATAGGGAAGTAGCCAAAAGGTAATTCCATTAACTCATTAAAATCTGCCTCCTCGAGGGTTACATCACCTTCAACTTTTGAGGAGGAGCCAGGGGAAAATTTATGGACTTTCTTCACTTCTCCAATCAGGTTGGGGGCCTCTTTAATCTCTAACTCTGCAATCCTACCAGCCAATAATGGTTTCAATAAAAGAGCCTCAATTTTTCTACTGAGCTTTTTATATATTGTTAATTCAGGCTCATCACTTTTAACCTTTGGAACATCAACCTCAGGGTCACTATCTTGATCTAAAGTGAGATTTAACTTTGGAGGAGTATTTTTAGTCTTATAATTGAAAGGAATCGCAATACTCCGTCTTTTTAAATCCTCATCAGAACTTGATTTTGGATTAATGTATACTGGGGTTATTCTTCTTTCAAATGAAGCACGGCCATAACCATATGCCCTTAAAGCCATCCTCCAACCTCTTTGAGGCAACATGTTTGGAGGCCTAGGGATAATTATA
The DNA here is from genome assembly GCF_001605985.2 of Dendrobium catenatum. Taxonomy (NCBI): domain Eukaryota; kingdom Viridiplantae; phylum Streptophyta; class Magnoliopsida; order Asparagales; family Orchidaceae; genus Dendrobium; species Dendrobium catenatum. Next base: position 974,443 of record NW_021318665.1, read on the forward strand.
TTGAGGTCATCTTCACTACTAGATTTTGTTATATCTTGATCTTTTTCCATTTTTGTTTCTTTTTTTTTTTTTTTTTTTCTTGGCTTTGGTTGGAGCTTGGTCTAACAATTTTCCCCTCAACTTTGATCTCAACTCTAGAAGGGGATGAGGACCCTTTTGGTATGAAATGTACAACATCCTCGTAGATTCTAATTTCTTGAACTGAGAATGATTGCAAATTACCCCTCATCACATGTTCAATGCCATCTCGTTGATACTTGACACATTGATGTAGGGTAGATGGAACCATTATATATTCATGAATCCAAGGCCTACCTGAACTTCATCAAAAGACATTGTCAAATAAATTATATAAAATTATGCTTCAGTTTTTAACTCTCTTATCTATAGAAGAAGGGTAATTAAACCTAAAGCCCTCTCGCCCTTTTCATTGAACACACGAAGTACTAACTTGTCAGTTGAGAATTTGCTAGTATCATTTATAAGGTATGTTAGAGTCTTTAAGTTCATTACATTAATCGATGCACTCGAATAAAGAAGAACTCTTAATAACTTGAAATTGCCCACATCTATATTAATGTAGAGTGGGCGATTGTGGTCAGCAGTCCCTAGGAGTAGATCCTCATCTGAAAATGTCACCCCGAGGATTTTTTTGAAGTAGAGTACCTCCTCTTTCAAAGTTATAGGCAATTCAGCTAAGCAAATCTCAGGGTCGAGAAGTGCCTTGATTAAGGATTCCCCAATTTCTTTGGAGAGAAGGAGAGCATTGTAGATGCTCAATTTGGATGGCAACTTCTTAAAATGGGCTAGAACATTATAATCAACCTTAGGAACAATATACTCGAAACCTGGTGAAATTAAAGGAAAATTGGATTGCTGAGGGGAATTTGGAATGGGACCTTCAAAGACAGCTTGTTTGCCCTTGTCATGAGGGAGAAGCCTAGGAGTTAAGACCTTACCTACACGAAGTTGCACCTGCTCGATATCTTTAGGAGGGCAAACTTGGGGGGTGTCTATACTCAATATAGGCATTGGACATTATTTTCTGAAATGGAACCAGAATCTGAAAAGTCTATTACGATAGGACTTCCCTGAAAATTAATCTGGAGGAAGTCACCTTTTGATAAAGTTTCAAGTTCAACTTCTTCTTGAAAGGTAGATTCAGAAAGGTCCAATTTTTGAACATTCATATTGATCTTAGCAGAATTTTGACTTAGTGGAGAAGAACTATCAACTTGCATTTCAGTCTCATGGTTAATCATCAAAATAGAGGCAGAAGGATGTTTTTTTATTAATCTTGTGACCCTTTGCCTTTGATGGGGCAAAGTAAAAGTTAGATAACAAGAGAGAGGAAAGAGTTTTACACCACCATGCGCTAGTAAAATATATCTCTCATCTATATACTTCCTCTCTACAAAAATGTCTATTTTTTTATGTATTATAGCAGTTTCTACGACTACTAGAGAGGGAAGTAACTTAACATTCTTCTGCAAAGCATCCATGTTAACCTCCCAAGTTGGGCCCTGGGCTATCATGGTTAGCTGTTGAGAAAGATGAAAGATTTGTTAATCAACTTTTTAAATGCCCAGGACAAAGCAATGTCTCAACCATCTTCAACGGACAAAGAAGTGTTAAGAGTATTCACTGAGATTTTTTTGACTGAAGCTTGTTTTGAATCTACCATATATTCTTTAGGAATCATGATGTTACCTTGCCTGAAGTTCTTCTCTACCCAGTCTTTAAAAACAATGCAATCTTTGATTGGATGGCCCAACATGCGGTAATAAGGATAGTACTTGGGGTCATCTTTCTTGTCTACCTCTTCTAGACTTCTAGCCTCAGACAACTGAAAATATAAATTTTTTTGAAGACTCCTAAAGATCTTCCTTACTGAATCTTGAAAAGTCTGTATAAGTTATTAAACCTAATGTAATTGTCCTAAGATTAACCAAGAGGGGGTGAATTAGTAATTTAAAACTCCTCTTGAAAATTTATGAAAATACTTTGATTAATTTTTTAATAAAAAGAAAATTTTCAACCACAATAAGTAAAAATTGTGGGAAAATAAAAAATTGTAGAAAAAGTAAAAAGAATATAGTAATTTCTAGTGGTTCGATCCAATAAGACCTACGTTCACTCCCTAAAGATAACCTCTTTAGGTATTGCACTATTATGAAAGTGACTCTGCTTTTACCCCTATAGCAAGGCGAAGAAGCCTTTATAACTTTCCTCTCTTCCACCATTCCATAGTATGGCAGAGCACCGTCACCCTTTCATAATCCTTCAAGTGTTGGCAGAGCACAGTCATTCTTTCACATCCTCTAAGTGTCGGCAGAGTACCATCATCCTTTCATACCCTCCAAGTATCGCCAGAGTACCATCATCCTTTCACACTCTCTAAGTGTTGATAGAGTACCAGATCTTCTCCAAAGATCTTATCTCGAGCAACTAGAAAGATGAAAGGAAGGGAATTGATATACAAACAAAAGAGTTTCTCACATTTCAGTAACTTTGTGAATCATTTACACTCCACTTATAAGAACTCTCTCTCAAACACTCTCCTAAATCACCATTTCACTTTCTCTCTAAGAAATCACAAAGACAAAATTCATTCAAGTCAGTTTCTAAGTACTTTAAATACGAATGACACAAAAAAATTGTCCAAAAAACTAAAAATTTCAATTTTGAGCATCCACGAATGTATAGTACGATCGTTGTTTGTACGTACGAATGGTTCAAAACACTGTGCGTATGATCCTATATAAACTAATTTTGTACACAGATTATTGTCTGTATGAATGAACATCATATAGTATGAATTGCTTTAGTCAAATCTTATTTCCTATGGATGAAAATGTTAGCATCAATTTCGTACTATAGATGTCATATATATGAACTCAAGATTATCCTAAACAAATAATATAAAAAAATTACCTGTTCGTATGGATGAAAATGTTTGCATCATTTTCATACTCTGAACGTCATATGTACAAATTGAAGATCGTCCCGGACGAACAGTTTAAAAAATTTACTTATTTGTATGGATGAAAATGTTAGCATTCATTTCGTACTCTATACGTTGTCTGTAAGAAGGCAACTTCATACAATACGAACATCACTTAGGAAATTTTTCATCCATGCTTTGATTAGCTGCTTGCTGAAGGAACTAACTGGATAAATTATCCCGTATGACTATAAATCATACAATATAATTAGTTTAAAATTTTATAAAGTTTTAACTCTCCCTCAATGTGTGTGTGCACGGTTACACAATTATAATCACACTCTTTCAAACTCAATAAAAGTATAAAATATAGACTCCATTTACAATAAACCTTAATCTAATCGGGCTTGACCATCTTCAAAAGTCTGGAGGATAATTTTTTTGAAAAGTTAGTACATACAAATAATAAAAATAATATATCTAATATTTGTTAGGAGAAATAGTAATCAAAATAATAATATTTGAAATCATCAAAAACATAAATAATATGAAAATATAGCTATGAAAACTAAGTTGCAACAAATATCTCTTAAAGGGGTATGGTCTAGCCAACCTCTCACTATAGTAGGTCGAGTATGGCTCTTTAGGAGGTTGGGCAGTAATCTAAAATGGTTATTTTTGAATCTGTGGTTGTCGAGGAATGGTAGACTGACTATCAACTGGCCTTTTCCCTTTGTCAACTACTGAGACTGTGGCTTTCTTCTTAAAAGATTTGACCAACTTAGGACCCTTATTTTCATCAGAATGATATCATAAGAATGGCATCATAGGAGCCTCTTCCTGTAGATTACTATCCTTATTTAGAAGTTTCTCAAAAGTTTTAATTGTGAAACCCTTCAGGAGAAAAGAAATCAAGCCGTTGATATTTTTTAAAAGAATTTCCATGGCATGTTTCTCTTGTAACTAGGGTTCACACTTCATCGAGAGGATTTTCCACCTCAACATGTATTCAACCAAATACTCTCCCAACTTTTTCTTTTCAATGAAATAACAGAGAGACTGCTTAAAAATTAGCAAAATAGTAAAGCAATCAACCCTTCTATGTTGCAATAACTTACTCATAAGTGGGCTAGATACTATCTCGGGTTTTTAATATCAATGAAAATCTTAAAAGATAGTGGTACAAAGCCCTTAGGGTAAGGAGCTAATTCATATTCTTCGGAGTATGATTTACCCTTTGAAATATATGTGGTCCATTGCAAATGGGCTAAGGCCTCTCTTACCTAATCCTCAATGAGTTGACTAAGGTCTTTCTAGGGTGGTGCTGGAGGGACTGTAAGAACTGTGGGTTGGACTAGAGGTGTCTATGACAAATAGGGGGGACTACTGACGTTGACTCAGGGGCTTTAGAATTGGATTTTACCTTCTTAGCTCTATTAGAGATTTCTCAAGAAGACTACTATGGTTTGAGAGAAGCCTCCTGTGACTTGTCTAGTCATTATTGCATTTCCTTAATCTGTAACAACATGTCTTAACCTTCAGCCTCCCTGCTACTCAAATAGTTCCTTCAATGTCCTTCGCAGTACTTGTCTTCACCCAGGAGATGGTGAAGCTCAGGGGGCTGAGGAGGAGGAGGCTCCCACTCCCATTTCTGAACCTATTCCTCTCCGCCAGCACTCACAGCTAGATCATTTGGTGGAGATATTTGATCAGTTGGAGGCCCGATTTGATACTTTCGTAGCTCACCAGCAGCAGCGGCATGATGAGGACGTAGCCTGCCAGCAGCAGCAGCACGACCAAAACATGGCCTGGTTTGGGGCACAGTTTGTTTCGCTCTCTTGTTACTTTCAGCAGCCACCACCTCTACCTCCGTCTGATGATCACGGTCAATCGTTTCTCTAGTTTTAGTTTCAATTTTTTGTATGTTTTTTTTTTCTGTTTTGTGTTTTTATTTTAGTTCTAGTTGCTTTAGTTTTTTTTAGTTTTCTCCTCCTTTTTGAGATGTCAAAAAGGGAGTAGTATGGTTGTACTTGTACTTTCCTAAAATTTGAAATTTCCATGTTCTAGTATTGATCGTCGAAGTGTTTGCCATCATCGAAAAGGGGGAGATTATTGCAAACCTGCTTTTCATGGATTATGATTTTGATGTTAGCAAACACTCTTGTTTCTTTATGACTGTCTTAGCTACTAACATTTCAGGACCACAAGATCGGACGGCAATCGGAACCAGCTTAAGATTGGGTAGGCTAGGTCTGAGTTAGTCTATAATTTTCTTCCTCCCTTTCTTGAGTCAATTGTAATCTTTGAAGTGTTATGATGCTAAGTAACCCTACACACACACACTTGAGTGATTTTTCTGTCTAACTTAGAATTTTTATTTTTACTCACATCGTCTCAGATGATATTATTATCATCTTGGACGATCTGGTTTGAAACAGAAATCCTAATCAGGACATCTTATTATGGTAGTTGTCTTTAGTTGATCATCATAAATGATACTTGTATTGGTCAGGACAATAGCCTCAAAATAGAAAGAATCAGCCGCCATGATCTATTTAGACATTCTTTATTTATAAAATTGGCCAAGACGATCTTGTATCGGCCTGGATGATATGATATAATCATGCCTAAATTAATATGGCATTTAAGGCAAGCAATTAAGGATAATTTTTATGATGATATCTTCCTGGATGATAGCAAGATCGACCAGGACGATCAGTTCAAAAAAAACCTTAGTTTCTCCTGGATGATAAGGATCGGCCAGCTCAAATTCTGGGCGATGCTCTAGACAATTTTCCTCTGATTTGAACTAATCGTCCGGGACAATCATGAGATCGGCCCGGACGATCAAGCTATTTTGGAGTCATCCAGAACTCTTTTTAGAGCGATTGTCTAGCCGTTAGTATGTGATTTAAACTAATCGTACAGGACAATTTATTATTGGCCTAGATGATAGGAACACCTTTCTTCTATTCATCCCATATCGTCCCGGCTGATTAGGCTTAAATTACACTGATCTTACAGGACGATATACCTATAGTCCTGGACATAAATGTTATCAAGTTTTAATTAATGAGCTATTTTGAAGCTCTTATATTTAAGTGCTATTGTTCAATATTTTGAACAATCTTTTGCTAATGTCTTGACCAGAGAAAGCCTAGAGGAGAGAGAGAGGGAGAGAGAGAGAGGATCCTGTGAGGGGGAGCTTGTGAGGGAGATTCACAAGGGTTGCTCCAAGCATTGTTCCACTTCTTCTTCCACAAGAGTCTCTTGTCCTTGGAAGGGTTGGGAGAGGTAAGCTTTAGTGATCGATCAAGATTCTCTGCCTGCTTCAGGAGGAAGCAAAAAGAGTTGGGTTCTCTGCCTTGCCGAAGGTGGCAAAAAGAAGGTTTTTGTAAGGGCTTCTCCGCCTTCCTGTGGGAGCAAAGGATAGTCACTTTGGTAGTGCAATACTCGGAGGGCGCCTCCGGGGAGTGGACGTAGGTCAAGTTGACCGAACCACTATAAACCCTTGTGTTCTTTTTACTACTTCCACATTTAATTTTTCCGCACTTGTTTTCCGTGGTGATTTTGGTTTGAGCTTTGTTGTGCTTTGGTTAAAAGATTTTTTAAATGCCAATTCACCCCCCCCCCCCCTCTTGGTTAGCCTTGGGCTATTTCATAAGGGCCTAACATCCCTAACGAACTTTCAACTGGTATCAGAGCGGGATTCATAAAAACCGAGTTTGATAACTTTTTGAATTTTTATCCAAGGCTAACTTTGGAAATCATAATACAACAAAAGGATATTCTATTACCCACCACCCTTGTTTGATAATCTACCTTTTGATTTTTGGAAAACTCGCATGTCTAATTTTTTACAATCAACTGATTATCGCATGTGGATGCTTATTAAAGAAGGATATTCTCCACCTTCTCTTGAACTTAATGGAATTAAAACTGAAGTGCCTTTTACTGAATAGACTTTTTATGAAAGATATTTAGCTCAACTTAATGCGAAGTGTTTAAACTATTTTTTCTATGCTTTAAAGTCTGAAGATTACATACGTGCTTCTACTTGCACTACTGGTAAAGAGATTTGGGATAGGTCGTGCATTACTTATGAAGGAACCAATGAAGTTAAGCAATCTCATTTGAAAATTCTCTTGCATGATTACGAACTATTTCATATGAAACCTTCTAAATCAATTTCTGATAGGTATATAAGGTTTACTCTGATTGTAACTTCTTTGCATGCCTTAGGAAGTGAACTTTCAAATTATTAAAAAGTGAACAAAATTTTGAGATGCTTGCCTTCCTCTTTTGATGCTAAAATCACTGGAATCATTGAAGCAAAGAAAGGAGTGAATCAAAGAAATCTTGATGTAGGTGAGAAAAAAGAAAAAGAAAACTATGGCATTGAAGGCCAATAAAACGGACTCTGATTCTTCTAGGTCTGAAAGCGATGACATTGCCTTAATCACAAGGCAATTCAAAAGCTTTCTAAGGAAGAGTTACAAGCATCATCAAAATTAGAGAAAATGTAAGGATAACAAATATTCTAAAGGATCTTCTGATGTTGTTTATTTTGAATGCAGGAAGCCTGGACATGTTAGAGGTGATTGTCCTACACTTCAGGATCACTCAAGCAAATAAAGGAGTGAGGAAAAACCTAAGTTCAAGAAGGATAAGAAACGAGTTCAAAAGGCATTCTGGGCGGAATCTACATCAGATTTATCTAAGACTGAACCTGAAGATGAGACAACAAACTTGTGCTTAATGGGAGAAGATTATCTTGATCAAAGTGATGAAGAAGAGGTATGTAAACCAACCTATGATCAATTGTTTGAATTTGTGAAAAAACTCATGCATCATACAAAAACTTAAGAAAACTCATGCTACTTTAAAATTGGAGCTCTTGAATTTACAAAAAGAGCATGAAATTTTGATCAAAGATCATTCAACAATTGATTCAAATCACATGTCTCTACTTGATGAATTTGATGAGTTAAATAAAAAGCATTTGGAATTGATTGATGAGCATGATTCATTAAAAGCTTCACAAACCTCACTTGAATCTAATTTTTAGAAATCTAAACAGATGGAACACAATTTGAGGATTGATAATAATGCTTTAAGAAGTACTATCTCGAGGTTTAAAACTGAATTATAAACAATTAAGAGAAATTGGATGAAATCCACTGTTGATCTAAAGCCAAGACCTAGGAAGAGGCATTATAATCCAAACCATTTAAAAAATCCTTTTCCTAGTGTTAGATGCTTTTTTTGTGGCATGCTAGGACATATCTCACATACTTGCAATGTTCACCATAGTACACATTGGGTGTGGAAACCCAAATTGCATGATTCACAGTATAGCACACATACGTTGCACTCTACTTTTTATAAGAAGAGACCCAAACCTGTTTGGGTTCCTAAATCTAACGGTTGTTGATTTTTGCAGGATTGCTCTCACCAAAGACCTTGTGAGAAGCATATAATACTTGGACAAATGGAGGCTCGCAGCTCATAATTGTTTAAACTTGCTACTTAATAAATTCTTGATTTGCATTTTTTTGTCTTTTGTGCAAGTCTTTTTTTTTTAATTTAGTTGCTTTTACTTTTGGTTTATTTGTCTTTACGAAGATTTTTCCTAGTTCTTAAATTTTGGAGATTTATAGCCAATGATTAACATCTCTAAATCGGTTAAAGGGAGAAACACCATTGATGTTTTCCCTCCCTCTTAACCTCTTTTAGTGGTATAATTTTTTCTTTTCTAAATAAAAGTCTATCTCAAATTAACAACTGGTTTTTGAAATTAAGATCTTTTTTACCTTGCTACAGTAATCTACCTTATATTTATAATATTCAAAGCTTTTATATATCTTTCAAGTTAATTGAAATCTTGCCATTGCATTTATCATATAATTGCTAAAGTCTTCTTTGTGGTATATTCTTTCTTATATTAGAGAGTGAGTTTTTCTTCTCTAATATCTAGATGATCTACTCACAACTAATTATATTTTAAGAGTTATTGAAAAAGGGATCTAGCTTGCAAGAACATAAAATAAAAATACCAATGATGTCAAAAATAAAAAGATGCGCAATGATGCCAAATTGAAAAATATATATATACAAAAGTGTATCAAAAATCAAAAGATACGCAAAGAGTGCTATTCAAATTGACAAGAGGTATAAAATGAGCCCACATAAGACAAGCTTACCCTTCTTTCAAACTTTTAAAATTTTAGAAGAATTCATGGGTTACTTGATATTTTCAAAGGCTTGATTTCAAATACTATGATTGAGACAAATTGCTTTGGTATATTATCCTATAAGTTATTTTTCTTTGGAGCAAGTTTTGAATGGATCTTATTTCTTTCCAATTAGTTTATTCTGAGTTAGGAATTTTTTTTAAAAAAGATGATTTTTCCCCTGAAAGAAGTCCGAGCTAAGGTTAACAGGATCGGATATTCTACCATTTTCATATTTTGACATTGTTAACTCATTAATCTTTCAAATCTTTAAAATTTAATTGTTTGGGCAATTTATCATATGCATGCTTTACTAAAAATTCAATATATATATTTACAAAAAAAATTTCTTTGTTTGATTTTATGTTTTCGTTATTATTTTTAGATTGATTTTATTATTTTTGGGAATTCTCTGATCATCTTCATCTTCTCTTTAAACTTCCAATTTTGTCACATCGTCTTGGCCGATATTCCTATCATCCTGGATGTTATGATCATATCTCATAAAAATCCATATGCTAGACTTTTCTAACTTTACTGAACTTCATCATCCCGGACGATCCCATATTGTCCTAGACGATATGATCATCATCTGCTACAACCATCTTGATCGTCTTGGCCGATAACCTTTCGTCCTGGCTGATGCGTGTATGAAAATCATCCTGGCGGATATACCTGATCGTCCTTGACGATCCACGTGTCAGTACGTTTAAAATTTTTAAAATCACCCTGGTCAATCCATTTTTTGGACAATCGTGCTGGACTATCCATTTTTTGGGCAATTGTCCTGGACGATCCACTGTTCATCCTGGACGATACACATGGTGCTTAATTTAAAACATTTTAAATTCGGCCGATATGATTCATTATTGAGCATCATCCTAGACGATCCACATAATCGGCCTGGACGATCTATTTTTTCAACGGTCGTCTGGCCTGACTCCTCGGGATGATCGTCTGTGTCTAATCGTCCCGGCCGATATCTGATCAGCCCAAACGATCATACCTCCTTTTTGACCAATCAACCTGTACGTAATTATTGAACCTGAAAGTCCTAGATGATTTTATGATCGTCCTGGATGATACTGACGATCCTTTAAATCTAGCTAGATTTCAGCCATTTTTCTTCACACCTCCTTTCCCTTTGCTTTCTACTCTCTATTTGCTTGCTGTTTCTTGCTTATGGCTGGCGGAAAGCTCATTCGACAAACCTCTGGAAGCTCCTAGAGGGCCACACTAGACCCTCAATTCAGGGAAGCAGATGATCAGGTTGCCTACCATCGGTACAAAGAATGCGAGATCACTCTCTCCAGAATAATCAATCCTTTCCACATCTCATATCCGGTATTAGACCTCTTCATTCACACTTCTCTATGCTTTATTCTTACTCTCGCTATCCCCTTCTCTTCTGAACTTCTTTTCAATTTTTTTGCAAACCTCCGCATAAACTCTTCCTATACTGCCCTTACCTCCTATGTGAATCGACGCCCTATTGAGATCACATACTAGGACTGTGCTGAACTGTTGCAGCTATCCACCATTGGGGATAAGTTGTATACCATTTGTTGAGTCTAGTAATTAGGTTGTTAAGCCTAAGTTAATGCCCCAAAGGCTACCAAGAGGGGGGGTGAATTGGTAGTTTAAAAAATTTTAAGCCCTCTTTTAAAATTTTGTTGAACCGAAATAAAAATTATTTCTTTTAAGTCTTGTAGAAAATGTTTTTCAACCACAGAGTTTTTAAGACTAAGAATTAAAATGCAGAAACATAAAAACAGTAAAGTAAATGACACCAGATTTATAGTGGTTAGGTCTAAAACCAGACCTACATCCACTCCCTAGAG
>NW_021318665.1:992929-998138 GCF_001605985.2 Dendrobium catenatum
TAATTTCAAAGAAATGCAAACTTCAAATTTTACATAGTATCTCATTCTGAATTTGATTTGAAGTCTACGTAGTCTGGAGTTCATTTTTCTTGAAATGTTAGTACACACAAAAGCAAATACAAATCTTCTAAAATTGTTAGGAGATAACTACATATTTGAACAATAATGTTTGGAATCATCAAAACTACATAAGTTGCAAAAATGTAAAGCATTCAAATAGCAATTATCTTAACACCATTATCTCTGATCCTGATTTTAACTGGCCCTCTGCAAACCACTTTCTTCACCACACTAATGTCCCCTTTCATGTTGGAGAGACTAGCTCTTTACTCAAAGATGCTAGGATAATCCAACATGTCCTTCACATTTCCATTATTCAAAAAGTTGGGGACCGAGTCCACATCACTCAACTTCTTTCACTTACTTCCTTTTACATCATGGCCCATAGGAAGTTTAATGTTACTGACTTGATCTTTCGATACATTGATCATTTAATAACAATCCGCGATCAAGGTCATAAGAGGAAACCCAAACTTGCTTTAGAACACCTCATAGCTTATGTTCTTGAAACCAAATACCAACTTTAATATCCTGCTCGTCCTGACCATCAGCCTCCCTACTACTCAAACAGTTCCTTCAATGTTCTTCGCAGTGCTCGTCTCCACCTAAGAGATGGGGAAGCTCGGGGGGCCTAGGAGGAGGAGGCTCCCTCTCCCATTCCTAAACCTGTTCCTCTCCGCTAGCACTCACAACTGGATCAGTTGGTGGAGACATTTGATCCGTTGGAGGCCTGGTTCGACAATTTTGTAGCTCACGAGCAGCAGCAGCACAATGAGGATGTAGCCTGCCAGCAGCAGCAGCACGACCTGGACATGGCCTGGTTTGGGGCACAGTTTGCTTCGCTCTCTTGTTACTTTCAGCAGCCACCACCTCCATCTCCGTCTGATGATCAGGGTCCCTTGTTTCTCTAGTATTAGTTTCTATTTTCTGTATCATGTTTTTTTTTTATGTATTGTGTTTTTCTTTTAGTTCTAGTTGCTTTAGTTTATTTTTAGTTTCCTCCTCTTTTTTGAGATGTCAAAAGCGGGAGTAGTATGGTTGTACTTGTACTTTTCTGAAATTTGAAAGCTTTCCATGTTCTAGTATTGATCGTCGAACTGTTTGCCATCATCAAAAAGGGAGAGATTATTGCAAACCTGCTTTTCATGGATTATGATTTTGATATTAGCAAACACTCTTGTTTCCCTACGACTGCCTTGGCTACTAACATTTCAGAGCCACAAGATCGGATGACAATTGGAATCAGCTCAAGATTGGGTAGACTAGGTCTGAGTCAGTCTATAATTTTCTTCCTCCCTTTCTTGAGTCAATTGTAATCTTTGAAGTGTTATGATGCTAAGTAACCCTACACACACACTTGAGTGATTTTTCTGTCTAACTTAAAATTTTAGTTTTTACTCACATCATCCCGGACGATATTATTATCGTCCTAGATGATCGGGTTCAAAACAGAAACCCTAATCAGGACATCTTGTCAAGGTAGTCGTCAGTAGCCGATCGTCCTAGACGATACTTGTATCGGCCAGGACGATAGCCTCAAAATAGAAAGAATCACCCGTCATGATTTATTTAGATATTCTTTATTTATGGAAATCGGCCAGGACGATCTTGTATCAGCTTGGACAATATGATACAATCATGCCTAAATTAATCTGGCATTTAAGGCAAGTAATTAAGATGATTGATACGATCACATCATCCTGGACAATCGTAAGATTGGCCAGGTCGATCAGTTTAAAAAAAACCTTAGTTGCTCATGGACGATCAACATCGGCCAGCTCAAATTTTGGGCGATAGTCTGGATGATAAGGATCAGCCAGCTCAAATTCTGGGCGATACTTTGGATGATTTTCCTCTGATTTAAACTAATCGTCCGGGATGATCGTGAGATCGATCCGGATGATCAAGCTATTTGTAGTTGTCAAGAACTCTTTTAAGAGTGATTGTCTGGCCGATAGTATGTGATTTGAACTAATCATACAGGATGATTTATTATCAGCCTGAATAATAGGAACACCTTTCTTCTATTCATCCCATATCGTCCCGGCTGATTAGGCTTAAATTGCACTGATCGTACATGGCAATATACCTATCGTCCATGATAATAATGTCAGCAACTTATAATTAATGAGCTATTTTGAAGCTCTTCTATTTAAAAGCTATTGTTCAATGTTTTAAACAATCTTTTGATGCTGTCTTGACCAGAGAAAGCCTAGAGGGGAGAGAGAGAGAGAGAGGGAGAGAGAGAGAGGATCTTGTGAGGGGGAGTTTGTGAGGGAGATTCACAAGGGTTGCTACAAGTATTATTCCACTTCTTCTTCCACTAGAGTCTCTTACCCTTGGAAGGGTTGGGAGAGGTAAGCTTCAGCGATCGATCAAGGTTCTCTGCCTGCTTCAGGAGGAAGTAAAAGGAGTTGGGTTATCTACCTTGCCGAGGGTGGCAAAAAGGAGGTTTTATAAGGGCTTCTCCGCCTTGCTGTGGGAGCAAAAGAAGAGTCACTTTGGTAGTTCAATACTCGGAGGGCGCCTCTGGGGAGTGGACGTAGGTCAAGTTGACCGAACCACTATAAATCCTTGTGTTCTTTTTACTGCTTGTGTTATTTTCCATGGTGATTTTGGTTTGAGCTTTGTTGTGCTTTGGTTAAAAGATTTTTTAAATACCAATTCACCCCCCCCCCTCTTGGTTAGCCTTGGGCTAGTTTATAAGGGCCTAACATCCCTAACAAACTTTTAGAAATACCTCATCGATTAGTCTCTTTGTTATAGATCTATTTTCATGGATTATGATTTTGATGATAACAAACACTCTTATTTCTTAATGACTACCTTTTCTACTGATATTTCATGTCTATAAGATCAGAGTTCAATTTGGAACCAGCTCAAGATTGGGTAGACTAGGTCTGAGTCAGTTTGTATCGTTTTCCCTTTCTTGAGTCTATTGTATTTGGTGTGGCTCATGACGCTGTGTAACTCTACACACACACACACACCTTGGAAGAATTTATGACTGTTCCCTAGAGTTTACTATTTTTGGTAACATCATCCGTGACGATATTTATATCGGCCTGGACAATAGGTTCAAAAATAGAAAACCCTTATTAGGGCCTCATTCTCATTAAGGCAGACGTCATTAAGCCGATCGGCCTGGAAAATCCTTGTATCGGCCAGGACGATAGACTCAAATAAGAAAGAATAAGTTGTCATGATCAATTTAGGTATTCTTTATTTCAGGACATCAGCCAGAACGATCTATACATCATCCTAGACAATGCAGCACAATTATGCCTAAATTAATCTGGTAATTATGGAAAATAATGAAGGCTGATTGATGCGATCACATCGGTCAGGCCGATCGTAGGATTGGTCAGGACAATGGCCTGGACGATTAATAACGGCCAGACTCTATTCCGGGTGATGTTCATGATGATTGTACTCGGATTTAAACTAATCAGCCAGGACGATATTGTATCGGCCTGGATGATGTAACCATATATCTTCTGTTCGTCCCAAATTGTCATGGCTAATTGAGCTTATTTTGTACTGATCGGCCAGGATGATATTCATATCGGCATGGACAATAAAGTCAGCAAGTTGCATTAATGAGCTCATTTTGAGATATTCTATTTAAGCTTTTGACAAGGAACTTTTGTAAGCGTATTTGGCAGCCATTGTAGCTTTGTTCTTTTGGGGGAAACTTGAAGAGAGAGCTTAAAAGGCAGTGAGGAAAGGGTGAAGTTTGAGAGAGGGAGAAGATCCTGTGAAGGGGAACTCAAGGGAGTGTGGAGGGGGATTAGACCATTTTCTTTAGAAAGCTTGCACCTTAGTACCGTCAGATTCAAGGCTTGTCTTGAGGGAAGATCATAGAAGAAGAAGATCTCCTTGGTGTCAAAGGACCCGATGACTCCACCACACCGGGTAAGGTGGAAGTGATTTTGTAAGGGATTCTTCGCCTAGCTGTGGGGGCTAAAGGAGAGACACTTAGTTTAGTGCAATACTCGAAGGGTGCTTTTAAGGAGTGGACGTAGGTCAAGGTTTGACCAAACTATTATAAATCTGGTGTGTTCTTTTCTTTATTATTTTTGCATTGTGTTTTCTCTGTGGTGAATCTTGGTTTGTGTTTTTGATCGAAAGATTTATTTTAAAATACCAATTCACCTCTCTCTTAATTAGCCTTGGGCCAGTTCATAAGAGGTCTAACATCCCCAACGAACTTTTAAGTGGTATCAGAGCGGGATTCATAAAATAAGTTTTTTTAAAGCTTTTGAATTTTCGATCAATGGCCAATTTTTCTAATCATAATATTGCAGAAGGTTATTCAATCACCGGACCACCTTTATTTTAAAATATTATATTTGATTTTTGGAAAATTCACATGTCTACATTTTTACAATCAATTTATTTTTGTATGTTACATATGATTTTAACTAGTTATTCTTTACCGTCACGTGTTATAGATGAAATTAAGTTGACATCCCTTTTAATCAATGGAATAGGGAAGAACAAATCAATGCTCAATTGAATGCAAAATCTTTAAACTATTTTTTCTATGCTTTAAATTCTGAAGACTTTATGTTAGTTTCCACGTGTACTACTGGTAAAAATATTTGGTATAAATTACACACCATATACAAAGGCACTAGTGAAATCAAGCAATTCAAGTTGAATTTTTTAATACATGATTATGAAATATTTTGCATGAAACCTTATGAGACGATCTTAGACATGTATACTAGGTTTATTCAAATTGTGACATCATTGCATACTTTAGGTAAATAGTTTTTAAACTTTGAAAAAGTTAATAAAATTCTACGTTGTCTACTTGATAAGTTTGATGCTAAAGTTTTTACTATTTATGAATCAAAGAATTTGAATGAGAATTCTATTGATAATTTGATTGGCTCACTCATTTCCTAAGAGCAAAGTTTGGGTCAAATACTTTTTGATGCAGGTGAAACGATAGTACTAAATGCTGAAGACATGGAGCAAAGTGGCTTAGTTGGTGACAAATGTGATAGCTTGTCAAGAAAATTGAAATGCTCACCAAATCATAAGGCTCAACAAAAGTGGAATAAAGGTAAAAATGATAAGAATAGTAAGATTACTTCTGACATTTTTGCACTTAGGAAGCAGGAAGCGTGGAAATATGAAT
>NW_021318665.1:999143-1052498 GCF_001605985.2 Dendrobium catenatum
TTTTTTTTTTTTGCAAATTCAACCTGTAATGTTTGCCATCATAAAAAAGGGGGAGATTGTTGCGGATCTATTTTCATGGATTATGATTTTGATGATAGAAAATACTCTTATTTCTCTACGATTACCTTTTCTACTGACATTTCAGGTCTACAAGATCAAACTGCAATTTGGAACTAGCTCAAGATTGGGTAGACTAGGTCTGAGTCAGTTTGTACCCTTTTTTCTTTCTTGAGTCTATTGTATTTTGTTTGGCTCCTGACGCTATATAACTTTGCAGACACACCTTGGAAGAATTTCTAACTGTTCCCTAGAGTCTATTATTTTTGGTAACATCATCCCGAATAAAATTTATATCGGCCTGGATGATCGGTTCAAAAATAAAAATTCCTAATTAGGGCATCATCCTCATTAAGGCAGCCGTTATTAAGCCATCCGGCCTGGACGATCCTTGTATCGGCCAGGATGATAGACTCAAATCAGACGGAATCAACCGCCATGATCAATTTAGGTGTTATTTATTTTAGGACATTGGCCAGGATGATCTATACATTGACCTGGATGATGCTGCACAATTATGCCTAAATTAATCTGGTAATTATAGAAAGCAATTAAGGATGATTGATACGATCACATTGGCCGGGCCGATCGCAGGATCGGCCAGGACGATGGCTTGGATGATTAATAATGGTTAGACTCTATTATGGGTGATGTTTAGGACTATTATACTCAAATTTGAACTAATCGACCAGAATGATATTGTATTAGCTTAGATGATGTAACCAATTTTCTTCTGATCATCTCAAATCTTCCCGATTGATTGAGCTTATTTTGTACTGATCGGCCAGGACGATATTCATATCGACCTGGATGATAAAGTCAGCAAGTTGCATTAATGACCTCATTTTGAGATCTTCTATTTAAGCTTTTGATAAGGCACTTTTGTAAGTGTCTTTGGCAGCCATTGTAGCTTCATTTTTTTGGGGAAAACTTGAAGAGATAGCTTAAAAGGGAGTGAGGAAAGTGTGAAGTTTGAGAGAGGGAGAATATCCTGTGAGGGGGACTTAAGGGAGTGTGGAGGGAGATTCTACACAGTTGCTCCGGCAAGCTTGCACCTTAATACCATCGGATTCAAGGCTTATCTTAAGGGAAGTTCACAGAAGAAGAAGATCTCCTTGGTGTCAAAGGACCTAGCGACTCCGCTACACCGGGGAAGGTGGAAGTGATTTTGTAAGGGCTTCTCCTCCTAGCTGTGGAGGCTAAAGGAGAGACACTTAGTTCAGTGCAAAACTCTAAGGGTGCCTCCGAAGAGAGGACGTAGGTCAAGGTTTGACCGAACCACTATAATTTTTGTGTGTTCTTTTCTTTATTATTTCGCATTTATTTTTTCGCATTGTGTTTTCTCTGTAGTGAATCTTGGTTTGTGTTTTTGATCGAAAGATTTATTTTAAAATACTAATTCACCTCTCTCTTAATTAGCCTTGGGCCAGTTCATAAGGGGCCTAACATCCCCAACGAACTTTCACTCTCCCCTATTGATTAAGGATCGAGATGTAAGTACCCTTTATAATCTACCATATTAAAAATTTCATCTAACTTTTACTTAGAAATAATGACTTATGATTTGGGGTTATCATCCACCTGAGATTCTAAAGCTGACTTATCAACCATCTCTTTATCCAAGTCTATCCCCTACCCCTCGATTATCCCTAGACTGGTAGTCAAAGGGGTGGCATCCTCTACTAGGTGAGAGATATATACCTTAGGAGATGATGTAGGAGCGTAAAGCATAATAGCTCCTACATCAGGTAAGGTATGGTCCTCAGACCCCCGAGTAGGGAGCCTAGGAATGACAGATAGACTTTGAGATAAACTATTTGGAACATTAACGGGGTGGGTGGCCAAAAAATCAACTGAAATGGAAGTGGGACCACTGACCACTATAATAATTGGAACATTAGTATGAGCATCAACTGAACTAACTAGGACTGAGGGAACATTGACTAGAATTTGTTTTAACTGAATAAAGAATCTAGTTGTTTTGGGGAACTGTGAAGGAATATCCAGCTTAGTCTTTTTGGGAACAAATCTTCTCTCAGGAGACTTGGGCCTCTTGCCCTTAACATTAACTGTCATCTGAACCTCAGCATTATCTTTAATTTTCACCACCAGTGAGGCCAACTTCTAAAATTTTGGAGCAGGGACCGGAGGCCTACCAACAGGATGGTGGCCTCTCTTGGATCCAGTAAGTATGATACCCTCCATTTTGGAGGAAGGAGGGCCTAACACCCAGGGGTAACCATCAACCAATATAAAAGTAACAGGCTGTTGAACAAACTTGTTATTTTTTTTAATAGGTAGAGGGGTTAAGTTCTTAGCTTCAGATGCTTCTTCTTTTAGAATCTCCTTTTTGAAGCGATGGGAGATAACTCCCTTCATCTATCTCATGTATTCTTCCTTCGTTTATCCAGACTAGGCAGCATAAGCATGAATTATATTCCTTAAAGTTTTTATCCTTTGGAGGTTCTTATCCTTAGGAGTTCTTTTGGTTGAGTAGTCAACTGGGCAAGGGGGGAGATGGCTATCATAGTTACCCTTTCCTCCCCTTGAGCAATGGCAAGCATGTTAAAATGACTCTGCTTAAGGAGGGGAGAGGAAGCAGGAATAGGTAACTTATCGATAGCCTCAAGCTCTACCTTACCAAGATTCTTGGCCACAATAACTTTCTTTAACTTAGCAATTTTCTTTGTTACTCTCCTCAAGTAGTTCTTTCTTTAATTTTTCTAGTGAATGGGATCTCAGAACTTGATCGCTCCTCAAAAATGGACTTAGCCAAGGTAGGGGATTCACAGTCAACTAAGGTTGCTTCTCTTCATCATTAGAAACAGGGAGAATATATCCTGTCCCTACAATTAATGCCACTACTAGACAGACTTCCTTACTACCATCCAAATCAATTATCTTATGGCTATCCACTGACAATTTAAGGATATTGAAACCCATCCCAAGTAGTATGTTATTTTCCAAATCAATTACCTCAGAAGTTAGATATTTGTTAAAGGAGAAGATAAACTTGTTGGCCATCATCATGTATTTTGATTTTCTAGAATTGAAGAAAATGATTGGAATTAGATATTTTTTAAAGAAAAATTTCTTTTAAAGAATTAAAAATCATAACAAAATCTTGATTCTATGATATATGCCGAATTGTAAGAACTACAACCTGACACATAATGCTAAAATACAATGATTTGTTATGAGTTCATAGAGAGGGGATAACTTCACAGCAAACACTAGCCCACAAGGAGACATTATTGAATAGCATATGATGGTATATATTTTGAATTAGGATTGTACAAAATTTTAGGAAAATCTTGATTTTTGAAATTAAAAATGAACTTCCTCCAAAATTTCAAACACAACAAGTGGGACTTTCATCCCATCCAAAGGCTTACAAAATAGGAGGAAAATTCAAGAAAGATTAGTTGCCCAACTCTCTTCATTTCCATGAGTCAAATGGAAATAGGAGTTAACGCTAAAGTAATGAGAAATTGAAGATCTTGAGAGCAAGATCAACAGAGCTCCTTAGAATTTTAAAACTCCATGTATTGAGTCGAATTCAATAACATAGGTTCAAAAATTTTGGAAGGATATCTTAAAAGTCTGATTTGACAATATCACCCCCACCAATTGACTTGCGGGGTAGAAGGTCAAAATCTAATTTTTTTTTTTATAGAGGTCTCACCTCTTTCTTTTTTTTGACATTTCTTTCCTTTTGTATGTTGGCCACACTCACCCAAGAAAGAAATGGGTAGAGAACCAATAGAAGAAAAGGTAGTTAAGACTATCGATGAAACAAAATTTTGCCATTATTAGAGATGGAGAGAGAGAGAGATTTAGTCCCACCGGGCATGACATTCTTTGTATTGGTGTTGAAAGTGGGTTTTAAAATATTTAATCTTATTTGAGAAATTTGATATTAAATATACAGTCTCAAAATTGAACATCCCGTTATAAATAATATATTGCCCCTTAAGGCAAAAATATCATTTGCTAACGGGTTCAGATAGTGAAACTAAAAGTTATCATCATGATTGTAGTTGTTGAATCTAAATAAGAATCGCATACAACCCTGAAGGATCAAAATGATATTCCATTAATGTTCAACCTCTAATATCTGGATGGGAGATCATTAATTTTATATTCCATGTCACAATAACGAATGATATTTTTATCAAAGGAAAGAAAATATCACTCATTATCGATCGATGGAACATGACGATAATGATCGTTATCGACTTGATTTTCCTAAAGAAGATTAATTTTGAGTTTTAAAAATTGATTTTGAAAAAGGTGAATGTGGGTTATAAATCTCCTATGAGCACAAGCTCTCGTAGTTAATTACATCGTAGGAAATCAAAATTTCGTACGAATACTCTCTATTAAATTAATGACGAAATTTTGTTTAAAGATATTCTAGTAGTGATATAAAAAGAAGTGAATTTTAGAATTTCAAGTGGGAATGGATCAAATCGGAGCACTTATTTTCAGAGTCAGGGGAAGAAGAGTAGGGGACACTTTGAGATTTTAGAACAATCCAGAAGTGTCCCAAGCTAATCTAAATGTTGAACTTTAAGTTTTGGATTAAAAGAGAATTTAGTTTGAGTTGAGCATTTTATTAGAAATTTAGAATTATATTACTGAAAATTGGGGTCTTATGACTCAAAATCTGCCCATGACCCTAAATTTAAATTGGACTCTAGACCACAGTAGTCTGAACCTAACTAATGTAATGTAAAATCTAGACTTACCCTAGCCTGGATTGGGGAGCTAGCTAACCACATAGTCAATTTTCAATCCATGAATTTGGTTATTTAAAAAAAAAAAGTGGTAGAGACATTTTTATTAAAGTTTTGGAGAGCTGGGACCTACGCCTAGAGATTGTCCTAGGTGGCCCCTTAACTTATGTTGGTGAAATGCTAAAGATAGATACAATTAAGATTTAGACTCTTTTAAATGTGTTTATAATGTAATGCATGTTGGTCAAAATACCCAAATCATGAATGCTAAAAATTTAAAAAAAAAGCTTAAAAATAATTTTTTAGAAGACTAGGCTTCCCCATGTTCAGTAGCTTGTCCTCATAGGTCGGATTATCTGAACTCTACCCACAGGTAAGGAAGTATCTTAAAATAAGAAAAGAAGAATGCATCGATATGCATGAGACTCTGAATAATCTCCTGCTTATTCCTTAGATCATTATATTTATATATTATTTAACTCCTAAACTTTTAAATCTTAATTACGAGTAAAAGAATTTTCACACCGTCACGAGCCTCATATATCCAGGCTAAATAAAAAGCGGCACACAATCGTTAAAAAAATTAAAAAAAGTAGGTAATCCTCTACACAATCAAGTTAACACAACAAATATAACCAAAAATAATTAATAAATGTCTATAGACAAATTGTCTTGCTTATTACAACCCAGAAATATAGAAATTAATGTGGTTGAGCATAATTAATAACAACCTGGATTCTAATCCTAGTATAGACGCAAGTGACTTTAAGTATGATACTTTTTGTCTTCAACTCCTTGGTCTTCTCGTCTTTGGGCTTCTTGGATTCTTCATTGTCATACACTCAAATGGAAAAGAGAACTCTTCCCTCAAATGGAAGGTGAAGGTTACTCCTTGCGTATGAAAAAATGATCAAAACTTGGGCTTCCAAATGGAAAAGGATTATTCCCCTGAGGGGTATCCCTTCCTCTTTGGAATCCAACCTTTGGATCCATGTATCCCAACTCAAATGTACACTTTTACAACTCAATACTTAATTAAATTATATTAATGAAAATGAAAATTATATACTCTCCTATAAGATTATCCTAAGTATTTTAATAAATCAAATTAACTCTTAAGTTATTATATATATATATATACAGAAAAGTAAACACACTTGGTCATGAACCTTTTTTTATTTGGGGGCTAAATAGCTGAAGCATCTGTAGCAATTATAATAATTATTTATTTAGCCCTCTTTATTGCCCTACATGAGCATCACCACCTATAGAAAACTCAATGAGCATCCAGATCATTCCTAACCTAAGGGTAATGTAATCGCCAAACACATCAATCCACATAGTACAGTAAAAGTAAACAAACACATCAAATAATTTCAATCACAACATGTAATAAAATCTTGATAACTTGACACAAAATAGAGAAGTAAACACCGGCCTAGCCTAGATCTAGAATTGGTTTCCGTACCAAATCATCTAAAATGTGTGAAGAAGGTTATGTGGTTAGGGTAGATCCTAAACTAAGTTATTTGTTGAGATTGTCTAATGTTTGAGTTTATTAAGGTTGAAGTGGAACTTTATGTTTGAGCTAAAGTATTAATGTGTTAAAGATTGATTTGGGTGCATTTTAATTATTAGATGATTGCTACCTTTGTTGCTCACCGACGTCGTGAAGTTTCTTTCACCTTTTTTGGTGCTAAGTTAATAGCCTCATAGGCTCGGGTTACCTAGTAACAATCAAGATTGATTAAGTTGATTTAGTTGGTTAGATGCTTTTTATTAATCAACTTAAAATTTTCTAAGAATTTAATGAATTATTAAATTTTTTAGAATTATCAGAATTATTTTAATGTATTAATTAACGGGTTAAAGGTTGACTTTTAAAATTAAAGTTAATTTTGAGGGTTTAACATTTTAAATAAATATTAAAGATTTTAATGAGTAGTTATACTATTAGTATGCTTGATTTGGAGTTTTCTATAAAACGTTATGAATTTATGAGGTTTGATCCTTAAATTTGAACTACGGTTAACTGAAAAATTAACTTTTTTATTTTGATTAAATCTTGAAGGTTTGTCATTTTTGTAATATATTAGATTTTAATTGAAGTTGATTGAATTTAAATTTGATTAATTTTGATTTTTCTAGAATAAATTATGATTTTTCAAAGTTTTTTAATTAATTGGATTTTAAAATTACTTAGGAAGGTTTTGGTTGTTTTGACTCAAACCATTCCAAACTTCATGGAACCACTACCAAAGGTAAGGGATGACCCATGGGAATGTTTCTATGTGTTTGGAACTGATTTGGGGGTTTTAAATTATTTTAATTAATTATTAGATTTAATTGTTAGGTTTTCTTAAAAATTAAATTAAAATGAAATAAAAGGTTTTTTGAAAGGGTTCTTATTTCTGATGAGTTGAGAGTTCAATTAAAATCCGTTAGAGTCATTATATTAATTTTTTTTGTTTTAATATGAATTTTTAGTTAATTATTTAAAGTTCTATGTCAATTCTAGGGAGGGATTTTGAGGCTCCTAATTGGTGGACCAAATGAACACTAAATCTTGAGATATTTTGAGCATGAGATTACCTGATCTCAAGGTCTAGACGCACTAAATTTGATCCCAAATGGAACTCTCTAAGGTAGCTGACCAAGCCACCTAAGGTGACCTCTAAGTCACATTGGAAAAATCCTAGGAATCTATCCTAAGTTCTGATAGGGGCAAAATCAGTGGCTCTACCCTCCTTATGCCAAGTACTTTCGTCACACCTAAACACGGATCATAATTCTTATTGGAGAGATTATGACTCCAATTTGAAATTAAGGGTCAAACCATGACCCATGAACCCAAATTGGTATGAAATTGCCCTTAAACACCTCAAACATGGGAGGAAAATTTTGGACATGTCAGGAACTTGTCCAAATTCACTCTCCCAAAGTCCCAAGCCATGGTGACTTCAATTAAATACATAAATACAATAATAGGAAAACATTCAAATTGAAATTAAGGGTGATATAGATGCAATTAAGGCTTGGGACCATAGACCTTTTGTAGATATCCTTGAGGTCTTTCCAATGAGCCTAAAAACACCTAAATGGTCATGTATGGAGGATGATATGAATTTTTCAATATCCTAACCTTTTTTATGAAATTTAAATCTCGAATTACCCAGTCAGCCGTGAGCTTTCCACGTGGCACCTTTCAATTTGGCAACTAATCATTGGAGGCTGACTGGGTAATATGGGATTAACAGTAGCCATCAGATAAAATAACGGATGGTTAGGATGGAACATCCTCCGAAACTGCTGGATGTAATCCAAACTGATGATTGAAATCAACAGTCAGGATTATGTCTTTAACCTCCCACACGAACCCAAAGCCGTGGTCATTATCCAGCATGATCCAAGCAATCCCACTAGCAAACTCTCACAAAATTTCATAAGGAGGATCAAAATGATCAGAGCTTTCAATCCAACGGTGGAAATTTGTTGGATTGAAATTTCTCTTCAGACTTGACCACCAACACATAACTAGGAGCTCAGGATCAAAATCTCACGTTGGAGAAAGTCCCAATGTTGAGTCTTTCTCTCAAAAAGCTTCAGAAGGTGAAGGTGAATAGTTCTCCTTCAGATGCCGAGACCAAAGGATGGCCGGAGGTAGGTGTTCGAGCGGAGTGCGGAGTCCTTTCGCCATAGTTCACTCGGGATGAAGGCTGGAAGCAGCTAGGGAGCTAAGAGAAGCTACTTGATCACTTAGAGAGCTTTGGGGAATGATTTTGGGAGATAGAATTTGAATGGGGATGTTTGGTGAATCGCCCTCCATATTCAGGTCACTTTGTGACCATTGATGGCTGGGATTGACTAGGCAAGCTGTTAGATGGCCTCAAGGTGGATGGAGACATCCTCTTTGAGGTTCACGAGCTTGAAGCCGATAAGCCTAGGCTTTGGAAGCCTTTGGATCAGGACCAAAGTGGGGGGGCTTTGGATCAAGGGGGGGGGGGGGGGACCACTAAAGCTCATTCTCTATTGGTTCCGATTACTGCTGGCCAGGGTCTTGGATAGGCTAATTTGGAAAGGTTGATGAGGATGTGGTGAGTTCAAATATGAGCTCAATTGGACCTGAGGGACTCCATTTCATCTGGATGGCTCAGGTTGACCCAAACCTATATGATTTTGGTCACTTTGGGCTCAACCCAGGTCAGGTCAAACCATGAGTCAAATGTGGGAGGCAAGTTAGGCTTTGGTGCACCCAATGCAAGTTGCATTTGGGTTTGAATTGCCCTAAGATGGGAAATGGTCTAGGTCAATATGGTTTTGACCACTTTAGGCTAGCCTAGAGGTTGACCCAAGTCAACCCAAAGGCTGGGCTGGCTAGGGTAGGTGTGCTGGACATATGGCCACCTAATGGAGGTGTTGTCTAGGTTCAATTAGGCTTAAGATGAGAGTTCGATTAATCCCAAGTGATTTTTGCCACTTTGGGTTAGCCTAACTCCTACTATAGAAGGTGTATTGGGCCAAGGGAGACCCAAAGCAACCATAGGTTTGATCCAATTTAAATTGGACTAGGGAATGGCTCAAGGGAGACCTCTCTTTGGGTACTTGGGTCAAGCTAAATGGCTAACCAAAGTGGGCCTAAAGCTTGGGTCATCAAGGGGAGGCTCTTGAAAACCTAATGGGTCACCTTATGGGTCTAAATGGGATTGGGAAAGTCTTGGTCAAAGGGCCTAGAAGGGTTGGGGTGTATGGAAGGTTTGGTCAAACTTGGGAGGTTTGGTCAACCAAGTTGACCTAGGGTCAGGGGTTAGGTCAGTTGCATTTAAATTGATCAAGTAAACTCAATGGGAGTGATCCCATACCATGAGGAGGTCATTTGATTGGAAACAGGTATTTAAACCCCTTAAGAGTCACCTTGGTCAACCATGATTGAATTGGTCAACTAGGTCAAACATAAATGTGGGTGGGTCCAATGTGTTACTATGGTGTTTAGGATCCATTGGGATGGGTTTTAAGGATTGAGATGGGAAGGTTGAATTGAACTTGGGGGGAAAGACCACAAACCTCTAAAAAGGGTATTTTGGTCATTTTGACCCATGGTCAATTTTAGGTCAAATTTAATTGAAAAAAGTGTAAAATTTTGGTCAGTAGGTCCTAATGGAGGTCATGGAGGTGATTGGAAGGTTTGGGAAGGGTCCCAGAACCAAGATCCATTGGATGGCAAGTCTAGTGGCATGGGTTGTAAATAATTGAAGGTTTTGTAGCCTTTGGGAAAAGATTCAATTTCAAGGGATATGAATGTTAGATTGAGCTCAAATTTGTATTGTAGACCTTAGAGACATACTCAAATAATATGAAATTCAAAGACCCTAAATAAGAGGTCATTAGGCTGGGTTCTATGGGATTTGAAAATTCTTTTGGAAAGGGTTTCAGGACCTCAGTCCTTAGCCCTTGGATTTGTTTTGAAATTTTAGAATTGGATTGAATTTAAGAGTTAAATGGTTGGACTTGGGTCATCCACATCAATGGAGGTAGATTAGATGATTGAGATTGATTGAATGTGATTTGGAAGTTTATTGAATGTTGAATGAAAGTTGAACCAGGGATTGAATTGGAAGGTGGAGTTGAGTTAGATAGGGATTAAATTGGGTCTTTCCTAGGACCTAAATGATTAGGAAGTAGACACTTTCTAATCATTAGGTTACCAGGAAGGAAACCAAGTGGATTTTAGTGATCTCATATAGAAATGAGGTCAACAAAAACAACCCCTTAGATTTGAGAACTCACAATCTAGTTTTTGTTTATTCCTTATTCATGATTATGCATTATTCTCATTCTTCTCATTTATTCCTTTAAGAAAACACCCTATTAAAAAAACTCAACTACTAAGCTGGAGTTTAGGACAAAACAAATTAATTTAAAATCGTAACCAACTATATTAGTCATCATCAGGAAGGAGGAGATTATAGCAAATCTGGACCCAAGTATTATGATTTTGATGATAACAAATATTATTAGGTTGTCTATTATTTTATCTCCTATTATTATTATTACATATTTGTTATTGTGTAGTAATATTTTAGGTCCACCATGCACCGTACAAAGTGATCAACTCAAGATTGTGTAGAATAAGTTTAAGTTTCTTTGAGAGTCAATATTTTTTCTTTTATTTAATTATACATTGCTTGAGTCAAAGTCTTGTATTTGGTGGATGATAAACTTGGTGACAATGCACACACACTTAGATGAGTTAGAAAGTGAGAAAATTATAAGTGTAATTTTTCTAAATAATTCATACTGTATGATTAATATCGTATTGTATGATCAGTTATTTAAAAAAATATTACAATACATAATTTACATAATAAAAGTTATTTGTACTCATAGTACTATACAATCCATATCGTATAGGATGATAAGTAGAAATCATGATCTCAACCACCAATCATATTTAAGGCATTATTTTAAAATTAAAAATTTATTTTATTTGTACCATATGATAAGCATCATATTATAGACATACAAATTTTACCTAATCTAATCATATAATTAGGGGATCAAATTTAGATTAATTATTCAAGTTAGATCATACTTTATAATTAGACTAATCATACTATATGATCAAATCTCTATATGGGATGTAATTAATCAAAACTAGTCATACAGGATGATAATTCCATTTGATTGAAGTAATCAGACAGGAGGATTCCTTATATCATAATGAATGATTAGCTCAAATACTTAAATTGGTCATATATTACCCTATTCGTTATACAGTACTGATATGGCTAATTAAACTAATCATACCATACAATCTTATATTATACTATACGATCATTATTGATAGAATTGAATTATTAGGGTTTTTATGATGCCGTCTTAATTGAATTATTTTGAGTCTTTGGCTGTTGGGTTTTATGGAGAGAGAGCTTTGAGAGGAGATTTTGGAGAGCTTTGGGAATGAGAGTAGGAGAGTTTGTGTGTGTGATGTTTTCACATGGTTTCTTCAAGCAAGCTTCTGCCTTATTTCCTACAAGTGTCTTTCTTAATCTCATAGGTAACTCAACGAAGAAGAATGCCAGTCTGAATATCATCATTTTTCTTACCTTCATGACGCGGGTAAAAAAGTATTGTTAGGTTCTCTGCCTTCACCAAGAAAGTGAAAAAGAGGTCAAGGTTCTCTGCAACACGGGTAGGTGAAAAGATTGTATGGGCTTCTCCACTAAGCTGTGCGGGTTAAAGGAGAGGCACTAAAGTTTTAGTGCAATACTCGGAGAGGAGGACTCCAGGGAGTGAATGTAGGACATTATTTGACTGAACCATTATAAATTTCTAGTGTGTTCATTCTCAGTTTTACTTTCTATAATTTACTTTTTTGTGCTTTATTTTTCTTAAAAATTGCATGTGGAAGAATATATGTTTGATGATATTTTGATTTGAGTAACTCATCATCACCATAGTTATAAGTTTTTGTTTCATTATTTTTCCTCATCATCAGGTGGTACAATTATTTATTTTAATTTATTAAAAAATCCAAAAAAAAAAAATTGTGTTAAGGTAAAATTTTAAAATAACTAATTCACCTCACCTCTTAGTGTGCCTAAATAGTTCACCGAGGCTTAACATCCTACATTAAACTTTCACAACACCTGAGGCCATTTCTATAGTTACTATAAATAGTTTTCTAATCTTTTATTTAATAGTTCTATCAGTTTTAATAGAGTCCTATAATTTTCAGTATAGTTCTTTAGTGTTCCCTTAGAGTAAAGTTTAAGGGAGGCTAAATAAGTACAAGATACTTTCATAAAAGCTCTTATCCAATTTTGTGTAAGAAATCCTATCATTGGAGGGGGAAGGAGTGCAAAGAAATCATTTGTACTATCCATATAAAGTTTTTCCATATTATTTATCCCCTATATTTTCTTCTGTGAGTAAAAATAAAGATGTGTTTTCTTTCACATTTATATATATCTAGCTAATTTATGAGTTTTATTCAAATAATGTAAACATAATGCAAGTAAAAATGTAGACTCTCATACCTTGAATGAAATTATGGATGTTTTCAATAACTCCCACTCTTAATTTAATGTACATAATGGTATTGTGTGTAGTTAATATCAATATCTAATATGATATATTATCTCGATTGAGGAAAATCGGAATAAATATTAGTATTAAAATGGAATGTTGACATGACTATACATAACATGCTAAACTTTATAGGTTCTACTAAGTTATTAGAGTTACAGGAAGGCCATAAACCTCAATTTTTACCCTTAAAATCTTGGTAGAGATCTAGGGATGCATATGTTCTGTTCTACATCAATATTTAAGAGCATCATTAAGAAAATATTATTGTTTAACAAGTATTAGTTCAAAACATAGTTTATATATTTGAGAAACTCATCGTCCTTTACATTCTTTGTAAGTGTTATAAACTCAAAACTTAACATTTTTATAGAGTAGGATAAACCTTGCATCTATAGTAGATAATACTCATATTATTGTAATCTAGCAGAATACTTACTTATGGGATTGACACTCACTCAATCACTTTGTTACTTGATTGACATGTATACTTTCTTATCTAGTGAGAAATGTATATCAAAGAAAACCTAAGCATAAATTGACCCTAAGGGATACCTTATTTCATACACGTAATGTACAATTCACATGTCTGCATCAAGTTTTTGGCATCGTTGCTAGGGAGGTATTGTACTTATTACAATTTTAAACTATAGTATTAAATTAGTTTAGTTTTTAGACCTACTTCTTTCCTATGATTTATTTTTCACGTTTTTGTTAAAATTAAAAAAGAATATATATTATTATTAGTTTAGTTTTTATTCTTCACTTTTAAGTGTACTATTTTTTTGTATAGTAGATCTAGTAAGGTGTCCTTATCATTTGATTCTAAGATTGAAAGGACCATTAGAAAAATCTAAAAAACTAAAAAAGATTTTTCCTTTAGAGATTTCTGAACTATTGCAAGATTAGGACCATCCTTGACCTCTTAGGGAGTATGTCAATCCTGTAGTAGAAGAAATCCATCAGAATAAGAATAGACTTACCATCCATGCTAATAACATTGAGCTAAAATCCATTATTTTTTATATGATTCAAAATTCTCAGTTTGAGGAAACTCTTATTGAGGATCCCAACCTACACTTAGCTAGCTTCTTTAAAATATGTGTAAAATCTAAGTACAATGGTATCAACAATAATGCTATTAGGCTTTGATTATTTTTATTTTCTCTGAGAGACAAAGCTAAGATTATGTTGAACTCATTGCCCCTAGACTCTATAACCACATGGAATGATTTGAAACACAAATTCCTAACTAAGTATTTCCCACCTTAAAAAACTACCAAGCTTAGAAATGATATCACAACTTTTGCCCAACTTTAAAGAGAGTCGATTTAGGAAAGTTGAGAAAGATTTGAAGAAATGCTTAGAAAATACCCTCTCCATGCTTTACCGGATTGGTTGGTTATTCAGACCTTTTACAATGGACTAGTAGAAGGTATTTGAGAAAGCTTATGAATTAATTGAGAAAATGACTATAAATAATTTCTAGTGTCTTTTTAATAGGATGAATCCTAATAGAGTAGTTGGAATTTATGAATCAGATGTCTTATCTATTTTGATTGCGTAAGCTGCTATAATTTCTAAAAAAATTTGGATACTATTAGAGTTAGTTCATGATCAGGATCATCTATGCAATTAGTTCAATAAAGGACTCAACCAATCTATTAACATGAGGATAACAGATTGTTGAGTATCTCCAATTGAAGTTATGACTTCTTGCAAAATTATTGTTTTTAGAGCATTTGAAGGGGAGACCTTATATATATATATATATATATAATATATATATAATATTATATATATTATATAATAATTCCAATAAAAGGATGCAAGTCATGTTTCAACCAATATTATCCAAGAAAAAAATGAGAAGAACAGACTAGTAAAATAAAAAAAAAAAAACAATTGACTTCTCATAATGGACAACTTCAACAGTAAAAAAAAGATGATCAGTAAATATGAGACTGATGATTCTCAAAAGAAGCATTTATGAATTGGTGAAAATAATATATGTCCACAACTTCGAAAGGCTACAAAGCTATTTCAAAGGTGCAAACATGAGCACCAACAATCCCAACATCCCACCTCCAGTGATAATCTTCTTGGCATTCATTATTACTAAAACAACGTAACCAACATCTATTGAAGCGATTAAGTGCAAAGTGTCGTTGATCATAGCATAAGAGAGAACTCTTTCTTAACTATTTCAACTAAGTTTTGTCAGGAGGGAGTTGCTTTCAAGTAATAACAAAAGGTATCTCCAATTCACACCTTCATCATTCAGAGGAAGAAAAAATCTCACCCCTAAATAAAATTTTCTATATTATATATTCAAGGAAGTACTGTAGAAAAAAAACTTGACTGAAGAAGTCAAAACCCAACTATATATATATATATATATATATATATATAGCTCTTTTTAAGGATAGAAAATGTGCTCAATAAAGTACAAATTCTTATGAAAATCATAGACGTAAAACCCTCACAAGCTAAACTAATAACTTCCAAAAAATTTTTAGACTTGATGATTTTTTCTTATGACCGTAATTGTGTCGTTGGTAAATCAATATCTAAAGTGGAGCTTATCAAATCATTAAAAGATCTATTAACAGATGTATGGATTCTAGATAAAAGTATTTAGAGTTGGCCCGCTTATGTTGCGGGAATGGATGAAGTATGCAGATATCTTGAAGAATTTATTGTAGATGGGAACTGGATTGAAGTCAAACTAAGTAAGTACTTTGGTAGAGGATTGGTGAAACTTATCAAATCATTTAAGATATATTCTGATTTTAAGACGAATGAATTAGAGTTGGTTTACAAATATTTTGGTAAATCAATATCTGTTGTAGCCTTGTCCAAACAGTATGAAGAATTTAGAGAAGATAATCTTTAGAGCTTGATTAAAAAACTAAAGATCATACATCGAGTTGAATTATTTTGGTGGCGATAAAATAGCAAAGCTAGTTCTTCTAATGATTTTCTAATGTATAGGAGGTTGTTGGATCGCAATGTTTGTCTGAGAGGTTGTAATGTTGTGGAAGATGCATACCATATTGTTGCAAGCAGTGATAAGATTCGTAATGTATTTTAGGTTCTTAAATCATGGGGTTTTGCTATATCGACTATTAATTCTCTTGAAGATTGTAATAAGATGCTAAAAAAGTTATCAACAGATAACCCTTTCATTGGGAACTTGTATCTCTCAGTTGTATTTTTTCTTGGAAGAGCAGGAGTAAGTTTATACATGGCGGAAAGGAAGATGGATTTTCTTTTGTGTTTCTGATGCAGTTAACTGGGATGTTACTTCTTTTGCTTTTAATCAGTATTCAAAACACTGTGGTGCAAATAAGCTTCATCAACTATCTCATTCCTTTTGGCACCCTCCTTCAGCCCAATGGATTAAAATAAATATTGATGCCTCTTTGTTGAAATCAAATAAGTCAAGTATTGATGGAGTAGTAAGAGATTATAAAGGAAGATTCCTATTAGCTTTTGACTTTACCAAATTTCACTGGGACATCTCACATCTAGAGATGCTAGCTATCACATCTTTGAAGAATGTTGTACAAGATTGGATGCTTGATGCAAAAGGGATAATTATAGAAGGAGATATTTATAATGTTATCAAATCCATTCAAAGCTTGATGAATAAGAAGTGTCCGGACAAGGTTGTTCGAGACTTGGAGAAATTCTCTTTTTTAATTTGTTTAATCAACTTTTATTTCAATTTTCAAATAAAAATTATAATAAATTAGCTAATCTTTGTGCTAATTATGCTCTTCTTTCTAATTTTATTTGAAATGATATTACCTGTAATAAAATTCCTCCTTTTTTATTCTCTGTTAAAGTAGGAATTTGATTTTGTAGTTTGTAATTAGGCTCTTTTAATAAATTGCCTTGTGCAGCCTTCCAAAAAAAAACTGTGCTGTTGGTACATTAGTTTGATTCATAGTGAATGCATACACCTCAGTATATGACTCTCGGACAGTGGATTTTCTCATTGAATATTTATAAATCAGGATGGAAAAGCCGAAATTTCATAATTAAAAAGTATTTATAAAGAACATATAAATTTTTTTTTTTATTTTCAGGTGAATTTAATATAAAATTAATTTTTTCATTTAAAATTTCGATATAAGCTAATAATATTTTGTCAATTCAGCCAAACAGACTCCCGGAGTCTTGCTCATCATGTTAAATTGAGCTAATTCTGACTCACTGATTTATATATTGGCTTATCTAAAATTTTTAATAAAGCTATATTTGAACAAATTAAAATTCAAAAGATGATAATTAAGGCTATAAAAGAAACAACAAAAATATTGTTCCAAAGGCCTCCTGCTTAGAAAGCCCACATTGTGCTTCATCAAGCTGATTTTCTTCAGACTCAAATGACAAGCAAATGGGTTTCAAACAAGCAATAACCTTAGAAGCTTCAGGATTAGTCTTTCAGAACATATTGTTGCAGAAGATCAGCGATAATAATGAGCTTTCTTTGATATGCAGCATTTCAGGTTGGACCAGAAAACCCCTGAAGTACAGAAATCGGTGGCCGAATGTTGTGGGGCTGTAAAGGTAAAAATATAAAGCTAAATATGTTAGCTCCATATTGATATATCATAGCAAATGATGAATGTTCTGTACTATAATTGAATCACTAAAGGCAGTCAACTTCAAGCTTAACAAAGTAAACAAAGAGTTGCTGTTCCTTGGACAATTCTTTTAAGGAATACGAAAATACTTTGTAGCATAATAATCCTCATTAACATTCATAATAATAAAGACTCCTGTTATCAATTGCCAGGGGTAAAAAGGACATCTGCATTACAAACATGCTTGGCTTTATTTTAATGTTAATGGGGCTTGAATGCCCATAAAGTTCTTAAATTTATGGGTGCTATTAAAAATTTTAGGATTTAAGTTGTAGTTGAAGATAGGTGTAATAATAAAACAAAAAAATATCTGCCATGGCATTGTTTCATCTTGTTTATTCACCTCCCTTCTTCAACATCTTTTTTGAATAAAAATTAAAATTTTTATATGAGAAATCTGCTTTAAAATGCAGTAAGAAAGCCGTCCCAAACGAAACCTAAGTGTGCATTATGATATGTTACCATCATTGCATCGCTTTGGTCTTCTCATTTTACTGCTTCTCCATCCATCGACCCTTCCATGCAAAATTTTGATTCCTTAACCCACCTGATTTGTCTTAAACCAATTCTAACCTAAATCACCTTCATAGACCAATTCCCTAATTAAATTAAGCCAAATACCTAAACCCTATATTCCAAACTACATTCTTTTCAAGTATCACCAAGAACTCTTTTTTTTTTTCTTCGGAGAGGTTGGGGTATCCATCAGCTGTGAGGCATCAATCCTTTTCATTCTACCAAACTTAGACAAATTCCGCATACTTCAATTGATGTAGAAAATGTTAGGGTCTAGGATTTCAATCAAAACATAGGTTCGGTGTTATGATGCTTTTATAAGATGCTATGTTAACAAGCCAACGAACACAATAATTATAACTACAAAAGATGAAAGTGAATTGAAACAAACAACGGAATTGCAGGATCTTATTAAGAAATTTGTTTCCGCAATGAAATTATAACATTAATGATTCACTAAGTTAGGATTTTCAGTTTTCGTAGTTATGGACTTGCTTCCAGCATGCGGTTACATGTTAGATTAACAGAGCGATCTGAAATAATGGCAAGAAGATAGTAAACAAATATGCGATTAACAATAATCAACCACTTAACAATTAGAACTTTCACCTTAGAGTTTCCCTCTCGATCATTCTTTGGAAATAGGTTTAGCGGAGTACAAAAGTTAGCAAGCCTAGTGATGCCACTGCAAGACAGAGGATGCCAGAGGTTCTGATCAATGGAGAGTTGGCCGGAGTTGGAGAGACGGGTGGTCGTCCTGCGATCTTCCACGATCCTGTAGGTTGTTGCTCTTCTATGACGTCCGCCAAAGTATAGAGAATACGCTCCACGTATTCTTCGACGGTGCCTAGTTCTCGTGGCTGTAGGAAGGCTTGGGAGGAAGTAGGTGGCATCTAAGAACCTTCCTGAACATGTGATCAGCAACCTAGAACGTCCGGGCAGCGTTTGAAGTCCTTCCAAATGGCTGGACAGCAAGAAAGCATGTGCAAACTTCCCTGGACAGCGAACCAAAACCTTCAGACAGCTTGTACGAAAGTTTGGACAGCACGCCTTGACCTTAGGAACCTTGGCAGCAGCTCTAAGGGTGATCGGATCTCAGGACTGTGCATAAAATCTGTCCAGAAAATTCTGGACAGCAGTTTGGCATGAAGAACTGCTGCGTTTTGGCTTTCTAGATGCAGAAATTGAAAGAGTAAAGCAGAAAATTTTGAGAATAATAATGGGAAATAGTCTTGAGATTAATTTACTTGCCTAGGTAGCAAGTAATTAAATCCCAAATCAATTTGGGGAGAGAGAGAATAGAAATCTGAAATTAATGTCAGATTAAGTGGAATTAGCGGGATGAATTTGAATTTAAAATTCAAATTCTAATTGAAGGAATTAACTTAGATGAGAGAGAATTGTGAGAGGTAATTAGGGAGGTTTAATGAGGGGGCTATTAATGAAATTGGAGAGAGAAAGCTCATGGAGAGGAACTTTTATTTGGTCCGGTGAACGTACGCTCCTCTACGTTCGGCCACCAATATTTTAGCGACACGTAGCATGAAGAAAAGTCGCCGACCCGACCCGCTGTTTTTTGGGTTCTAGCGCGTGCGTTTTTTAAAATCCTTGACAAGTCGAACAACATCCCATCACCTTTTGGATATATTTCAAATACCTAGCAAATACCGAGTTGTACCTAGTTTTTTCTAGCAATACCGAGCAAATCCTGAGCAAATACTGAGTTGTACCGAGTTGTACCTAGTTTTTTCTAACAATACCGAGCAAATACCTAGCAATACCGAGCAAATCCTTAGCAATACCGAGCAAATCCTGAGCAAATACTGAGTTGTAACGAGTTGTACCGAGTTTTTTTTAGCAATACCGAGCAAATCCTTAGCAATACCGAGCAAATTCTGAGCAAATACTGAGTTGTACCGAGTTTTTTCTAGCAATACTGAGCAAATCCCTAGCAATACCGAGCAAATCCCTAGCAATACCGAGCAAATCCTGAGCAAATACCGAGTTGTACCGAGTTGTAGAAAAACTCGGTACAACTCGGTATTTGTTTAGTTTTGGTCTTCGCAGAGCGGTATTTCTCGTTTTTGCAAAGCAATACTGAGCAAATACCGAGCAATACCGAGAAAATCGCGAACATAGCATTCCCGGGTTCCGCTCCGGGTCAAGTCGTCGGGCCGCGCGGTAAAGAGTAAGAGCACGTGGCGACATGTTATTGACGGCCGAACGTACCTCTACGTCAGGTCAGAGGACATAATAATTGTTCCATGGAGAGGGGCCGGCCATATGTATTGGAGAGAGAGGCTTGGGTTTTAAATAAATGGAGCCCACACACTAATTAAAGGTTTTAAAAAAAATCTGAATTAAATTTCAGATTTTCTATGAAAGGGAAGTTTCCTAATATAAAGGTAATTAATTGGAATTTGTTTGAATTTCAAATTTGAATTGAAATTCAATTAAGAAGATTACCTAAAATCATGAAGTTATTTTAGGAAAATCATCAATGTCTCTTGGGAAAATTTTGAATTTCAAATTTGTAATCCCGAGGGAGGTCGGCGGCTAGAGAAGTGGAGAGGGGATGAAGGGGGAGGAAGGCCGGCGGTGGGTGGTTGGCAGAAGGGGCCGGCGGCTTGGACGGCCCAATGGGGGGGAGAGGCGGCGGCAAGGGGCTTATGGGAAGGGGAAGATCACTTCCAGGGAAAAAGAATAGAAATTTGAAGAGCTTGGGATTTACTCACCTCAAGTACTTCCACCCCAAATCTCATAAAGAAATCTTGGGAAAACTTAGAACACACAAAAAGATCTTTCTCCTCACATGAACTCACTAAGAGATCACCAAGTAGAATAAACTTTTCATTCAATAATTCATCATTAAAAAATAATACAAAGACTAGGCCTTCTTATATAGGCCTCCAAAGCACAAAATGTAAAAGACACAAATGCCCTCGGCTACAACATGACACAAATCCCTTATAGGGGTACAAATGGAAAACTGAAAAAATAAATAAAAGAAATGCACTAAAACACATAAATAAAAACTATGAATCGTAGCCGTCAATCTACGATCCTGCCGATGTCGAAATGTACGGTGGATGTCCTCATCAGAAAGCCAAAAAAATAACTCCAATTCTATAAATACAGTTTTAGCCTTCTAAAAAAATCAAAATATAGTTCATAAAAGCCACACAATCACGTGAGATTGTGCATATATAAAAAAGAATTAGATTGAAGAAAATCTAAAGGAAACCAAACTTACATCAATCATATAAATGAATGTACATATGCACGCAAACTTCCCACTTCAATAAAGTGATTCTTTCATGAAAGTTTCAAGCTTCACCACTAGTTAAGAAATACTGAAATACAAATGTATTCATGTTCAGGAATTTATGTCAATGGTTTCTCTACATGCCCAAGAATGCATTTATAAACCTCATAAAACGAGTATTATGATGAGGAATCGTATGAACATAGGTTACTACTGCCACAAGAAAGGATTGTTCAATAGGAGTGTCAAAAAGGATAACTATCTTTATCACTGTAAGACTAGGAATGGTTGCAAAGCCCGTATAGATAATTGCAAATAGGACTATTCATTGAAGAAAAATAATACTAAAAACAGCACATGAATAACATTCTATTACGAAGAGTTAAAAATAAACTAGATTTAGAAAATAAAAGCTATCCAAAAAGAACCATCAAATAGGAGCCATTGTAAAATTGGAACAAAATGTCACATACAACATACAAATCAGAATCAAGAGTCAGAGCATTAATTCTCTTGAGCTTGATTCAACTCAAAGTACTAATTTAGATGATAGTCTTCCAGTAAATCTAGGTGTAATTGCTATAATTCTTGTAGATATATCAATGGATCATTACATGTTCGTTTGCCCTTTCATTTCACAAAGTATCTTTAATATCCATAATTAGTAAAGGATCCCATTCTCAATAATAGCTTTAAGAAATAGTTGCATATTGGCTTGAGAAATGTGCAGATTATGACATGAATAGCGACCATATCAACTGGAAAACAAAAATGATAAGGCTGAAAAAGAAGAATTCAAAGTATTGGTTGATGGAAAAAAAAAACTGCGGATTTACATGAATAATGACCATATCAACTTAATTGAATTTCACATATTTTCTATTAACAGCTACATAGGACTTTTGAAATTGTTATAATTAAGAACGAACTTCTAACAATAGTAACACAGTAGAACATGACGTATGTAGGAGTGAAAAAATTATTCTCCCCATCTCTTCTTCCTAGAGATATATTTCCCATCATTACATAGCAAGACTTTGAAAGTTCAATGGAGGATGTTAAGTCTCATTGAATTGTACCTAGGCACACCAAAAGGGGAGGGGTAAATTGATTATTTAAAAATTTCTTTAACAAATCAATTTTTTTTTTTGAAACTTTAAATAATTTAAACTAAACAATTTGATCACCCAATGTGAAAGCTAATAAACTTAACAACAATTACAATAATGGTGATGATAATTAAATCAAATCAACTTAATATCAACCATAACATTTTCAATATGTAATTTTCAGAAAAATAAAATGCGGAAAATAAAATATAGAAATGAAATAAGAACAAGCACTCTATAATTTTATAGTGGTTCGATTAAACAATAACCTATGCCCACTCCCCGAAGCCTTCACTCTGGGTATTGCACTAACTGTTAGTCTCTCATTTAGTCCCTACAGCAAGGCGACAATTCCTTCTAAGGAATACGAAAATACTTTGTAGCTTGATAATCCTCATTAAAATTCATAATAATAAAGACTCCTGTTATCAATTGCCAGGGGTAAAAAGGACATCTGCATTACAAATATGCTTGGCTTTATTTTAATGTTAATGGGGCTTGAATGCCCATAAAGTTCTTAAATTTATGGCTGCTATTGAAAATTTTAGGATTTAAGTTGTAGTTGAAGATAGGTGTAATAATAAATGAAAAAAATATCTGCCATGGCATTGTTTCATCTGGTTGATTCACCTCCCTTCTTCAACTTCACCTTCACCTAACCAAAAGGTCACTCCATATTTTCTCTAAAGCTCATGCCTCCTTTGAGAAATTGATTCTTCTAATCTTCTCAATCCTCTTTTTAGTTCTATGATTCTCCTTTGAGATATCAAATATCATCACTATTTCACTTATATTGCCCCATTTGGCATTAGTCGTTAGTTACCAGAGCAAAGTTCTTGAATACGAGTTGTTGAGTAAGGCTATGTTTGGAACGGTTTTCTTCCTGCTTCTTAAAACATCTTTTTAGAATAAAAATTAAAACTTTTATACTAGAAATCTGGTTTAAAATGAAGTAAGAAAGCCGTCCCAAACGAAGCCTAAGTGTGCATTATGATATGTTACCATCATTGCATCGCTTTCGTCTTCTCATTTTACTGCTTCTCCATCCATCGACCCTTCCATGCAAAATTTTGATTCCTTTACCCAATTGATTTGTCTTAAACCAATTCTAACCTAAATCACCTTCATAGACCAAATCCCTAATTAAATTAAGCCAAATACCTAAACCCTATATTCCAAACTACATTCTTTTCAAGTATCACCAAGAACTTTTTTTTTTCTTCCGAGAGGTTGGGGTATCCATCAGTTGTGAGGCATCAATCCTTTTCACTCTACCAAACTTAGACAAATTCCGCATACTTCAATTGATGTAGAAATTGTTAGGGTCTAGGATTTCAATCAAAACATAGGTTCGGTGTTATGATGCTTTTATAAGATGCTATGTTAACTTGCCAACGAACACAATAATTATAACTACAAAAGATGAAAGCCAAAAAAAGAACTCCAATTCTATAAATACAGTTTTAGCCTTCTAAAAAAATCAAAATATAGTTCATAAAAGCCAAAAAATCACGTGAGATTATGTGCATACATAAAAAAAGAAATAGATTGAAGAAAATCTAAAGGAAACCAAACTTACATCAATCATATAAATGAATGCACATATGCACGCAAACTTCCCACTACAATAAAGTGATTCTTTCATGAAAGTTTCAAGCTTCACAACTAGCTAAGAAATACTGAAATACAAATGTATTCATGTTCAGGAATTTATGTCAATGGTTTCTCTACATGCCCAATAATGCATTTATAAACCTCATAAAACGGGTATTATGATGAGGAATCGTATGAACATAGGTTACTACTTCCACAAGAAAGGATTGTTCAATAGGAATGTCAAAAAGGATAAATATCTTTATCACTGTAAGACTAGGAATGGTTGCAAAGCCCGATAGATAATTGCAAATAGGACTATTCACTGAAGAAAAATAATACTAAAAACATCACATGAATAACATTCAATTACGAAGAGTTAAAATAAACTAGATTTAGAAAATAAAAGCTATCCAAAAGGAACCATCAAATAGGAGCCATTGTAAAATTGGAACAAAATGTCAAATACAACATACAAATCAGAATCAGGAGTCAGAGCCCTTCTCTTGAGCTTGATTCAACTCAAAGTACAAATTTAGATGATAGTCTTCCAGTAAATCTAGGTGTAATTGCTATAATTCTTGTAGATATATCAATGGATCATTAAATGTTCGTTTTCCCTTTCACTTCACAAAGTATCTTTAATATGTAAAGGATCCCATTCTCAATAATAGCTTTAAGAAATAGTTTTCATATTGGCTTGAGAAATGTGCAGATTATGCTGCTGGAAAACAAGAATGATAAGGCTGAAAAAGAAGAATTCAAAGTATTGGTTGTTTGGGAAAAAAAAAAATCTGCGGATTTACATGAATAATGACCATATCAACTTAATTGAATTTCACATA
Source organism: Dendrobium catenatum (assembly GCF_001605985.2). Taxonomy (NCBI): domain Eukaryota; kingdom Viridiplantae; phylum Streptophyta; class Magnoliopsida; order Asparagales; family Orchidaceae; genus Dendrobium; species Dendrobium catenatum. The sequence continues at coordinate 1,024,008 of NW_021318665.1, forward strand.
TTTTCTATTAACAGCTACATAGGATTTTTGAAATTGTTATAATTAAGAACGAACTTCTAACAATAGTAACACAGTAGAACATGACGTATGTAGGAGTGAAAAAATTATTCTCCCCATCTCTTCTTCCTAGAGATATATTTCCCATCATTACATAGCAAGACTTTGAAAGTTCAATGGAGGATGTTAAGTCTCGTTGAATTGTCCCTAGGCACACCAAGAGGGGGAGGGGTGAATTGATTATTTAAAAATTTCTTTAACACAATTTTTTTTTTTGAAACTTTAAATAATTTAAACTAAACAATTTGATCACCCAATGTGAAAGCTAATAAACTTAACAACAATTACAATAATGGTGATGATAATTAAATCAAATCAACTTAATATCAACCATAACATTTTCAATATGTAATTTTCAGAAAAATAAAATGCGGAAAATAAAATATGAAATGAAATAAGAACAAGCACTCTATAATTTTATAATGGTTTGGTTAAAAAATAACCTATGCCCACTGCCCGAAGTCTTCACTCTGGGTATTGCACTAACTGTTAGTCTCTCATTTAGTCCCTACAGCAAGGCAGAGAAGTCCTTACAAGACTCAATTCCACCAATCCGATGCAGCGGAGGAATGGAATCATTTTCACCCTCCTTATGATGCAGAGAACCTTGAAAGCTCTTTTCACCATCCTAGTAAAGGCAGTGAACCTAGAAGCTTTTTCACCCTCCTGGTGAAGGCAAAGTACCTTGTAATCCTCTTTCACCCTCCTAGTGAAGGCAGAGAACCCAAGACTTTGACCTTGAAGCTTTTCTTCCAAATTCAGCCCTAGAGATTCACAGAGCCTTGTGGAGGAACCAAGGTACAGCTTGATTGAAGCGACCGTATGAAAACCCTCACACTACTACTCCCTCTCATACAACTCACCTTCTCCTTCTCTACTCTCCAAGATCTCTCACACCTCTCACAGAATTCCTTCAACAACCAAAAAATATTTTTGTTCTGAATAACAATTAGAAATGCTTTAAATATAAGCTCTTCAAAAATCCTAAAATTTCAATTCAATAGAAACTAATCGTACGATTAGTTCAAAAACTAGATAACATCCAGTACGATGGAACAGTCCCGAGACGAACTATTCAAAATTTGTATACTGATCGTACAATATGATTTGGAGATTGTACAATACGATTAGTTCAATTGCCACTTGATCGTACAGGATGATTTACGAGACGATTGAAAATCATCTCTGCCCATTATCTAGTACAACTGCATTGTATTGTATGATTAATATAAAAATCAAGGTTTCATCCCGGATGATCACCGAGATAAATGTACTTCATCTTTGCCTATTGTATAGTACGATCCATATCGTACAGTATGATCAACCAAATTAATTAACCCTTGATTTGATTGACTAATCACAGGGATTAAATTAAGTAGATTTGAAATATCGTATTATATGAACGACATCGTATATGACGGTCAGTTCAAAAAAAAAATACTTAATTTTGATTGGCGGCTAGGATTTTTTATTTAAACAGATAGTACAATATGCTTAATTTAAAAATATTAATTATAAAACTAGTTGTTTTAAATCATTTTAATAACAGCTGATTGTACAGTAGGATTTGAATTATATAGTACGATTAGTTCAAAATTTTAAAATTTATTTTCTCACTCCCCCGTGTGTGTGTGCATAGTCGCCAACATAGCATACACCTTTTACAGGGCTTTAACTCAAAAAATTAAATAAAAAAAAAATATAGACTCTTATCAACCATATTTTTATACTAACCAAAATTCATCCCTTACTCTTCTTGCATGATGTATGACATACCTGAAATGTTAGTACATATAAAAACATATGTGCAATATAAAATAGTATGAGAAATGAAAATAAAATCAATAATATTTGTTATCATCAAAAATCACAAGTTGGGATCCTGGATTGCAATAATCTCCCACGTTTTTATGATGACAAATATTTTTGTTAAATTTGCAAGAACTTGTATTTACTCCTAATATCTCCCTCACTAGATGAGATATTTTGAAAAAATAAGGGGCAGTATAATTTTTTTTTTTCATTTTTCATTTTTTTTGTTTTTTTTTAAAGATAAAAACGCAGATGAAAACACAAACCATAGAGAAACAAAAAATGATTACATAGAAAATTACAAACTACAATAAATCATCTACTCCCCCTTTTGGCATCACCAAAAAGAAGAGAAATAAACAAAAAAAACATTCACAACAAAGACTAAAAGAAGGATTCCAACAAGGAAAGTAGGATCCCTTATAAGGTTGTGGTGGTTGGAAATAGAGGTGAATATTGTCAAATTGTTCACCAAACCACACCATGTCGATCTCATGTTGCTGCTACTACTGAATGTGGCTATCTAGTTGAGACTTCAATCGATCAAAGCGTTGTATCAATGCCTTGTATGAAAAAGGTTGGTATTCTGGTGTAGGTGCTGGAGCTGGTGCTGGACATTCTCCCCCTTCTTCATCAAATTATGGCTCTTCTTCAGGCTGGTCCCCTTCGTGATGATAAAAGAAGATATGGAAAGAGCCATTAAAGTAGAAAATAGGGAATATGTCTGCTATTGTGGGATACATAAGATGATATTTCTGGTCCAAAACATAGGTAATTAGGTGACCTAGTGCTAGGTTGTACTTACAACGGGTTGAGCATGAGCGAAGGGGAGTGAGGATGTGTAGATAAAAAATGATCATTTGGGATTCATCGAAAATATTACCAGACATAATTAAGTAGGTGACTACAGTTAAGATAGGATTGATATTTAGCCTGTCTAGCTTTAGGAAGAACAGAAGTTCGAAGAACATGCTGGATGACACGAGCATTTTGATTTAGTGATAGGACAAGTGGATGGTGTTGGTTTAGATAAATATTCCTAATGGATAGATTTACAGTGGTCAAGTCATAGCCTCCCCTTAATGTTAGGAAATGGTGTTGAATCCCTTTAGTGGATAGGTGGAGGTATTCAACTAAATCTTGTTCAGTAATTTCTACAGCCCGTTTGCAGACATATGAAGTCATAGAAGAGAAATTTGCAGATACTTGTAGACTAGTGAAAAAATCATAAAGAAGTATGGAATTAAAAAGAAAGGTTAGGGTGAGAAGGAATTGGAGAATGCACTTAACAAAGAGATCCACTACCTGATAACTAAGAATTGACTGGTCAAGTATGCTAGATGGGGTAAATTGGGCTTCCCTGTATTTGTGATAGGAAACTTTGTCTTCTACTATTTGAAAGCTATCGTCGGCAGCACAATGGTAGGAACTACCTTGGAGCAGTTAACAAGCTCGCTTGCCGCAAACCATCAAGAAAATTGAGGGTATGAATGCAAGTTGAGAATAGGAATAGAAAGATTGAGTGAGTGAAACTTTAGAAATCCCACCTTATAGATTTCAGCAGATCATACAGTACTATCGAGGTTCGTACAGTACGATCAGAAGAATTCAATTCATCTGGATGATCTATCGAAGCAATTAGTCAAATCGTATAGTACGATGAGCATCGTACTGGATGATCTTTGTTAAAAACAATCATCTCGAGGAGTCATCAGTAGGAACTTTTACTAAAAGGATCGTAGAGTACGATGATGTTTCGAAAATTATACTAGACGATTTAATTCATTTCAACGGTAACAGACACGTGGATCATACAGTACGAAGAGGATGATCATGCAGTATGATCATCAATATTTGTTCAAATAAGAGCTGTTGAAATCAAAGCCGTCGACGATTTGTTGAGTTGTGCAGATCGAACAGTACGAATAACGCTCGTACAGTACGATGTGAACATTTTTTTATTCATTAATATTAGGTATGTGGTGATCAGGGAATATCTAATAATAAGCAAACAACACTAAACATTTAACAAACATCAAAAAATAGAAACACATAAAATCTCAAGATGTTGATTTCATCTTGCCCTGAATAAAGCAAGAATGTCAATGACACCTAGTGTAGTCCTCAGTGAGCTAAAGGTGTAATATCTTAATTGTTTGATGAAGATATCATTCTGCCAATTGATCTTCAATTACTACAAGATTCAACCCAATATCTCCCTTAGCAACATGGTCTCTAATGAAGTGGTGTTTTATGCATATATGCTTAGTACGGGAGTATTGAATAGGATTCTTAGAGATGTATATGACACTAGTATTATCACATATAACTTGAATAGTGCCAACAGAGAGTCCAAGGTCAAGGACTTGTTGTTTTAGCCATAAGACTTAAGCAACACAACTTCCTACAACAATTTATTCTGCCTCAGCGGTGGATAGGGCTACAGAGCTTTATTTTATACTGGACTAAGAAACTAAGGATTGACCTATGAATTGATAGGTTCCAGAGGAGCTTTTTCTATAAATCCAACATTTTGTATAACTAATCAAAAATTTATTTAGGAAATAAGCTTCTCCATTATTGATCTAAGTCATCAATATGCACCTCTCTACTTTATTGTTAGTTGATTTAAAGTAAAACAGATGATTCTTAACTTTTAGATTGGCCTTCATCAATAGTTTCCAAAATTTTGTTTTAGTAAACTTCTAAAATTTTCCTAAATGTTGAGTTTTGCAAGATGATAAATTTCCAAGAGAAGTGCTATGGAGAGTTCTTGAAAAAAATGGAGTTAATAATGCTTATATTCAAATCATTAAAGTTATGTATGCATGAGCTATTACTTGTATTCATTGACCAATCATTTTCATATTTCAGTTGGATTACATCAAGGATCAACCTTAAGCCCATATCTTTTTTGCTTTAGTCATGGATGTTCTCACAAGACATTTGTAAGGGGATGTACCTTGGTATATGTTTTTTGCTAATGATATTCTTCTTGTTAATAAGATTAGAGAGGGAGTTGAAGGTAAACATGAACTATGGAGGTCAACCTTAGAGTTTAAAGGTTTTCACTTGAGTAGAACTAAAATTGAATATATAGAGTGTAATTTTAACAGTAATAGACCAAGTGGGGTATTGTGACTTTGGGCAATCAAGTCATTAATAAGAGTACACGTTTTTTAAGTTGGAACTATTGTTCAGAGTGATGGTGAAATAGATGAGGATATTGTCAGCATAATTCAAGTTGGATGGTTAAAATGGAGGAATGCATCGGACTTGTTGTGTGATAGAAAAGTCCTCCTCAAACTTAAGGGAAATTATATAAAATCGTGGTGAGACTTGCAATGTTTTATAGTGTAGAATGTTGGCCATTAAATGAGAAGCATAATACTATGTTAAGAGTTGCAAAGATGAGGATGCTCAGATGAATGAGCAGATTTACCCTTAGAAATAAGATACAAAATAAGCATATACGAGAAAAGGCTGGAGTAGCTCCAGTGAAAGATAAGAATAGAGAGAGTCGCCTTAGATGGTTTAGTCAAATAAAATGACGGCCTTCCGATGACTTGGTTAGGAAAGTAGAGTTATTAGATTTGACTTATATTAAGAAAGGTAGAGGTAGACCTAAAAAGATTTGGTTAGAAAATATTAGAAATGATATTTCTTTATTAGATTTAAATGATAATTTGACCTTTAACATGACACAATGGAGAAAAAGGATTCATGTAGCAGACCCCATGTAGTGGGACAAAGGCTTGATGTTGTTGTTGAGTTTTGCAAGATCATTTACAAGGACAATTTCTTCAAACTCATTCTGAAGAACTATCTCCATAAGTTATTTCTAAGGCACGAATTCCTCAAGTTTTTTTAAAGGAATGAGATCCGTGCATTTTTTCTAACGGATTACTTCGCAAGTTTTCTTGTGATGACATTTTAAGAAGCATTTTCTGCAACGATAGAGTGCAAGTACTCAATGTTCTTCAAAAAACTTTTTATCTATTCAAATAAAAGCTCTTTACATTCATAAAAAATATGTTTTTGAAAGAGACATCTTTTGCATGGAAAAAAATATTCAAGTCACCTCCACTTTAGATTCTTAATACTTCTTTTTCCATATGACTTTGTAAGATCCACCTAGGTGCAAAGTTCTGTATGACTATTTTAATATGTCCCAAATCATGTCTAAGTTTTATGATAGTTCGTCCAACTGTACTCATTACAACAACACGTGTCAAAATATGGCATGAGGATCCAATTGCGCAACAATTGTATTCTCTTTTTCTTAGAAAATATTTCTCTTAAAAACTTTTTCAGGAATATTAATCATATAAAAAAAATTATTGAACTATCTTGTTAATGAAAAGAACATGTTGTTAGAATATTTTGACCTAAAATCTCTCAATTTCTATCTTAAAAGAAAACCCAAAATAACTCATCAATAAGAATAAAGTTAATCTCCATGTGCATATAGACTTTTGATATTAATAAATACTTCGCTTCATCAAATAAATTCAAATAGTAGGTATATTCATAACTCTAAAATTATAGGTAAGAACAGGTTATTCTTTCTGATTCTTGGTCGGTAACCAACCTGGTTTTTCAACATGTTTCTTGATAATACAAGGTCCTTCAGAAGTAGACCCTAGTTTGTCAGCATTGATTGTCTTGTTATTGCATCAACTTTATGCAGGATGGGATTGTTCAGGTGAAATGTTTTCTCACGAACATTTGAATCATAATATTTCACAACTCATCTTTTTAGTTACTATTCTCTAACAGAAGCTTGAATTATCAATACTTCCAACAAGACACATTTTCAGTCCTTCATTTAGATTACCCCAGTTACCCTATCCTCTTTCGTCAAAATTTGATACAAGAACAACTCTTTGGTTATGGAGATTACATTCAGCTGGAAATAGCGCTTCTACTCTATGGTATAACATAAAAAACCTTTGCACAATCATTGAAGATGATATGGTGACACCAAAATCTTAGTAACAAGGATGGACAGGGACTAAGAGAGAAGAGCAGAAATAAAGAGAGCTTAGAGAGAAAAGTTTTGGGATTTCTACTAGACTATTAGAAAGTATAAAACTTATGTAACACAATGAATGTGCCAAGCTCATCCTTTGATCTCCTATTTATAGATGGGGTCAAGGTTCGATGCTACAAGAAATACTACATTTGAATAATACAAGTAAAATTAGAAAACAAGGCTTAATAAATACTTGTCATAAAATGAATAAATCTAGCTAATTTCTAGCTATCTAGTTAAATGAATAACTCTTAATGCAATCTAGATAAAGAATGAGATAATTGAGAAAAATGCTTCTTTGATAAAGTCTCTAACATTATTCTGAGCTAACAAGTAGCTATGGATGTTTGGCAACTTCAATTACTGATTTTATTAGCAAGTTCAAGTAAACTTGGGCCGAATGAAAATTTAGTAGAGTTTAAAAATAACAACCAAGAACCGATGTAAAATGTCTAATAGCTTTAATGACTTGAACTAGTGAGTGTATCAGCAAGTTTATCATATAGTTTGATGAATTAAATTTTGTAGCAAGTTGATCCAATTACTTGGCTGTTTGATTGAAACCAGTTCAAGATAATTTTGAGGCATGATTAATTTGACCTATGTGACATTGGATGAACATTTCATAGGATTTCATGGTCAAAACTTCAGGTAGAAAGATGAATATAGACTCCCATTAAGTTTTTCTAAGGATGTTCTCAAAAATATCTTATATATGCAAAAAAAAAATTCAAAATCTAAATTTCTGGGACAATGCCAATGGTGAAGACAACTTAGATTTACTCGAAGCTATGCATGTAAATAAAAAAAAGGAATTCATGACAACCAGCCAATAATAAAGACTTACAAAATCTATTTCTGTTTTGCCTTTTTTAATCCCTTCTCCTTTAAAAAATAAATAGGTGAGAATAGCCAATGCTTGTAATGACCCACAGTAAGAATTTACTGGCCAAAGTAAAAAAGATGAATATACAATCCCATTAAGTTTAAGATGTTCTTTCTTTTCATAAATCGAAAATTGCCAATTAACTGCAAATTTCACATATTACTTGAGCCTAAACAGCTGAAGCAACAGAGTATAGACAGACATCCTAAGATTTCTAACATAAAGAAATGGCAGTAATTTACTACAAATGCATATGTTTCTATAGCAGTAAAAGGATATTTTTGTAAGTTATAAGTAAATGCAATTTTTTGCAACCAGAAGAAAGGAAACAATTTTAAAGTATAAATTGAGGATAAGAACTCACTCCAATTTCTGTCACATAATGGCATGATGAACATCTTAAGGATTTAGGGGGGCAGCAAAGGGGAAAGGGGGGGGCTAGGTGGCAGGTTGTGGTTAGGTAGGTGGGTGGGATTTAGGCGGTGGAGCTAGAAGATGAATTGGGTGGAGGGAATTCGATGCAAGAAGAAAATAAAAGAACAAATAAGATAAGAGAACCGCGAACCTTAGAATCCATCAAGATTGACGGGTATTGCTTTTGCCCCACTTGGACCTCTCCTCTCACGAACTCACTAAGAGATTATCCCAAGAGAGAAAACTTAGAACTCACAAAGAGATCCATAAGCACAAGCTGAAAATTTCATATTAATCATCATCCCATAATACAAAACTACTAGTCTATAAATAGGCTCAAGAAGAGAAAAGAAATAAAAGACTAAAATGCCCTTCGGGCTACAACACTACATGACCACCCGTAAGGGTATAAAGGGAAAAACAACAATATAAAATAAACTAGTACAAAAAAATAAATAACTCAAGATCGTAGCCGTTGATCTCCGATGTCCTCATCATTCTCCCCAGGTGGGAGAAAACTCGACTCCGTCGAGTGGGTGTCTTAAGAACTCTCATGTATCTGAGTCGATTTGCTGTATCTCCTTGCGCTCTGATCATGTATCCTCTGACTCTGGTATACCTCTCCACGTCATCAGCTATCTTCTTCGTCAACCCTCACTTGTGAAAATAATGTCATCACTCAGAATCATGTCAACCTTCTCCACTATAAGTAATTTGGGAAGATTTGGGGAGTGGAGTTAGGCTGGGGTTCTCAAAGGGTGGGGTCACACAAGGCTCAATTTGAAGTGGAGGTGGTGGGTTAAACTCTGGACCCTCATATGTTACTAATTCTTCTATGTTAATAGAGAGATGAATGTTAAACTCTGCAGGCTGATCCACCACGTAAGCGCTATCAATGATTTTCTTGAATGTTTTAATTGGTCCCGCACTTCAAGCATGTGATTCATTTACAGTTCCTTGTGAGAACTGTGCCGGACGAATCCGCACCGTCGCTAAATTACCAACCTCAAAAGCTTTAAATTGTCGTTTTGGAATTCAGCATAAAGTCTATAATTATTATTGTTCTGTTTCAGTTAGGCGTGCAACTCCCTTAAGTAGTTCATGCGGATGCGATGCAAATGCTGTATGTTTTTAGACGAGGTAACTTCAAGACTCAACAAAATAAATAATGATGTGATGCAAGAGACTCAGTGTGCATGATGATTGGCAAGAATCATGAGATCCACAAAGTTTTAAATAGAGACAAATTTGGAAGACAACAGACTACAAAAACACATACACACACACACAACATACTAACTCACATGAACACATAGCTAGAATAAAGGTGGAAGAGTCACGAAATGAGGGAATCTAAAGTGTTCAGGTATAAGGGAATTGGTGTAGGGGGAGCAATGAACACATCCTTAGCTACCAGGGCACTTCTATAGGAAGTTTCAGTTAAGGTCGTAGGTAGTCTCCTAGGGTCAATGGGGTCATCTAGTAAATTCATTCAACTAGGAGAGAGATGGTTCTTAACAGAAAAAGACAAGAACATAGCGAGCAAAACAAATGAATCAGGAGCAAGATAAGACGATGGGTTCTGAATCACAGTTATAATGGGATAACCCAAAGAGTCGCTAACAGGTATGTGATTCAAAAGATAGGATAGAGTGTTCAGAACAGGTGTGGGCACAACAGTTAAAGAGGTGTCATGAAGGTATGGGTTAACGCTCTCTCTAATATTAAAGTCGGTAAGAGGAAAGTTGAGATAAGGCCACTTAAGAAGGACACACTCTCTCAAGTGTAGATCTAATGGCTCAACCTTTTAAATATATTCTAATAAATCAAATGGAGGCTCATTTTTCCAATCAGGCTCAACGTTATTTAAATTCAACTTACTGTCTTCTGAATTCATATAAGTATTCTCAATAGGATCAGGTTTAAGTATAACCCTAAGGTTGATAGATTTGGGGTTAGTTAAATCAGGATTCAAATCAGGTAGTAAGTTCAATGGAACCACTTCTGACTCGAGATTATTAACATCAAAATTATCCAAAGTCAACTCAATAGGTGATACAACTAAATCAGGATCTTCCGAATTTAAATTCAATGTGTTCAAGGTCAGATTGGCTTCTTTCGAGATCACATTACTATCGTCCAGGAAGACTTTATCCAAAGATTATCCTTGAGGAGACTAGGATCAGGGGGGTGGGCTAAGGTGTCGATGTTTAAAGGTTCCAACTTTCCTAGCTCATGGTTTAAGTTATGCCAGGACTCTAACTCAATCACTTTAGTTTTATCCTCAAAGAAGTCCTCATTATCGTTAGTATCCACGAAATAGATGTATTCAGTCTCAGGTTCAGCAGATTTCTTCTTTTTAATGCAATTATTTATTAAAATCACACTTGCAGGGTCAAGGATTGGGGAGGCTAAAGGTTGACTGGGATGGCTAGAAGTGGGTCCGAGTAGGGAGTCATATGAGATTGATCCAACAGAAGACTCAATAGAGGGTCGGCCCCATCAAAGTTAGGTGAAGACCTACAGGGTGGGGCAGCAACCCTGATGTTGCTAAAAGATAGGTGGTCTCGACCACAGTTTGTTCCAACAAAAGAGGTAGGGTGGTGCTCTAGATGGCGGTTCACTAGTTGAGGGTCGGTATTTTAAATTAAGTTCTCATCTCATGTCTTTCCAAGTATGGTACTCACCGCGAGACTCTTTATGATCTTCCAACCTTATCCAAAATTGAAGAGCCTGACCTTTGAGGTGAGACTTAGCGATGATAACCTGGTGGGACTCAGGGATATGACATGATTCAAAATAGTCCTCTAATTGTCTAACCCATTCCCTAAAGTAGTAAAGGTCCGCGGAACAATCAAAAGTGGGTAAACGGTAAGGTGACTCTAAGTGAGGTCGTTGAGGCTTAGGCTCAGATCTAGGTTGATAAGCAGAGTGGGGCATCTTCCGACCAATGTTTAAAATTGCGTATTCGGGTATTGAGGCGTTTTTCATTTGTGAGGCGAGGTGTAAGCCTCAAGGCGTTTTGAGGCGTAAGCCTCAAAATCAAAAGATTGCGTAAACATAAAATGATAAAATTTTTATATACTAATGAGTAAATAATATAAAACATAAAAAAGCATAAGATATGAAGTGAAATCAAAATATCTCAATAATAACTCAAAATTCTATCTTTCTCAAATGCCAGTATTCTTTTCATTAACATATAATTCCAATTTCCAAAATAAATATTAAATAGCAATGACATATCACATAAGAACTCATAAGTCATCAACACTGTCATCACTAAGGGGTTCTTCATTTGAATCATCATTATGATGAACTGCTCTCTCCCCTTCCTCCTCTCCTATAGAGTCCAATGTCGGACATTTACTTCAAGATTTATGTAAGTTTTAATATATATAGTGTGAGGCGTAAGCCTCATGCCAGTGAGGCGAGGCGGGCCTCAACCAAGTTGAGGCGCAAGCCTCATAAAAATAACTCGAGGAGTAAGCATCGAGGCGTTTTTTACTGGAATTGCGCAAAGGCGGGCCTCAAGGCGAGCCTCATATTGCGCAATTTTAAACCATGCTTCCGACTAGCAGGATTGATTGAATGGGGCACGTACTTAGAGTGGGGAGAGTCAATAGGTTTCTCCGTCATAATTCTAGTCATAGAATCCACTAGGTTAACGATGTCATCTAACCTCTTTTGGAGTCTTATCGAATCCATTGGGGAAGCGTCAAGTGACACTCAAAGATGGTTGGGAGTAAGGGACGTCATTGAGACACTAAGTTAGGCTCACTTAAGCTCACTAAAGGGTGCAGATATTGAATGGACGGAAAGCTACACTAGTGGGTTAAGTAACATAGGCACTTAGGAAGGTTGTTAGGTTGAAGACAGCACCTAAACACTTAAGAAATTAGCCTACAGTTCACTAGATGTGTGCAGGAATGATGTGGACAGCAGACTACAACATGACATAAAATTGTCTAAGTGTTTTGGAGGGCTTCTAGAGTGTGGACAGCACTTAAACACAACGAAATGCTTACTAAAAAGTGACTATCAGCAGCAGAAAATTTCAGGACAGCAAACTAAATAGTGGGTTAAGTCGTCTAGATGTTATGGGGGTACCACTAGGGTGAGGACAACACCTAGACACAACTTTAAGTTCATTAAAAGGTGCCTAAATGTTGTTGGAACAGTGAGAACAGCAGTTTATATCAAGGATGTAGTTGTACTAAGCACTTAGAGTCGATATGGATATAAGGGCAGCACTAAGACACTAGCTAGAATGATTAGTCCACCAAATGCGTGCAGGAAATGCAGGGACAGCAATGTAATCAGGGAATAAAATTATTTATGCGATGATATGCATGCAAAATTTAAGGTTTAACGCAAAGCTAGACCCTAGAATGTTTTTCTAGAACATGACATGAATGCCTACCATGCTCTGTAAAACTAAATGCAAAGTTGAATTACTTGAAGAGTTTGCACGTTTAAGTGTTAGAAGCCATAATAATCATATCTTCACTATGAATTTTCTAACGACAAAAGAAAACACTAAGAGCGGTAAAATAAGCTTGGCTGAATCACACGCGTAAGAGTTAGGATTAGAAAACAATTAAGTTAATCTAACATTGCATACATAAGTGGTTCAACGTAAATTCCTAAATTAACAATGAGATTAAGCACTATGCATGAGTCCCTCACTCAACTCTCTAGTTATCTAAGCTTTAGTAAGGAAGAATTAGCATGATCTTTTGTGAATCAACATATAACCACAAGTAATAAGTGAACTAGGAAGATAAGAGAGTTTGGTGGAAGAGTTTACCTACATGAAACAGAAGGCACGAAGCTTTGGTGTCGACGATGGCTGTTTCTGCAGTGGGATAGCAATCGACATCCTTTCACAAGCCTGAACAGCTCCTAGGAGGGATTGGGAGTCATCGGCCTGCTGTGTGGACTCCAGGAGGGCTGGACAGGCATGCTTAAGAAGTTCACCACTTCATCATGCATATCAATTGATATTGGAATCTACTTACTAATGTTAAGGCATCAATTTTCAAGAAAGTGAATTACTAAAAGAATTTGAAAAGGTTCTTCACTCGATTTTTGTGGCTCCAACTGCTAACTTGGATGACCAAAATCACGCAACTTAAATGACATAAAAAAGACAGGTCAGGCCATGCTTCAATATACAACAATATTAATTTAAGGATGACTGACAAAATGTTGCAGCAATAAGTTAATTATGTGAATAACAATATGGAACAAATATTTCATAAGCTTAAAATAATTCTCTCCAGAGCATTATCTTTCCTTTTTTCTTTAACATTAAAAAAACACTTGTCTGTCTTTTTTTCAATTTATTGGTTCCAAAAACTGCCACTTGACACCATCTATATTCCCTGTAATTTTCTTCACTAAATTTCAACTCATATTTCTAGTTCTTTATTGAACTTATGCTGCATCAACCAATGAAAATTTCTCACTTTATAATCTCAATTTAAATTTAAGGAATATGATAAATATTTACTAAAACAAGTTAAAATATAGTACCATAAGAATATAAATTATTAAATAAGGAAACGGACATAACGGATAGACTGCCACCTTGGAGAGAGACTGGCCAATTTATCTTAAAAACAAACAATTTGTTGTAGGAAAGAGCTAAAACCAACCTTCCAAAACAAAATTTGCTGTCTGACAGCATGCACATTGTACAAACTTTGAACCTCGAGGATAAGAAAGCAACTCGTTGCAACTCCCACAGACCATTTGACCCATTTCTGCAGCAGAGAATATGCAAAACAGTTATTTTCTCAACTTTTTGACAAGCCACATAAAAGATGCTTCATCTTTCACTCGGGATTCTTATCATAAACAGTCGTGCTCAGCCCAAAGATGTTCCATCTATAATCATGCACATTTTGTTATAAAGTAAAATGGAATGTCCACCACATTAAGGACATAATATGCATGCAATATACCTTCGATATATATCGGACATGCTATCTGCATGTCCAATCAATAAAATAAAATAAAAAATCAGACAAGCCTAACATGTTTATCCATGAATAACTAAGTTTAGATGCATAAATCACTGATTGATAATGCCCTAGTTTTATTTCTTTCAACTTATTCCCCATCATGCAATTGCTTGCATCTGGCTTCAATAATGTTAATGAAGGTTGATATAGAATCTTTTATTATTTTTTTACTTCCATAAATATAATGATTTTTTACAACCTTAGAGTGTTATACTTTTAAGACTCATTTCATATTTTATTTAATTTGTGCAATTATTATGTAGTGCTTATAATTTTCTTATATACCTAAGCGCATCAAAATTGTGCTGGTATTGTATATTTTTAATAATAACAAAATCCCATATTTATGTCATGCCTCCATCAGTGCATTAAAGGGTTCCATTAGGACTTTATAATTTAGATCTTACTACTTTCAAGTGTCAAATTTCCAAATCATCTGTCTCAGAATGAACAAGTACAAAACACCATAAAGCATCATCAATTTTAGAAAAGGGTGAATTACAACAGAAAAAAAAAAGGATTAATATAACTAGTTACATAGCATTTTTAAGGATTATTATTTCTAGTTCTTGTTTAAAATTGCAAAATTAAAGGGGCATCAAGGCTCGCCTCAATGCAATTTAAATAAAAAGGTAATAAGATATATAACACATGCTTGTCAGATGAGACGTATGCCTTATTTAAGGTGAGGCACATCTCAGCATAATTTTAATGTAATTTTGAAAAGAAGTAAAACTCAAAAATTAGCATTTAAATAATTTTAAATTGTAAATTAAATTTAAGAAATTTTTGTAAATAATTAAACATATTTCATATACATACACAAAATAAACTTGAGAAGAACCGCACAAACTCAAACTGTCAGCTGCACGCCGAAAAACCCTTATGCCCATACCAAATCCTTTTGTCACCATCATTTCTTCAACGCCGCGGCTTCTCCTCCAACGCCTCTTTTGTGAATAGAAACTCATTTCCTTAACTTAGTATGAAGGAGAGAAAATGAATAACTAGAATGCGAAAAATTTTAAATTCATAAGTTGTGATATTAAACTACTTGTTTATATTGAATTGAAATTAGAAAAGACTATTTCTTTCGCCTTGGTTATAGCCTCGTATAACATTTATAGACCTTACATTTAACATTTTATGATTTTACTTTAATATCTTACTTTAAATATTCCTTATTATTTTATTTTTTATTAAATTAATAGTTTAATTTTGAGGTTCATGCATTCATGCTTTGAGGCTTACACCTCAGCTTATGAAAAAAAAAATGCCTCAATACCCCGTTATGCAAATTCAAACCATATTTGTAGCACATACTTAGACACATGGCACCCTCCAACATGTTCTAACATTCACTTTGTAATATGCACCTTATTCCTACCAACAACCTTCAGCACCAGAACGTTGCCACCAATTGTTCCCGGCCACCTCCACAAATCAATTGGCCAATGGGACTTTGATGGGCACATTGGGCACACGTTATTCACTCAATACATATCCTCCATCCTATAAATAACTCAACTTTATCAACAGGTGCTTAGTTACCCACGTGATCCCCAAGGACCCTCGTTGCAGGATCATCACCAATCTTAGTTACACTATTATCATCTATTAATAAGGTCTACTTTAAGCCTTCACAAGGGTTGAAAATTTTATCATGATACTAAACTTGGCTTTTATAATCTATCTCATATCCTCTTGTATTCATTAACCCTTTAATAAAATAAAGTAGACAACCATGTACTGATTATTTATCATAGTAAAACCTACCCTTCCTCTTACATGGTGAATATAGTCCACAAAATCGCACCATTTAAAATCCATTATCTTTTCATATAAAGCACTAAGATTATCTCATTCTCTTATGCTACACCTACTTCTCTCCTCCATCTTCCTAACAAAAGTGATGCAATACCAAAACCAAAGACAATGTCATAAACTAAAGCACTGCATCAAAATTTGAATAATTCCTTATACACAACTCTTCATATAAGCGATGGATGACCAATAATCTCTTTAATATTATGGGAATAATTAAAAAGCTTAATTTGATAGTTCTTGATCGGTAGGTGCATCATACTAGTCAAAGAATCAAAAAACCTTCATAAATTGATTTATTTAGAACCACTCTAATTAGTTTATTTATCAATCCAAATTTTCATATTTTTGAAGTCTTTAAATTTTATTTTGTTTCCCTTTCTTTTCTTTTGTATTAAGATAAGTAATCAATTTGTGTAATATTATTTTATTGGCTTTTAATACTTTCCAATGTTGTCTTAGCATGAAAAAAAAAACCCTAAATAAGGTCTTGATATATACTTTTTGAACCATTAAATAAAAAAAGTATTTTTACATATGCAAATTTCATGTGAAAAAGCTTGGTGGCTCCTCTATTCTCCAATGGAGCTTGATGGTTGATCCTCTGGAGAGTCCTTAGTAACCAAATTAAAATTATCATAACTCCTAGCTGTTGATCTAAAATCCATGAAAACACCACCAATAATTCCCCAATATCTCAGATCAAGAGCTCCTCCCTATTTTCTCAAAAAAAAGTAAAAAGTTTACCTCTCAATAGCATAAAAGTTTCAACATCAAATCTATCAAAGTTGTTACTTTCAACATAAAGATCCTATATACCTCAAAATATTTTTGTATCAGAGTCAAAGTCAACAAGCTTGAAGGAATACATCCTCCAAAATAACAATTAGAAATTTTTAAAACAAGATCTAATTTTTCAAGACCGAAAGAAGTTGAGGTACCTTTCAACTAAGGTTTTTTTTCCCAACGAAACTCTTACCACAATCCTAAAGCATTATATTAAATTATTTGTTAGTTTAAATAAAAAACTTGAAAAAACTATATGCTACTTGACAACTATATAAGAATTTGCTTTTATCTAAATTATTATCACAACCAAAAACCTTTGTGTTAACCATATACATTCTTAATTTTTTTTAGGTTCTTTAAATAAAAAAAGTGTGTTCCACAAACAAAAATCATATCTTGAATTGGAACTAAGACTGAATAACAAGAAATTATATTTTTGTGATAATCATTTAAATTGTATAAGCTTTATGTATTTATTAGTTATTGCTATTTGAATTATTTGCTTTGTAAACTTTATAAAAATTTTAAAAAATTCTTTTGTATAAATTAAATATATTATGCTAAACCATATACTTTTAAGGCTAAATAAAACTTTATTAACAGACTTAAACTATCTAAGGTAAGCTTGGAACATAAGTTATCTTATATGCTCTCTCCCTTCCTAAAAGTTCTCTTAGCATCAATTTCACTTTGATTATACACATATATTCTACTTTCCTCTCTCTCATCTTAAATATTTTTCTCTCATCTTTCTCTAATTCATTATTGAAAAAATAATAATATACCCTACATATCAACATGCCACTTACAACTACTATCTTAGATCAATTTTAAAAATTTCAAAAAATGTGAACAACTTAAATCAAAACAAAAAAGAAAACTGACTGCTATTGATACTAATTTTAATGTGTTTTAAAATATGTTTCAAACTCGTCAATACTAACTATTGGCTATTAAGTTCTGTATCCCACCTGAGTCTAAACCTAGGGATAATCAGTTTAGAAGATTGCTAGTACAACGAAATCAATCTAGATAAGACTTTACGATTTTCAATGATCCTTACTTCAAATATAAGTTAAAGCCAACTTTTAAAGGAATTTATGATCCCAATAAAAACTAGACTGCTTAAACCAAATGGAGGATTTTGTTATTGGTATAATACGGATGATTATAAAAAAACAAATTTTGCTACGATAAAACTTATATGGCATGTTAAATATATTGAACCAACATGTTAGTCAAAGAACTTAATGGAAGAAGCTATTTGACTTAGATTGAGATGAAATAACTTTTAAAGTAAAAAATTTATCCTAGGTTTAATGATTAACTTTGATGCGCCGACACTTCACTTAAAGAGGGAATACAGTCCTGGACATGCGTCAGAGTCGGACACGTGGGCGTGGACACTTATCTCATTTAAATTTTAACTGTCATAAATCATGAAATGTGTGGGCAAATTTGTTCTGTATTTAACATATGTCATGTCAAACAGTTTTCAGGATTTAAGACCCTTAGAATTTAGTAAATTCGGAATTACAGTATTTATTAAATCCTATGGAGTTAAATCCTGCTAGTTGCCAAACAGCCCCTTAAGGTTCTACCATATACGGTTTCCCTCAAAACAAGTCTTGTAAGATAGCTGAGAGCTAACCTGGAAGAGACTGTGGAGGAGGAAGATTCAAGGAATCCATGTTTCCCAGCGGCAACTTCGAAGAAGGTAAGAGACCTTGGCTATCTTGCGACTGCAATGGAGGACGAGGCATTGCATCTAGCTTTTCTTGTGGCAGTGGCGGAAGAGAAGGAGATAAGGGAACTGGTGTTTCCTGCGGCAGAGGCCATAGAGGGTGAGGCAAAGGGCCACGGTTTTCCTGCGGCGACTTTAGAAAAGGAGGGAGTTGGTGGCTTTGGCTCTCCTGTGGAGGCGTTGTAGATGGAGATGGAGAAGGAAGACGTTGGGTTAGATTGACATGGTTTTCGTGAAGCGGCGGCGAAGCAGGAGAAGGTAGGGAACTGGATGGGTTCTCCTGCGGTGGTGAAGTAGGGGTGGAAAGGGTGCTAGGGTTTTCAAATCCCGGGGGGAGTGTTTCCGGCGAGCTAGTTATGGCCTCCTCCCACCCCGGCGGGATGGAATCCGGCGAACTGCCCATGTTCCCTCACCAGCCACGGTTCACTCCGTCCTCTCTCTCAAGCTTTCTATTCGGTCATGCATTAAAAAAGGACAATGAGTTTCGTTCCCGTCGAATTTTAATTATTTGTAAATAATAGTATGTATATTATTTTTTGATATTCAATTTTGATTAAAAGAAAAAAAATGAAGGTTAAATTTTATAATGAATTCACATACTTCATGAAGGCTTTGAAAATCGGATCGATCAATGATCCGGAAGAAGAAGAGGTTAGCGGTTCGATAGTTCGACCGGGGTCGAATTGGATGACATAATAAATATTTATTATATTTAAATATTATAAAAATTATACAATTATTTAAAAACATATAATAAAAATTGAACATAATCATTTGGAACCATTTTTTCATTATAGCATATTTTTTATTCATGATCTACAAATACTCATTAGATCCTTAAATAAGTAAATCCTAAAATCCTTAGTAAATATAAATCCTTAAATCCAAATAGTTTGACAGGATTCAACCATATAATTTTTTATTAGACAAATACAAGATGTCGAAATGCTAAACTCCACTTGCTGCCAAAATGCTACACTCCATATCACGAACAATTATTAGGTCCGGACACCGGACGTAGCTCTACATCCGAAGGCCAATAACATGTCGCCACGTGCTCTTACTCTTTACCGTGCGGCTCGACGACCAGACCCGGACTGGAACCCGGTATTGCTATGTTCGCGTACTACTAGGTATTGCTCGATATTGCTATGCATTGCTAGGTATTGCTTGACAATAACGAGAAATACCGCTCTATCAAGAGCAATACCTAGCAATATCGAGCAATACCGAGCAAAACCGGGGTATTGCTCTGTATTGCTCGGTATTGATAGGTATTGGTCTTCACATAATGGTATTTCTCGTTATTGTCAAGGAATATCGAGCAATACCTAGCAATACCCCCGTCTTCACAAATCAGCCAATACATAGCAATCCCAGGTCCGGTCTAGATCGGATCGTCGGGCCGCGCGGTAAAGCGTAAGGGCACGTGACACCATTTTACTGACGTCCAAACGTAGAGCTACGTCAGGACACCGGACCAAATAAAAATTCCCATATCACGGTGCAAAGCACTAAAAATTTGAACAGATTTATATTCTGTACAATACACTACATTTGCAACCATTCAAACTATTTTGACGCCAACATTCGAACCGAATAAGAGTAGGGGAGGCTGGAATTTTGGTTTCTGCTTGTGTGTGAAGCAGATGGCGTGAGTAATAGAGAAGGATGGGAGCGGCAAGTGATCGTGTGTAAAAATTATAATAATGACAATACTATTTATTAATATATAGCAAAAATTGAACAAATTATAATATGAAGTGTAAAAAATAAAATAATATATATAGTAAATAAGAAAAACATAATAGTATATTTTACTTGAAGACACAACCAATCATAAAAAGATGCAAAAATATTTTATATCAACCGATAACGAAAAGAAAACATATCCATTTTCTTATTTCAATAGTTTCAAACTTTCAATAACTTCACAAGAAGAAAATTAAAGATCTCTTAAATTAGCATCATCAAATTTATCAACATAAGTTGAGTCTCCAGGTCTCGCTTCTCCAAAATATTCAAACTCAAATGCATACAATTGATCAAGCCTAATTATGTCGCATACATCTCCTTCATTCTCTAAGTCACATTCACCAACAAATAAGAAGTAAAAAAAAAAAAAAAATCTTCACAGTGCAAAGACTCCAACAACCATTTGCAAAAAAAAACTCCCTTCTAATCTCCATTCAAACTTTCAGTAAATCTAAGCAATACACAAAGAAAAACACAATAATGCAACCATTCAACCATTTGCAACCATTCAATGTCAAAAAACTTGATAATGCATACTCAATGTGAATGGATTCACGTCCAGCGACACCCAATGCGATAGAGAGAAGAAAATGAGAGCGATGCCGCGAGCAAGCAGGAGATTTTGCTTCTTGAAATAGAAGAGACACCGGAGGCGGACAAGATGAGGCCAAGCAGGAGATTTTGCTTCTTGCGCAGCGCCCCAGCCGCGCGATACGAATACGTCGAATATGGGTTTTTTTTCGCCTGGCGTTCGTATACCTCCATTCCGCTCATCTCAGCCGTCTATTCGCCTTTTTAGCAAACCGTCCAGTTAAAGGAAATCGGGACTAGTTCAAAGGTCGGACCGCCAGTTCGAGCGGCTCGGAGCTGATTTTTTGCGAAACCGGTTGTATCTCAAACCATAACCGGCTGGCCTGCCGATTCTAGGTTCAACCGGTTGAACCAGCCAGTCCGGTCTAATTTTAAAAGCCTTGTATTTCATTTGTTAAACAATTAAGTTAAAAGAATATTAATTTTATAGATAATATTTTAAATAATATATATAATTATGAGTTGTGAGAAGATATAAATTAGTATGGCTTGAGAGTAAAGATTAGCATGATTATAAAGCCTTAATATCTTTTATAATCAAATGAACAATTTGAATCCTAAAAAATTATGCATCAAATATTTTTTGTTTTAATAAAAAATATTGTTTGGAATTTAAATAATAATTTTATTATCTTTTTAATCTCTAATATTAAATTCACATGAGAAAAAGCTATATGATAGTTAATAAAAAACAAATAATATGAGAAAATCCTTAGAGCATATGATATATGATACAAGAGGTCAATCATGTTTTAGCATTTTAGCAATTACCTAAACTTGATATTATAATGCCAAAATGTTGCTATGAATTTCTTCATAGATGTATTAAATTCAAACACTTAAAAATATACATCATGTTTTATCTAATTATGATATTGATCTTTGAGAATTGAACAGGCAACCTCGTTAAGGCAACTAGAGGAAATGACAAAGTTTACACTTGCACTTCAAATATAATAATATTGGAATTATGGTGGAAGTTTGTAATGTTGCACATGATATCAAAGTAAGAAGTGGATCAATAACTAGAGCTCAGAGCGAAGAAATATATTGATAATCAAGATCCCGTGATAAGAAGTCAATTAACTAAGAACTATATTTTATTTTGTTATAATGATAATTGTATAAGACTATGTGATTTCTACTTTTATGTTGTGAGCAACCAGTGAATTTGAAAATTTGAAGCTCAACGTTTTAAATTTTGATTGTGATATTTTAAAATAAAAATGTGTAAGTCTTGTTTTTAGTTGGATTACATCAAGGATCAACATTAAGCCTATATCTTTTTTGCTTTAGTCATTCATTTTCTTACTAAATATCTGAAAGAAGATGTAATAATGTGCGTGTGTTCTGTTGATGATATTCTACTTGTTGATGAGATGAGAGAGGGAGTAAATTAAAAATATGAATTATGGATGTGAACCTTATAGTTTAAAGGTTTTTTTGGAAGTGAATCTAAAACTGAATACATGAAGTGTAATTTTAGTAGTATTAGATCTAGTTGTGGGATTGTAACACTGGGTGATCAAGTCATTAAAAAGAAAACATGTTTAAGATATCTTAATTCTATTATTAGAAGCAATAGTGAAATAGTTGTGAATATTATTAGTAGAAATCAAATTGGATGGTTGAAGTTGAGGAATGCATCAAGGTTGTTATATGATAGAAATTACCCCATAAATCTTAAGGATAAATTTTATAACATTTTGGTGAGAATTATAATGTTTTATGGCTTAGAATAGTAGCGATTAAAATAGAAGCATCAAATTAATTTAAGTGTTACAGAGATAAGGCTACTCAGGTGAATGAGATGCTTTACTCTTAGAGACAGAATATGAATCAAGTATATATATGAAAATGTTGGTGTAGCTCCAGTGCTGGATAAGATAAGAGAGAGCCGCCTTAGATGATTTTTGGTCTCATAAGATGTCAGCCAACTAATGACCATGTTCAGAGAGTAGATGTATTAAACCTGGCCTATGCTAAGAAAGGTAGAGGTAAATCTAAAAGGACTTCGTTAAAAGGCATTAAAATATATATATTTTTTGATTTAAATGAGAATTTGATTCATAATATGACATAATGGCGAAAAAGGATTTGTTTTGTAGACCATACACTGAAGAATAAAGTGTTGAAATCCTTGAGCCCAACTTTTTTTTTATGATTTCAAACATTATTGGTTAGATGAACAATTATTCTCTATAATATATATTGGTTGTTTTTTGATATATTAATATTTTAGATACAACAAACAAGGAGATAAGTAAAAGAAGATAACTCAAGAATTACATCATTGAGTTTAATAAAAACTTGTAATAAGTGTATGTATTTTCTTTTTCTTGAGTCTTTATCTATTTAAATGTATGTTGGTAAGACAACCAAGAACACAATCACGAGTTAAGATGAAAAGTGAGCACTTGGATTTTCTTTTAAATCTTACTGAATGATCCCAATCATATTATACCATCCAAATCATACTATACGATCAATTATTCAAGAAATTAAATTAAACATTTAATAAAATTAAATTCTAGCATAATTAATCGTATTGTATGATATTGATCATACAGAACAATAACTTATTTTTATAAATATCCACTCTTAAATTTGAGTTTTCATATTTAGGCAAATTTGAATCTTAAAATTTGACCTAATTATACTATAAAAACACATTCATACTATATGATTATTAATGAATATGACCTAATTTAAATTGGTTATCAAGTAATCGAATCTAGGTAGAATCATGATTGGCATTTGTATTGTACGATCCAAAATCATCCAATATGATCTAACAAGAAAATTTGGTGGATGAATAATGGTTTGTCCCATGATAATCCTTAATCTATTTCGATCTATTATATTATATTATTCATATCATACAATCTGATATAAGAAAACTTAGTAATGGGTATTGAACTAATTGGATAGTATGATCCTCACTTTAAATTGTATAATTTTTTTTTCACTCGGTGTAATGAAAATTGAAAATTAGGGTTTCCTTTAAACATCTCAATCTGATTTTTTTCATAATAATTGTATGTGAGGCAAGTGAGTAACTATAGTCATTTTTTTCCTAAGAGAGAGTCCTTGAAAAGAGATTTGTCCTTACTTGAGAGAGTTTTTCAAATCTACTTAGGAGAGAGAAGGTGAGGTTAAGAGGTTGTTCCTTAGGAATTCAAGGGTTTTGTGAGGGAGTTCACATGGTTGTCCTCATTAGCTAGCAACTTGGTCCTCTAGGTTATTGTTTGGGAGCTCTTGGAGAGAAGCTCAAGGGAGGGAGTCTTTGGGAGAAAACTTATGACTAGATGATGAGGTTAGGAGAGCGACATTGATGGGGACTATGTGGTCAATAGTGTGCTACACGTAGAGTTAGTGTGTAATGTGAATATACTTAGATTTTCTTTGATATAAAAATAATGAAAATCCACTAGATATATAAATATACATGCCGATCAAGTAATAGAGTGATAGAGAAGAGTGGTGATCCTATGAGGAAGTGTTCTGCTTAATTACAATTAAACTACTATTGCTTAATATAGATGCACGATATATCAGACTAAATAAAAATGATTATTTTTGAGTTTTTGCCACTTAATGAAGACTTTAAAGGAAACCAAATACTAATGAAAATAAAATATTTTGGACTAATGAATGCAATACACATAATTTTCCTTTGAGATTTTTTATTTTAGATGTAGATTAGAGCTTTTACATCCTAAAATCTCTATCGAGCTTGTAGGAGTGAAAAGGGAGGTTTATGATCTTCCTATAATTATAATATCTCCAAAGAATCTAGAAGGTTTAATATCCTATGTCTAGATATGCCAACATTCTATTTCAATACTTCTATTTATTTTAATATTCCTCTATTGATAAATTATATCTCGCTAGATAATAATTATACATATCGCCACTATATGTATTAAATTAAGAACAAGAGTTATTAAAAATATCTATAAATTATTTTATGGCTTAAGAGTAAATATGTCTAGGTCTACATTAATACTTACTATGTATTTACATCATTAGTCCAAAACTCAAAGATTTAACTAGACATCGATAACACAAAAAGTAAACTTATGTTTATTTCATTGATATAAGAAAAATATATAGGAGAATTAACAATGATAAATAACATTTAGAAGGATCAATTGATATTCTCCACACTCCTTTGTCTAACAAATGAACTACTTACACAATAAAGGCTAAGATCTCTAAATGCAAGTATATTGCCCTTCCCTAGCCCTACATAGACGTTGCTTTAAGATAAAACTAAAAAAGACACTTAATAATACATGTATCCATTGAAAATTACACAAATCCTCTAAAAAAGACAAAATAACTATTTATGCACGTGAAAAAATGGTCTTAGGTGCCACGATGCTCAAAGCATGAGTGTTGTAGTGTTATAAAATGAAATAACACCATAGCGCTATAAAACTTGCTCTTTTATGGTACTGTGCTAACCTGGATCAGTTAATGGATGAACTAGCACTTGTTTTGGCTGAGTCAACATGGTTTTCATTTTAGCAACTGCTCCATCATAGTGCTACAAAATTTGAGTACTGTGACACTTGAAAGCACAATTCAACGCCACAATGTTTTATGATGATCAGTGCTCTAGCTCTCATTTTCCTGAGATTATAGTGTTGTGATGTTAATTTCTGGCACAGAAGCATTGTGAGGCACTACAATGGTGACCTTGGCTCCACAACGGTGATAATTTAATTAAAATTCTAAAGTTACTAGCACTGTAATGTTTGAATTAGGCATTGGAGCATTCTAGATAGAATTGTTGTGGCAATGAATCCATGGGCACTGTGGTGCTCATTCAATACTTATAACCTTTTACTATCTCCTAAATATTTCCTATATAAACATAACTAAAATAATATATTTTTACTGAATTTTAATATAATAAATAGTACACAATTTATGCTTAAAAAATTTTCTCTAGCTTAAACTCTTACTTTTCCTCAAGTAATGGTGAAATTACCTATTCATTAACTTAATAACCAAAGTAAAAAAATTGAAAATTTAAATTACTAAAATATAAGATAAGACATTACTTCTTATAAGTAATTTTAATTGAAGAAAGTTATTATTCTAATTTGAAAGGTGATAATAATTATCCCAATAAGTCGCCCTTGTTATTGCTTGCATTGAACTTATCTACTATGAGTGTATGTGTAAGATTAACTTCTAATTTTAGAAATGAATAATATATTGCTTAGGGACTAGTTGTGCTTACAGTTAAATTAGAAGTTCAAAAGTGCACAATCATATGTATTAGTTTACTTACGTTATCCTATTTTATTTAAGTATTAAGATAGTTTTAGACTAAAGCTTTAACTGATATTAATTTTTGAATTTACTCATCTTTTCCCTTTTTCCACTTTTTCATTTGATTTTTCATATTTTTCATTTTTTTTTACTTTTCAAATACAAATTAATGATTTTGAATATTAATTTTGCTTTCATCCTCTTACAACCCTAATTAATTTAATATAAGGATTTAATAAGATTACTAATTCCATATTTAAGTTTACTTCTTTTTAATTTAAGCTCCTTGCTTCATTTTCCTAAACTTAGTTACTCATTCTTCAATTCAATAGTCAGTTTATTAGTATATAGTTTCTAAATTCACAACAAGTCAATAACTTATATGTTATATATTAGTTAATTATTAAGCTTTTTAAGTTATGAATTATTATGCATTGTTCATTCAAACTATCATATAGGGTTTTATTATTATTTTAGTTTTACATAATTTTTAATTAATCTTTTTATTTTAGCTAAATAAACAATCAAAGTGTAAGCACTATATTGAGAAAAATACTCAATAGATAAGTATTCAAGAATTTAAATTAAATACAAATAACACAATAAAATAATATAAACACAAGAAAATAAAGGCTAAAACCAAATAAAAAAAAATAATACATATGAAATTCAAAACACGAAACACAATAAGGTTACCTCTCATCAGCATTAAATTTATAGTTTTCACCCAAACTTACCAATATATCACTTTGTTGTAATGAATCATCACCACTTTTCAAGTGATATCTACTATGCCCTTTTTCCTTCTCCTTTTGATTAATTTCAATATTACTTAAAAAATTTTCTTGTGGTCTACAATTAAAAGAGATTGCAAATATCCTAATTAATTTTCTAAGTTTTTAATTTAAGAAGATTGACTTTTCAAATTGGTTCCTAACTGATATAAACTATTTCCAAATGTAATTTTTTTTCTTTGGATTAATTGTTTTTGTTAAAATGTGGCAGATACAATGGTCTAAGATTTACTAAAGGTTGATGAGGATTATTCCAATTTCTTCCTTGATTAGGATGACCTACATTTCACTGATTATTACCACTAATATTATTATTTAACCAATTAAAACTAGGATGGTTCCACCAATCTGGATTATATGTATTGAAATAGGGATTATTTTATCTTCCAATCAAGTTCACATTCTCAATACCTAATTCATTAATATCATTAATTGAATTTAAATCATGCTCTTTTAATTGTATAGATGATCTTGATCTTGAATTAACTCCAATTATGTCTAACTTCTTAGAAATTACATTTACACGTACTGTTAAAATAGGTTATGCATCTGATTCGTACACTGCTATTATTCTTTTAGGATTCGCCCTATCAGAAGGCTACTAGAAATTATTGGTAGTTATTTTCTCAATTAATTGATAAGCATCCTCATATGGCTTTAGCATTAAAGATCTTTCAGCTAATATATCTATGATCGACCTAAGGGATCCTACCAATCCATTATAAAAAGCTTGAATAATCAACCAATCAAGTAAAATATGATTAGGGCATGTCCTAAGTATTTTGTTAAATCACTCCCAACTCTTATAAATTAACTCTCCTTCTAATTGGGCAAAAGTTGTGATATCATTCCTATGTTTGACTGTTTTTGAAGGTGGGAAATACTTAGCTAGAAATTTGTATGCCAACTTATTCCATGTGGTTATAGAGCTTTGGGGTAAGGATTTCAATCACATCTTAGCTTTGCCTCTTAGAGAAAATAGGAAAATTGTAAGTCTAATAACATCATTGATAACACCATTATACTTAATGTTGCACAAAATTTTAAGAAGCTAGCTAAGTATAAGTTGGAATACTTAACAAGAGTTCCCCCAAAGTGAGAATTTTGAGCCATTTGAATTATGGCAAGTTTTAGTTCAAAGTTATTGGCCTACATAGTAGGTCTATTGATACTCTTGTTGATTCCTTCTATTATAAGGTTAGCATACTCTAAGAGATCTATAATGGTCTTATACTAGTTTTGACCATTCTAATATCTTTTTTTTTTTTTTGAATAATTAGCAAAATACTTTTTTTTTCCTTCTTCAAAACTTTATCAAAATAGTAAAACTAAAGATGAAGGATATAAGTAGGTATAAATATATAACTAATATAATAATATAATTTAATTACTATTAAGACATTACTTCCTTGACAATGGTGCCAAAACTTGATGGGAGTTATGCGATCAATAGTGTGTTACATAGAGCTAGCATG
>NW_021318665.1:1052598-1064006 GCF_001605985.2 Dendrobium catenatum
TTTTTCCCATCAGCGTGTTGCCCAAAATTATTGTGATTGCTTTCTGTACAGGTTTAGAGTTTAGGGTGAAAATCCCTCAAATAGTGGGGAGGCTGCTAATTTTTTTTTCAAATACAAGTTTTCGGTAGCCAACTGGAAGTTTGGTCGATGAAAACTTCAATATAGGACGACTGATTGACGCCACCGAAAATCTACTATAACCGTCGATATTTACCGATGGTATCCGGCGATAGTCCAGTGGCACGCTGATGGTCACACCGTCGGCAATTCCTCTGTTTGTAACCGCCGGTAAGCCATCGGTATTGTTATGGGCGGCTTTTCAATGATCAAATGATGGTATTTGTACCGGTGGTTTAACGGCCGATGAGCTGCCGATAAAAACACAGGCGGTGATCGGCGCTTAAACAACCGAAAGATAACCGGCGGTAAAAACCATCGGTGAAGAAAGCCGCTGGAAAAACGCCACCGATAATGGTTTCTGGAGCAATTTTTTTCGACGGTTTGTAAACCATCGGTGTTTTACACAACCACCGAAAAATGAGAGTTAACCGCAGGCCAAAACCGTCAGTAATGAGTGATTTTTCTACATTATTATGTTTATTTCATTGATATAAGAAAAAATATACATGAGAATTAATAATGATAAATGTCATCCACAAGGATCAATATTCTCCACACTCCTTTGTTTAACAAATGAACTGCTTACACAATAAAGGCTAAGATATCTAAATGCAAGTATATTGCCCTTCTCTAGCCCTACATAGACTTTGCTTTAAGGTAAAACTAAAAATAGACACTTAATAATACATGTATCCATTAAAAATGACATAACTCCTCTGACAAAAGAACTAAATAACTATTTATACACGTGAAAAAATGGTCTTAGGTGCCACGACGCTCAAGTATGGGTGTTGCAGTGTTATAAAATGAAATAACACCATAACACTATAAAACTTGCTCTATTATGGTACTATGTTAACCTGGATCAGTTAATGGATGAACTAGCACTTGTTTTGGCTGAGTCAACATGGTTATCATTTTAGCAACTGCTCCATCATAATGCTGCAAAATTTGAGTAGTTTGACACTTGAAAGCATAATTCAGTGCCACAATGTTTTATGATGATCAGTGCTCTAGCTCTCATTCTCCTAAGATTATAATGTTGCGATGTTAATTTCTGGCACAGAAGCACTGTGAGGCACTACAATGGTGACCTTAACTCCACAATAGTGCTAATTTTATTAAAATTCTAAAGTTACTAGCACTGCAATGTTTGAATTAGGCATTGGAGCATTCTAGATAGAATTGTTGTGGCAATGAATCTATGGGCACTATGGAACTCATTCAATACTTATAAACTTTTATTATCTCCTAAATATTTCCTATATAAACATAACTTAAATAATATGTTTTAACTAAATTTTAATATAATAAATAGTACACAGTTTATGCATAATAAATTTTCTTTAGCTTAAACTCTTACTTTTATTCAAGTAATAGTGAAATCACCTATTCATTAACCTAATAACCAAAGTAAAAAAATTGAAAATTTAAAATTACTAAAATATAAAATAAGACATTACTGCTTATAAGTTATTTTAATTGAAGAAAGTTATTATTCTAATTTGAAAGGTGATAATAATTATCCCAATAAGTCGCCCTTGTTATTGCTTGTATTGAACCTATCTACTATGAGTGTATGTGTAAGATTAACTTCTAATTTTAGAAATGAATAATATTTGCTTAGGGATTAGTTGTGCTTATGCTTAAGTTAGAAGTTTAACAGTGCACAATCATATGTATTAGTTTACTTACCTTATCTTATTTTATTTAAGTATTAAGATACTTTTAGACTAAAACTTTGACTGATATTAATTGTTGAATTTATTCATCTTTTCCCTTTTTCAACTTTTTCATTTGATTTTTCATATTTTTCACTTTTTTTTTTACTTTTCGAGTACAAATTAATGATTTTGAATACTAATTTTGCTTTCATCCTCCTACAACCCTAATTAATTTAATATAAGGATTTAATAAGATCACTAATTCCATATTTAAGTTTACTATGCTCTTTTTAATTTAAGCTCCTTGCTTCATTTTCCTAAACTTAGTTACTCATTCTTCAATTCAATAGTCAGTTTATTAGTATATAGTTTATAAATTCACAACAAGTCAATAACTTATATGTTATATATTAGTTAACTATTAAGCTTTTTAAGTTATGAATTATTATGCATTGTTCATTCAAACTATCATATAGGGTTTTATTATTATTTTAGTTTTACATAATTTTTAATTACTCTTTTTATTTTAGCTAAATAAACAATCAAAGTGTAAGCACTATATTGAGAAAAATACTCAATAGTTAAGTATTCATGAATTTAAATTAAATACAAATAACACAATAAAATAATATAAACATAAGAAAATAAAGACTAAAACCAAATAAAAATAACATAATACATACGAAATTCAAAACACGAAAAACACGAAACACAATAAGGTTGCCTCTCATCAGCATTAAATTTATAGTTTTCACCCAAACTTACCAATATATCACTTTGTTGTAATGAATCATCACCACTTTTCAAGTGATATATACTATGCCCTTTTTCCTTCTCCTTTAGATTAATTTTAATAATACTTAAAAAAATTTCTTGAGGACTACAATTAAAAGAGATTGCAAGCTATCCTATTTAATTTTCTAAATTTTTAATTTAAGAAGACTGACTTTTCAAATCGGTTCCTAACTGATATAAAACTATTTCCAAAGGTAATTTTTTCTATTTGGATTGATTATTTTTGTTAAAATGTGGCAGATACAATGATATAAGATTTACTAAAGGTTAATGAGGATTATTCCAATTTCTTCTTTGATTAGGTTGACCTACATTTCGCTGATTATTACCACTAATATTATTATTTGACCAGCTAAAACTAGGATGGTTCCACCAATCTGGATTATATGTATTAAAATAGTGATTATTTTATCTTCCAATCAAGTTCACATTCTCAATCCCTAATTCATTAATATCATTAATTGAATTTAAATCATGCTCTTTTTATTGTATATATGATCTTGATCTTGAATTAATTCCAATTATGTCTAACTTCTTAAATATTACATTTACATGTGCTGTTAAAATAGGTTATGCATCTAATTCAAATGCATCTAATTCGTACACTACTACTATTCTTTTAGGATTCACCCTATCAGAAGGCTACTAGAAAATATTGGTAGTTGTTTCCTAAATTATTTGATAAGCTTCCTCATATGGCTTTAGCATTAAAGATCTTTGAGCTGATATATCTATGATCGACCTAAGGGATCCTACCAATCCATTATAAAAAAGCTTGAATAACCAACTAATCAGGTAAAGTATGATTAGGGCAAGTCCAAAGTATTTTCTTAAATCACTCCCAACTTTTATAAATTAACTCTCCTTCTAATTGGGCAAAAGTTGTGACATCATTCCTATGTTTGACTATTTTTTAAGGTGGGAAATACTTAGCTAGAAATTTGTATGCCAACTTATTCCAAGTGGTTATAGAGCTTGGGGGTAAGGATTTCAATCACATCTTAGCTTTTCCTCTTAGAGAAAATAGGAAAACTCTAAGTCTATTAACATCATTGATAACACCATTATACTTAATGTTGCACAAAAAATTTAAGAAGCTAGCTAAGTATAAGTTGGAATCCTTAACAAGAGTTCCCCCAAAGTGAGAATTTTGAGCCATTTGAATTATGGCAAGTTTTAGTTTAAAGTTATTGGCCTACATAGTAGGTCTATTGATACTCTTGTGGATTCCTTTTGTTATAAGGTTAGCATACTCTAAGAGATCTATAATGGTCTTGATCTTATACTAGATTTGACCATTCTAATATCTTTTTTTTTTAATAATCAGCAAAATACCTTTTTTCCTTCTTCAAAACTTTATCAAAATAGTAAAACTAAAGATGCAGGATACAAGTAGGTATAAATATACAACTAATATAATAATATAGTTTAATTACTATTAAGACATTATTTCCTTGACAATGGTGCCAAAACTTGATGGGAGTTATGCGATCTATAGTGTGTTACAGACAGAGCTAGCGTGTAATGTGAATATTCTTAGGTTTAATGTTATATAAAAATAATGAAAGCTCAGTAGATATGCAAATATATGTACTGATCAAGTAATAAAGTGATAGAGAATAGTGTCAATCCCATGAGAAAGTGTATTCTTAATTGCAATTAAACTACTACTATTTTATATAAATGCATGACATATCCTGTGAAATAAAAATTATTATTTTTGAGTTTTTGCCACTTTATAAAGGCTTACAAAAAATTGGATACTAATGAAAGTAAAATGTTATAGACTAATGAATGTAAGATAATATAGCTTTTCTAATGAAACTCTTAATTTAAGATGTGGATCAAATTATATACATCCTTATAAATCTGTCGAGCTTATATGATTGAAAAGAAATGCTTATAACCTTCCTACAATTATAATATATCTATAGAACCTAGAAGGTTTTATTATTATATGTCTAGGTATACCAACATTACATTTCAATACTCTTATTTGTTCCAATATTCCTCTGTCTAAGTAATATATCACACTATATATTAACTGTATATGGCCATTATATGCATTAGATTAAGAACTATAGATATTGAAAGCATCCATGAATTATTTTACGATACAAAATTATAAATTAGTTCTTGCCACACATTTACATTAGTAGCCCAAAACTCTATTTACTTCGAAAAGGATAAAAAAAAAGCAAACTCATATTCCTTTTATTCATACAAGAAAAATAATATAGGAGAATTAATAAAGATAGACTTCACTTGGAAGAATCAGTTGATATTTTCCACACTCCTTCCTCTAATAATAGAATTGCTTACATAATATAGGCTAAGATATCCAAATGCAAGTATCTTACCCATTTCTAGTTACTTAGACTTTACTCTATAGTAGAACTAAAGAAAGGAACTCAATAGTACAATACTCTACTAAAAATTATAGAACTCCTCTAACATAAGAACTAAAATACTATTTAGATAAGTGCCAAAATTTCTTTAGCCACCGCGATGCTTGGAGTATGGTTGTTATAGCATTGTAAGATGAACTTGTACCTCAACACCATAAGACTTTCTCTTCTACAGCATTGTGCTGACCTTGCATGTTCAATAATTAAACTAGCGTATCTTTTGGCTAAGTCAATGCAACTTTTCATTTTGGTAATGGCTTTGTTGTGGTGCTACATAATTTCACTATAGGAAAATCACTCATTACCGGTAGTTTGTTCTGACGGTTACTACTTCTTTTTTGGTGGTTTAGAAAAACATTAGCGGCTTCTCGCCGATTTCGAAACTACCGAAAAAATGACATCGGCAATCTTTTCCGGTGGTGTTTTTCTTGCAGTTTTTTTCACCGGCAGTTTTCCGACGGTCTAGCACCGATGACCACCAGTTTTATTACCGACGGCATAACGGCCGTTCAACTGTCTATATAAATATCATCATTATGACAGTGTAGACCGCTGGTAACCCACCGGTAAAATCACAAGCGGTTTACCGATGGTTAAAACCAAAGGAATCGTCAATGGTGAGACCGCCGGCATGTTGCCGGTGTACCACCAGACACCGTCGACAAACCGCTGGTATTTACTGACTGTTTTAGTAGTTTTCTGATGGCTTTAATTAGCCGTATGGTATCAAAGTTTTTGGCAGCCAAAATCGTCAATTGGCCATCGGAAACCTGTAGCATTTGAAAAAAAAAATTGATAGCCTCCCCTCTATTTTACTAATTTTCACCCTAAACTCTAAACTTGCATAGAAAATATAACAATATTCACAAATTTGGGCAACACGCCACTATAGTCAATCACAACAATTATCACAAATATATTCATCAAAACAAATAAATAAGTTAAACCAAATAATTTCATAACTAAGTTCATAAATTTAACCAAATAAGTTCATAAATAAGTTCAATAAGTGAAACAAAATAAGTTCATAACCAAATAAGTTAACAATAAGTTCATTATAAGTTCATCAAACAAAAAAGAGTACTAATCCTCCTCCGTATCCTCACTGTCTGGTGATGCATATGTCTGTTAGGATTAACACTCAACTTTTTTTGAGAAAACTTTGACGTAAAAGATCTATGAGGAGGTTCGTCACCTGAAGCCATCTGCATTAAAAGAAACAATTAGTAAAGCATTGTAATATATAAAAAATAAAGAATACAAAATACACATTAATGAATTACAAAAATAAAGAATGACAGAATACAAAATAATGATTAATATTTTTATTGCTCAGAATTCAAAAAGTACACTTCTATAAGTACAAAACTATACAAAAATATTACAAAAACTATAATTCTACAATTTTAAATTATAAAAACTATAATTCTAAATTATAAAAACTACTTAGAATCAGAAATAAATTATAATACTAAGTTAAGTGTTGCGGAGATGAGGATGCTTAGGTCTACCTCTACCATTCTTAACATAAGTCAAATTTAATACCTCAACTTTTCTTACCGAGTCATCATAAGGCCTCCTTTTAATGTAACCAAACCATCTCAAGCAACTCTCTCTAATCTTATCTTCCATTGGAGCTACTCCAACCTTATCACGTATATTCTCATTTCATATCCAATCTCCAAGGGTCAAGTCACTCATCCACCCGAGCAAAAACAACTTCGAAATTTTATGGTGCTGAATGTTGGCCATTAAAGGAGAAGCATAATACTAAGATAAGTGTTGCAGAGATGAGGATGCATAGGTCTAACTCTACCTTTCTTAACATAAGTCAAATCTGAAAGTTTATTTGGGATGTTAAGCCCTATAGAACTAGACCAAGGCTAACCAAGAGGGGGGGGGGTGAATTGGTATTTTTAAAAATTTCTTTAGGCAAAGCACGAATACAAACTAAATCACCACAAAAAAATAAGCGCGGAAGAAAATAAATGCGGAAGCAGCAAAAAATAAGAACATAAAGGTTTATAGTGGTTTGGTCAACTCGACCTACGTCCACTCCTTGGAGGCGCCCTCCGAGTATTGCACTACAATCGTAACTCTCCTTTAGCCCCCACAGCTAGGCGGAGAAGCCTTTACAAGCACCTCTTTTTGCCACACCCGATAAGGCAGAGAACCTTCCTCCTTTTGCTTCCTTCTGAAGCAGATAGAGAACCTTGATCACTTGCTGGAACTTACCTCTCCCAACCCTTCCAAGGACAAGAGACTCTAGGGAAGAAGAAGTGGAACAATGCTTGGAGCAACCCTTATGAATCTCCTCACATGCTCCCTCTCACAAGATCCTCTCTCTCTCTCTCTCTCTCTCTCTCCTTTAGGTTTTCTCAGGTAAAGACAACAGCCAAGGATTTTCAAAAACATTGATCAAGAGCTCTTAAATAGAAGATCTTCAATGGAGCTCATTAATTGCAAGTTGTCGACTATATCTTCCAGGACGATATGGATATCGTCCTAGCCGATCAGTACAAATCCCATGAGATCGGCCAGAGCATCGCCCTGAATGCAAACTAGACGATTGAAAATTAGCTTGATCATCCAGGACGATATCACGATCATCCAGGCTAATCAGTTCAAATCAGATGAAAATTGTCCAGAGCATCGTCCTGAATTCAAGCTGTCCGATCCCGATCGTCCAGCACATCACCCTGAATTAGTGCTGACCGATATTTATCGTCCAGAAGTAACTAAGGTTTTTGAATTGATCATCCTGGCCGATCCTGCGATTCTCCAGGACAATGTGATCGTATCAATCATCCTTAATTGCTTCCTTGATTTGTCTGATTAATTAAGGCATAATTGTGAATATCGTCTAGGCCGGTTCAAGATTGTCCTGGCCGATTGCCAAAAATACAGAATACCTTAATTGTTTATGGCGTCAATATCTTTCTGTTTTGAGCATATCATCCAGGCCGATACAAGTATCATCCAGGACGATTGGCTAATGACGGCTGCCTTAATTAAGAACCCCTGATTAGAACTTCTATTTTGAGCCCGATCGTCCAGGCCGATGTAAATATTGTCCTGGCCGATTTGAGTAAAAATAGAAATTCTAAGCCTCTCAAGTGTGTGTGTAGGGTTACTTTGCATTAGTAACACCAAAGATTACAATTGACTCAAGAGGGGAAAAATAAAATTACAGACTGACTCAACCCTAATCTACCCCATCTTGAGCTGATTCCGATTTCTGTTCGATCTTTGAGTCCTGAAAAGTTAGTAGAAAAAAGCAGTCGTAGTGAAGCAAGATTTGTTTGCTATCATCAAAATCATAATCTAAAAATATGTTTGTAACAAAATCTAATACCTCAACTTTCCTTACTGGGTCATCAGAAGGCCTCCATTTAATGTGAACAAACCATGTAAAGCGACTCTCTCTTTAGACTCTTATGGTTGACCTCCATAATTCAAGTTTACCATCTACTCCCTCTCTAGTCTTATCAACAAGAAGTATATCAACAACAAAAAACATACAACAAGGTACATCCTGTCGCAAATGTCTAGTGAGAATATCCATGACTAAAGCAAAAAGAACATCCATGCTCCTTTAATATCATATCTCTAGGGGCAAAAGCCACTCATCCACATAAGCACCCTCATCTCTGTAACACTTAACTTAGTATTATGCTTCTCTTTTAATGACCAAGATTCGGCACCATAAAGCATTGCAGATCTCACCACCATCTTATAGAATTTTCCCTTAAGTTTTAAGGGGACTTTTCTATCACACAACAAGCCCAATTCATTCCTTCATTTCAACCATCCAACTTTAATTCTGTTGATAATATCCCCTTCTATTTCACCATCACTCTAAACAATAGATCCAAGATATCTAAAATGTATACTTTTATTAATGACTTGATCGCCCAAAGTCACAAACCCCTCACTAGGTCTATTACTACTAAAATTAAACATCATATATTTAGTTTTAGATCTACTCAAGCGAAAACTATTAGACTCTGTGGTTGACCTCCATAATTCAAGTTTACCATCAACTCCCTCTCTAGTCTTATCAACAAGAAGAATATCATCAACAAAAATCATACAACAAGGTACATCCTCTCACAAATGTCTGGTGAGAACATCCATGCTCATTTCGTATCCTATCTCTAGGGGTGAAGCCACTCATCCACCTGAGCACCCTCATCTCTGCAACACTTAACTTAGTATTATGCTTCTCTTTTAATGACCAAGATTTGACACCATAAAGTATTGCAGATCTCACCACCATCTTATAGAATTTCCCCTTAAGTTTGAGGGGGACTTTTCTATCACACAACAAACCCGATTCATTCCTCCATTTCAACCATCCAACTTGAATTCTACTGATAATATCCCATTTTATTTCACCATCACTCTAAACAATAGATCCAAGATATCTAAAACATGTACTTTTATTAATGACTTGCAAGTTCAAGCTGGTAGTTCAAGCTGAAAAAATTTTACTTAACACCAAAAATAGACCACCAAAAATAAATTTACTTAACACCGGTAGTTCAAGCTGCTGCTAATGTACTGGTAAGATTTAATGCTGGCCATTTAATGACAGTTTCTGGACCGCCGCTATTTCGGACGGCTATAATTTATAGAACTGCATGTTAGATTGCAGGTAAAAATTGGCAGTCACACCACCGGTTAAGCCGCCGTTATTGCTGGTGGCTGGAAAACCGCTGGTCCAGACTACCGATAATTGATGAACTTCCTGTAGTATTTTAGTGTTGTGGTGTTTGAAAGAACAAACTTGCATTATGATATTGTGATGATCGGTGCTCTGGCACTCATTTTCTTAAGACTCTAATGTTGTTGTGTTAATTTCTGGTGGATAGGCGATGGCCTTGGCTCAACCACAGTGTTGATGTCCTTAAATTTTTAGAGCGATCAATGCTAAAATTTTGAATTAGGTGCTAGGGCATTATAGATGGAAACTTCATAACATTAAATCTTTGGGAACTATGATGCTCATTTAATACATGAATTTTTTCATTCTGAATATTTCTTACACAAACATAACTAAAATAACATTTTCATTAAATTTTAACACAATTTACTCTTAACATGTATCTCTGCCATTATAAGGAGCAAAAAAAAGGAGTGGCATCTCCATCATTACGAGCAGTAGAAGAAGGAAGCCTTATGAAAAGCAAAATGAGGTAGTCAACACATTTTAGGAGGAAGAGTATGCAAATGTTATTCTCCACCTAGAAATGGAGAAGGGATTCTCTACTTGTTGAGTGCAAAAAAGAGTGTTTTACAAGTGTAATTCCTAAGGAGGGAGGGCCTTTGGGGAGTGGATATGGGTCAAGTTTGACCAAACCCCTATAAAATCTTGATTTGCATTTTGTTTTACTTATCTAAACTTTATTTCTTGCAAATTTATTATATGAGGTTTGTGGTTTTAAACTATTATGATTGCATTCTAGAACTATTCTCAAAATAAACCCTTCATAAGTTTTTTATTAATGAAAACATTTATTTTGAATTTTTATCAAATTAATCTTAAGTTATTTTATTGCTCTCAAAAATAAAAATAAAAAATTTCTATTTTTACTTTTGATTTAAAGTTTTACTAATATTTTAAAATACTTTCACAGCACTTTATACTTTTTCTTAATTATTCTTTTAAATAGTAAAGTCAGCCCCCTCTTGGTTGTGTCATGATTCTTTTAAGTGGTATTAGAGTTGTCCCTTATCTATTTGGTTTAATCATCTCAAGTAGATTCTAGCATGGCACCAATTGGTAATAGAACACTTTGGAAGAGTAATTTATTTCCCAACCACCACTGTTTGATAGTATTCATTGCGATTTAAAAAAAAATAGAATGTCTACTTTTATACATTTAATTAATTATTAAGTGGTATTTAAATCAAATTTAATCTTCATCACCCTATAGTTTACTAAATTCAGTCTAGAGGATAAAGAATTTGAAAAATTAAATTTGAAATATTTAAACTCTTTTGTGCACTTAAGCTTGAAGACTATATGTGTGTATCCACTTGCACAATTGAAAAAGAAATCTAGGCTAAATTTTATATTATATATGGAGGAAAAAATTAAGTTAAGGAATGAAGATTAAATATTTTCCTTCATGATTATTGACTATTTAGCTTACAACATGGTGAAACCATTACTGGCATGTATACCCGTTATGCAAAATTTATTATATCTTTGCATGCACTTGGAAAAAGTAAAAATGCAAAAATGGTTAATAATATTCGTAGATGCTTACCTAAATCTTGGGATGCCAAAGAGATGATGATCTCTAAATCAAAAGATTTGAATGTTTATTCTTATTAATATTTCCTTAGTTCACTAATTTATATGAGCAAAAAAATTTCTAAGGAATTACATATATATTAGCAAAGAAAGGAGAAT
>NW_021318665.1:1064106-1069493 GCF_001605985.2 Dendrobium catenatum
TGCGTAGAGGCGCGCCTCAAGGCGCGCCTCTTGTTGCACAATTTTAAATAGAGGGAAGACTTCCTTCCCCTAGAATTGGGGAGTACGGATGTCATCCTTGGGATGAAGTGGTTGCAGACATTGGGGGAAACCAAAATCAATTGGGGCACTCTATGGATGGAGTTGGTGAAGGGTGGAAGGAATAGGGTTATTCAAGGGGACGCAGGGCTGACTAAAGCAGGTGTTTCTCTTAAATCCCTAATCAAAACAATTCAGGAGGAGGGGGAAGGCTACTTGGTGGAATTACACAGATTAGAGGGAGTGAGTGTGGAGGAAGGGGAAGACATACCCCTCTCTGTGCTACCCTTGATCCAGAAATTTGAGGAGGTTTTTCAGCCACCTCTAGGGTTGCCACCACCCAGGGAGCAGGAGCATGCCATCACGTTAAGAGAGGGAGTGTCACTTGTCAGTGTACGATCATACCGTTACCCTCAGTTTCAGAAGGACGAAATAGAAAAGTTGATCAGAGTAATGCTGGAAGCAGGGATTATCAGGCCCAGCACTAGCCTGTTCTCTAGTCCTGTTCTATTGGTGAAGAAAAAGGATGGCAGCTGGCGTTTCTGTGTAGACTACCGCGCACTCAACAAGGAAATTGTACCTGATAAGTTTCCCATACCAGTGATTGATGAACTTCTGGATGAGTTGAGCGGAACAGTGATTTTCAGCAAGATCGACTTGAAATCAGGATATCACTAGATACGAATGAAGAAGGAAGATGTGCCCAAGACCGCCTTTAGAACTCATGAGGGCCACTATGAGTTCCTAGTGATGCCCTTTGGCCTCACCAATGCCCCAGCTACGTTCCAGGCACTCATGAATAAGATCTTCAAACAGTTTCTCAGGCGATTCGTGTTGGTATTCTTCGATGACATCTTAGTATATAGCAGAACAAAGGAGGAGCATTGGGGACACTTAAAGAAGGTGTTAGAGGTTCTCCAGGAGCACCAGTTGAGGGCTAACTTGAATAAGTGCTGCTTCGCACAAGCTAGTGTGGAATACTTGGGGCATGTGGTATTCAAGGAAGGGGTGGCAGCAGATCAGTCCAAGATTAAGCCCATGCTTAAGTGGCCACTGCCCAAAAATCTAAAGGAGCTGAGAGGATTCCTAGGGCTTACAGGGTACTACAGAAGATTTGTGAAGGGATACAACACTATAGCTTGGCCACTCACTGAGCAGTTGAAGAAAGATGGATTCTTATGGGGGGAGGCAGCTACGACCGCATTCGAGCAGTTGAAGAAAGCTATGACCACTGTTCTGGTCTTAGCTTTACCGGATTTTACTCATGCCTCTATAGTAGAGACAGATGCATCGGGATACGGGCTAGGAGCAGTGCTAATGCAGAGTCGCAAGCCCATTGCATATTTCAGTCAGGTGTCGACTACCAGAGCCCGGCTAAAATCTGTCTATGAGAGGGAGTTGATGGCAATTGTGTTGGCCATCCAAAAGTGGTGTCCCTACTTGGAAGACATTTCATCGTCCGGACCGATCAAAGGAGCCTGAAATATTTGCTGGAACAGCGCATGGTGACAGAGGAGCATCAGAGTTGGCTATCTAAACTACTCGGATATGATTTTGAGATCCAGTATAGGCCAGGGGTAGAAAATAAGGCAGCAGATGCCTTGTCCAGGTGCATGGGGGAGCTGCAGACAGTGGCGGTATCGGTCCTAATGATGCTAGATTAGGAAGCCATAAAGGAGTAGAGTGCCAAGGACGAGGAACTAAGCAAGATCAGAGCTGACTTACTGAAGGAAGAGGGTAGCCATTCAGGATACACGTTGGAGGGGGAGAGATTGTTGTACCAAGGGAGGTTTGTGTTACTCAGAACGTCAGTACACATCCCATAATTGCTCTAGGAGTTCCATGGAACTGCAGTGGGAGGTCATTCAGAGTGCTAAAGACCTACAAAAGAATAGTGGCGGAGCTGTACTGGAAAGGTATGCATAGAGATGTGGAAGAGATGGTATCCAGGTGCGAGGTGTGTTAAAGAAATAAGTATCTAGCTATGTCACCAGGGGGGTTACTGCAGTCATTGGCGTTACCAGGACGAGTCTGGGAGGAGATATCTATGGACTTCATTGATGGGCTACCCCGCTCTGAGGGATTCACTGTGATTTTGGTGGTAGTGGATAGATTGAGCAAATATGCTCACTTTATTCCTCTACGCCATCCACCGACAGCGACGATCCACCCGGTTTTCCATGTATCCCAGCTAAGGAGAGTCATTGGAGATTATGCTACCAGTTCTGAGTTACCAGGGACACTAACAGATGAAATGGAAATGATATTGGAACCTTTGGAGCTCATGGAGGTTCGTCAGAAAGCAGATGGAGCCATAGAAGTCCTGATCAAATGGAAGAGCCTCCTTGACTACGAGGCCACGTGGGAGGCCATACGAGAGGATAAAGCGACAGTTTCCTGACTTCCACCTTGAGGACAAGGTGGTTCTTTGGGAGGGCGGTAATGTTAGACCGGTCCTCTATGGACCAGTCCAGCTGGCCCAATCCATTGGGCTGGCTCAATTCTTTTACCAGAGGAGAAAGCCGGCGGAACATCAGAGAAGGAAATAGGGTGGCCACTTGTTTTTCAAATTGATTCTTGGAGGCAAAAGGAGTGGAAGCAAGGGCAATTAGGTCCTTTTATGTTATTTTTGAATTGTATGCATTAAGTAGGGGAGAAAAGGATAGATTAGGGTTATGTGAAATTTGCTTTGGAGTTTTCTTGTTCTTCTTTGGTGGCTAGGGCTCTAGATCGAATTCTAGAGATTGGGAGAGTGCGATCCTCCTCCCGAATAGAGGATCCTTGTATCTTTGCTATTTTCCTTGCATCTACTAGTAAAATACAAGTCTTTTCTCCAAATCTCTCTCAGTTTTTCTCTGTTTTTCTACTGTTTTGGCTATTTTCCTGTTGTGGACAGCAGTGTGCACTGAGAATTGTTGTAAAAGTGAATAGGAAATACTTGAAATCAAGTATTTCCTATCAAGAACCTTTTCAAATTGTTTTAGTAATTCACTTTCTTGAAAATTGATGCCTTAACATTAGTAAGTAGATTCCAATATCAATTGATATGCATGATGAAGTGGTGAACTTCTTAAGCATGCCTATGTAAAACTGAATAATATGTCTAAGGCCGTGCTTAACTGAGCTAGAACTTTATTTGTCTTGGTTCATTTATTACGGTGGTTCTTAAGCATATTAAAGCTTAAGTGTTCTTTGTTTAAGTATTTGGTTTATTATTTATTGTTTGTTTAGATGATTCAAACATGGACAAACATTTAGTTGATTACCATCAAGAGAACTGCAAGTTTTTGTTAGTTGGCTTTGATCACGTGAGAAATACTGTAACTTTTATAGCTTCTGTCAACCGTCCTAGAGTTAATGCATACAGTATCCTTGATTTTTAAAGATATTTGATGATTTTGTTTGCTGCAATGCATTGATTTAATTAACTTTGTAATATGTACTTCCACAAAATGGCCAATCTTCCTCATTTTGAGTGTGCACTCTTGCAAAATAAATCATTAAGGAGACGAGAGATTGATCCATTAATTAGTTTCCATGTTGTAGATAAAAATGAACATACTTGGGTGTAAAGACCATAGTTGATGATGGTTATATAAACAAATATGTGATAAGAATTATCATTCTCATGCCATTTGAGAACTCCAATATGATCAAGTACGCTCATGTTCATATTTAGCACATTTGTCAACAAATCTAACTCATTTTTCCAATCGTTCTCTTCAAAATTTCCATCTGAGATGAGGCAGGCATACATATGAATTTTCTGAAATAAAATGATCTTTCTGTATGTTTCTAACGCTTATTGATGGATGTCCCTATGCAGCACATCAGCTGGGCATTGTAAACTGTGGGAAATGTTCTGTGCTACTTATGTACCCATATACATCTAAATCCTTAAGATGTTCATCATGCCATTATGTGACAGAAATTGGAGTGAGTTCTTATCCTCAATTTATACTTTAAAATTGTTTCCTTTCTTCTGGTTGCAAAAAATTGCATTTACTTATAACTTACAAATCTATCCTTTTACTGCTATAGAAACATATGCATTTGTAGTAAATTACTGCCATTTCATTTCTTTATGTTAGAAATCTTAGGATGTATGCTATACTCTGTTGCTTCAGCTGTTTAGGCTCAAGTAATATGTGAAATTTGCAGTTAATTGGCAATTTTCGATTTATGAAAAGAAAGAACATCTTAAACTTAATGGGATTGTATATTCATCTTTTTTACTTTGGCCAGTAAATTCCTACTGTGGGTCATTACAAGCATAGGCTATTCTCACCTGTTTATTTTGTAAAGGAGAAGGGATTAAAAAAGGCAAAACATAAAAAGATTTTTTAAGTCTTTATTATTGGCTGGTTGTCATGAATTCCTTTTTTTATTTACATGCATAGCTTAGAGTAAATCAAGATGTCTTCACCATTGGCCTTGTCCCAGAAATTTAAAGTTTGAATTTTTTTTTTGCATATATAAGTTATTTTTGAGAACATCCTTAGAAAAACTTAATGGGAGTCTATATTCATCTTTCTACCTGAAGTTTAGACCATTAAATCCTAGTATGAAATGTACATCCAATGTCACATAGGTCAAATTAATCATGCCTTAAAATTATCTTGAACTGGTTTCAATCAAACAGCCAAGTAATTGGATCAACTTGCTACAAAATTTAATTCATCAAACTATATGATAAACTTGCTGACACACTCACTAGTTCAAGTCATTAAAGCTATTTGACATTTTAC
Organism: Dendrobium catenatum; assembly: GCF_001605985.2. Lineage (NCBI taxonomy): Eukaryota > Viridiplantae > Streptophyta > Magnoliopsida > Asparagales > Orchidaceae > Dendrobium > Dendrobium catenatum. The sequence goes on from NW_021318665.1 coordinate 1,068,912, forward strand.
ATCGGTTCTTGGTTGTTATTTTTAAACTCTACTAAATTTTCATTCGGACCAAGTTTACTTGAACTTGCTAATAAAATCAGTAATTGAAGTTGCCAAACATCCATAGCTACTAGTTAGCTCAGAATAATGTTAGAGACTTTATCAAAGAAGCATTTTTCTCAATGATCTCATTCTTTATCTAGATTGCATTAAGAGTTATTCATTTAACTAGATAGCTAGAAATTAGCTAGATTTATTCATTTTATGACAAGTATTTATTAAGCCTTGTTTTGTAATTTTACTTGTATTATTCAAATTTAGTATTTATTGTAGCATCGAACCTTGACCCCATCTATAAATAGGAGATCAAAGGATAAGCTTGGCACATTCATTGTGTTACATAAGTTTTATACTTTCTAATAGTCTAGTAGAAATCCCAAAACTTCTCTCTCTAAGCTCTCTTTATTTCTGCTCTTCTCTCTTAGTCCCTGTCCATCCTTGTTACTAAGATTTTGGTGTCACCATATCATCTTCAATGATTGTGCAAAGGTTTTTTATGTTATACCATAGAGTAGAAGCGCTATTTCCAGCTGAATGTAATCT
>NW_021318665.1:1069593-1118460 GCF_001605985.2 Dendrobium catenatum
TAATTGCAAGTTGCCAACTTTATCGTCCAGGCCGATACGGACATCGACCTGGCCGATCAGTACAAATATCAGAAGATCAGCCAGAGCATCGCTCTGGATGCAATCCTGGATGATATTAATATTGTCCTGGCCGATCAGTTTAAATCAGAGTAAAATCATCCAGAGCATCGCCCTGGATACGAGCTGGCCGATATTTATCGTCCTGAAGTAACTTAAGGTTTTTGAATGGATCGTCCTGGCCGATCCTGCGATCGTCCAGGACGATTTGATTGCATCAATCATCCTTAATTACTCCCTTGATTTCCTAATCAATTAAGGCATAATTTGAGAATTTCATCCAGGCCGATCAATGATCGTCCTGGCCGATAATTTTAAAATACAGTATACCTTAATTGTCTATGGCGGTAATTTCTTTCTGTTTTGAGCTTATTGTCCTCACCTATACACGTATCGTCCAGGCCGATTTGTTAATAACGGATGCCTTAATTAAGAATCCTTATTTAGATTTTCTGTTTTAAGTCCGATCGTCTAGGACGATGTAAATATCGTCCTGGCCGATATGAGTATAAATAGAAATTCTAAGTCTATCAAGTGTGTGTGTGTAGGGTTACTTAGCATCAGTCTCTTTGACCATTACAAGTAGAGTCAAGAAGTAAAAAACAAAAGTACAGATTGACTCAACCCTAAACCTACGCATTCCTGAACTGGCTTCGTCTGTTCGTCTGATCTTCGATTCCTGAAAAATTAGAAGAAATAAGTAGTCCAAGAGAATCAATAGTATTTGTCAATCATCAAAACACAGGTCTTGAAAATAGGTTTGCAACAATAGCCAGTTTGAATCATATGCCACATTCGATAATAAATAGATTGCAAGAAAGTAGAAATATAAATTTTCCAAAAATCAAAAGTATTATTTTCAAATAATAGTGGTCGGGTGATTGAATATCCTTCTATAATATTTTGAATATAAAAATCAGCCATTGATCAAAATTTAAAAGTTTTTAAACTTAATTTATGAATCCTGCTCTAATGCCACTTGAAAGTTTGTGAGGATGTTAAGCCCTTAATGAACTAGTCTCAAGACTAACCAAGAGGGGGGGTGAATTGGATATTTAAAATCCTCTTTAACTAAAGGTAAAATCTTTTTTTCTCTCACAGTGAAAACAAATTGAGTCAATAATAAAAAGATAAATCAGTGATTTCACCCAAGCAGTTAATCACAGCAAAAGTAAAGTGCAGAAAATAATAAAAAAGAACGCACCGGATTTATAGTGGTTCGATCAAATCATACCTATGTCCACTCCCCATAATCTCCCATTCCAGGTGTTACACTAAACCTTTAGTGACTCTCTTTTAGCCCCACAACTAGGCTAAGAAGCTCTTACAAAATCACTTCCACATTCCCCGGTGCGGCAGAGTAGTCGGGTCCTTTGACACCAAAGTGATCTTCTTCTTCCCAAAACTTTTCTCGAGATGAGCCTTGAATCCAATGGTTCTTAGGTGTAAGCTTGCCGGAGCAACTGTGTGAAGTATCTCCACACTCCCTTGAAAATCCCCCTTCTAAGGTTCTTCTCCCACTAAAACTCCACCCTTTCTAGTCTCCCTTTCAATCTTTCTCTTTAAGTTTCCTCTAGAAGAAACGAAGCCTCATAAACTGCCAAAGACACCTTCATAGTCTTTGACAACCCTTAAATAGAGGGCTTTAAAAATGCTTGCAAATCTGATATGGTAGCGAAGATCATCTAGGATGAACTTGGTATCGTCCTGTACGATTAATACAAAATAGCCACTTTAACCAGTACGATCAACATAGTCCTAGATGATTATTTCAATAATTTATACTTATCATCCAGAATGATTAGTTAAAATTCAAACATATCATCCAGTAGATAGTTCAGGATGTCTAGGAGACTCAGAGGAAAATTAATGTTTTTCTCGCATATTGTTCAAGACGATTCTGTGATCGTCCAGGCCTATATGATCGATCAATCTATCCTTAACCTCCTGATTAATTTTGGTATGATTGGTATTGATCATCTAGGACAATATGGATCATCTAGGATGATTAGAACAAAATCTAGATTTTAAGTCTTGGCTAAATTATGTTGGCGGCTAGAGTTTGGAGATTGTAATAGATCATCCAGGATAATATAAATATCATCCAGGATGATTAATTCAATGAATAAATCATCCTGGATGATCTAAATTATCCAATACGATTTGTTTAAAAGTTTAACTTCTAGTTTTAACTAGATCTCACTCGTCTTGAATGTGTGTGTACATGGTCATAAGGAAGCATACACCCTTACAGGACTTGACTCAAGAAATTAAAAAGTACATCAATGAAAATCATAAATATCATCACATCATAACCTATTTTACCCATTCTTGAGCCTTGAATCTTTGTTGAATGGTGCATGCTATTCCTAAAATGTTAGTATACACACAAACAAATATACTTTGCAAATACTGGAAGATGTGAGCCATAATATTTATTATCATCAAAACAAGAACTCATGAGCTCGAGTCGCAACAATATGTCATGCTTGAATTTTTCAAATGGGGAGTGATTAATGAGTAATTACACTTTATTTACTCATTAATTAAATTTTCTATTAATTAAGTCATTCCTTGATTTTTATTCCTAGGATTACTCATGCAGCTAGTTTTAAGGCTCTTGATTGATGTGGTGTATACTTTATTTGTCTTAAGGTTAGTGGAACAGTGGTTTCATCCTATATGACTTAGTAACCTTTAAGGACAATAATTTAAGGTCATGTCTTAGGATTTTAGGAAAAATTTAGAAAACAAATTTACATCCAATATGGTTGAAACTTAAAAAACTTAAACTTAGTGACATCCTCTGACCTAGGAAAAATTTCTACTGATTTTAAAAATCATTAAGTCAATTATTTAATTAATTTAAAATTAATACATTAATTAAGCTTAAAACTTTAAAAAATTTAAAATATTGAAATTAAATAAAAAAATTACAAATAATACACCAAATTGACCAGAATTTAACCATAAACTTAAGAAAATTAAGAGCCCCTTGACTGGATTTCAATTTTATGTTTAATTTAATTTTAAAGGAAAAATAACATTTAATTAGTTTAATTAATTAAAAATAATTAAAATTTAATTAAACATTTGAGAACACTTCTTTGGGTCATTCCTAACTTTAGGGAGTGATTTCAAGAAGTTTGGAATCAATTTGAACAAAAACATTTAAAACCCTCCATAATTAAATAATTTAAAAATTCAATTAATTATTCAAACTTCTAAAAATCATAACTAATTCCAAAAAAATTCAAAATGAGTAAACTCAAAGGCATTAAACTCCACTTAAGGTCAATTATTTATTAAAAAGGTTAAATATTTAGAAATCACTTAAAGTCAAAAAGTTACCTTTTTAGTCAACTCTAGTTTAAATTCATAACTAAATCTAAAAAAATCCAATTCTAACAAACCTAGTGACTAATTACTCTTCTCAAGATCTAGTATTTAAGAAAAACATTAAAACTTCAAAATTCACTTTAATTTAAAAACTAAAAATTTAAACCCTTAATTTAATGTATTAAATAATTAAAGAAAATTCCAAAAATTCAATAATTAACTAAAAATTCAAAAAACTCTAACTTGATTAGTGAAATCGACCAACCAACCCTTTAATACACAACAAGCACTCTAAAGGTGAAGTTTTTAGGATGGACTAGCTTGAGCTACATGGCTAAGTGTCCTAAGGAGGTCTGGTTCCTCGAGCCCACTATGACAATGCCATGAATGGATTCAATGTGTAAAATCTAAAAGTTAATTAACTATTAATTACTTAACTAAATTAAAATCCTTAAAAAGGTTAAATATTTATAAATCACTCTAGTTTTAGGCTAGGCCGGTGTTTACTTTTTTTCTACTTGTGTGCTAGGTTTTCCATGTTTTTACTACATGCTGGTTGCTAGTATTAACTGATATGATTATTTACTTTAATTTTAATGCAATTTATGAATTGATTTGATGGTCGTTAGACTACCCTTAGGGTAGGAACGATCTGGTTGCTCACATGATTTTCAACAGGTGGCCATGCTCGTATAGGGCTAAATCAAAGGGGGAAAATTGAGATTTAATTAATAAATTTTTCGCAGGTGCTTTAAAATTAAAAGAGCATGGCCAAGCATGAATGTTATTTAGATTTAAATATTTTAATATATATCATTACCTATGATATTGAATTTAATTATAACTGCTTAGGATAACCTTGCAGGTTATATTTGAGTGTAGTTTTCTTAATTTTCCTACATGTATTTTAATTTAAATGATTTGTAATGTGAAAGTGATTTTGAGATGAGATGCATACAACCAATTTGGAATCCATACATTTCTTAGGGGCGAGTTCTTTTTCATTTGGAGATCCAAGTTAGGATGATTTAAAATATCCAAAGAGGAAAGAAAACACCCCTTTGGGGGGAGTTTATTTTTATTTGGATATCCGAACCTAATGAATCCAAAAAACTCACAAAAGGACAAAGAAGTAAAGGCTGAGAAGAATCCCAATCTCAAAATCACTTGTGTCAATCTTAGGAGTAGAATACGAATTGTTGTCAGGGGTACCCGACCACTTTTAAATTCTACAAACCCTGGGTTGTAATATTAAGTGGCACTTTCCACATGGAATTTGAATTTATTTTATTAATTTATTTAATTTTATTTATATTAATTGTATAATATAAATGGCTTACTTTTTTAGTCTTTTTATTGCATGCTAATTTTATTTTAGTCTGGAATGATCGAAGGCTCATGAGGGTACGATTCAAAATATTTCTACTTTAATAAAATTAAAACTTTTAAGCTCACATAGAAGTTCTAATACTTTAAGAAGTAAGCTTGGGATCGCCAATGGTTTTTCATACATACATATCAATACTTTCTCTTCCTTATTAGGCACCTCCTTGCCGATGGGTTCTGGCAGGCCACCTGACCTATTAGGGTGTAGTCCTGTTAAAAGGATGTTGTGCAATCTTTAGGATAAAATTTATTTTTAAGCATAATTTTAAAATTGCTTCATACACATTTTATGTGTTTATCAAGTCAATTAGTATATATTGCATTAGAAATAAATTAAAAAGTGTCTAAAATTTTAATTGCACTTTTCGTTTAAGCATAAAATCACCCTACATGTGTTAAGGGGCAATTAGGCTCTAGATGTCAGCACCGATCCCTCAAACTTAATTAAATAACATCCCTACCACTCTTGAATAGGAGACTGGACTAATGGATTTTAAGTTATTAGGTAGTTAGCTGGCTCCCTAATCCAGGCTGGGAAAATTCAGGTTTACACTATATTAGTTAGGTTCAGGCTACTATTGTTCAGTGCCCAAATTAGACCTATGATCTAGGGAAGACTAAAAATAGTAAGACCCCACCTTCCGGGAATGTAATCTTAATATTCTAATAAATTGAACAAATTAAATTAAAATATCCCTTCAAACCAAAACTTAAAGCCCAATAAATAGGGTGAGGCATTTTTGAATTATTTTAGAATCCTATATGCCTCCTACTTCTGTTCCTTTGACTTGTAGATGTTAGAAAAGTTGCTATTTGTATGTTTTATATTCTTGCAACTTGTATAGTTTTGATGATTCTAAATATTATTGTTTTATGTGTTGTTATCTCCTAACATTTTTTGGAAGATTTGTTTTTGCTCTTGTGTGTACTAATATTTCAGGAAAATTGAACTCCAGACTACGAAGACTTCAAATCCAATTCAGCATGAGATACTATGAGAATTTCAAGCTTGTACTTTTTATTTGAATTAAATTTGAGAGGGAGTGATTGTAATTGAGTGAATAAATTTACACACACTAATGGAGATCTTGAAAAAGTTTTTGTACTGATCGTACGGGATGAACATTATACGTACAGGACTATCAGATCAGTTATCTCCTTGTAAGAGCAATGGAACGGACAGGAACTGAACTGGAAAATTTTTCTAAGTCATGATCGTCCAGAAAAAATAATTTTTATCCCAGGACGAGTTACTCTCTGTAAAATTTTCGTCCAGACGAAGTCCTGTTCGTCCAGGACGATGGGAACCGACTATGGCAGTTTCTGGCAACGTTCTGCAGTTTTCGGAACCAACTTTTGATATAATTGTTCGTACCAGACAAAATTTTTTCGTACGGGACGAACCTATTTTGTCCAGGATGAAATTGGTTCGTACAGATGCACAAATGGTTCGTACGGGACAATTTTTTACACAGTTCATCCGTACTAACTCAATTTCATATGGGAGATCCAGTGCGCAGAAAAAACATGTTTTTAGTAGTTTTTTTGGCGTTTTTCATGTCCTTTTTATATAAGGAGTCCTAGAAACTATTACAAGTGCCTTTGGAGTTGTTTTCTCTTGAGAGGGATCATTGAGAGTGAGAGTTTGGGAGAGATTGTAAGAGTGAAGAGTGAGAGATCAAGTGAGGGGTTTGTGAGGGATTCACAATGTTACTTGAAGAAGAAGATCTCTTTGTTTCTTCCCATCTCCTTTGAAGGCTCTCAAGTGAAGTTCAACAACATCGGCCCGGTTCTCTGCCAGCACTTGGAGAGTTAAAAGGACAACAAAGTGTATCTTTGACAGCCATTGTGTCTTCGTTCTTTGGGAGAAAACTAGAAGAGAAGAACTTGAAAGGGAGAGGAAATGGTGGAGTTTGAGAGGGACAAGATCCGTGAAGGGGATTTCAAGGGAGTGTGGAGGGGATATTCACACGGTTGATCCAGCAAACTTGCACTTCAGTACCATCGGATTCAAGGGTCGTCTTGAGGGAAGTTTTGGCGAGAAGAAGATCTCTTTGGTGTCAAAGAACCCGGCTACTCCACCGCACCGGGGAAGGTGAAAGTGATTTTGTACAGGCTTCTCCGCCTTGCTGTGGGGCAAAAGGAGAGTCATTTTGTGGTATTAGTGCAAACTCCGAGGGTGCCTCGGGGAGTGACGTAGGTCAAGGTTTGACCAAACCACTATAAATCTGGTGTGTTCTTCTTATTTTTCTTCCGTATTTAATTTCATTACAAGTTTAGTTTTACTCTGGTTGAAAAGTTTATTTTTTAAACTTTAAATTTAACTTGCATAAATAATTAAAAAGGTTTTCTAAAAATCCAAGAGTATAAGTATAATTTTTAAATTACCAATTCACCCCCCCCCTCTTGGTTAGCCTTGGGACAATTAATTAGGCTTAACATCCTAATTCATATTGATCGAGTTCCATCAGTAGAAATAAATTCTCCTATTTGATCCAATCATAGTTAAAATTCAAACCTCACATCCTTTGATATTAATCCTTGAGAATTCTAAAATAAAATTTTTTCCATTATTTTAATCAAGAGTCTTCGCAGGAAATTTAAGTTTCCTACAAAATAATTAACTACGAGGGCTTCCGCTCATAGGAGATTTTGAACCCAGATCAATTTTCAAAATCAATTTTTTAAAAAACTCAATTAATCTTCTTTAGAAAAATTAAGATTAACTATGATTATTATCGTCATATTCAAATAATTGATAGTGCGTGATATCTTCTTTCTTCGAAAAGATATATCGTTTTATTATCATAACTTTGATTATGAAATTAATGATCCTTCACCTAGATTATCATCATCAAATACTAGACCAAACATCATTTTGACCCTCCAGGTTCATATGTGATTCTCCCCTGAATTTGTCCATGATAATCAGGACGAACCTATAGTTTTGTAATATGAACCTATTTGGGAATGATATATTCACCTCCCGAGGCAATACATTATTCATAATGAAGTGTTCAATTTTTAAACTAAAAATTTAAGAAATTAAATTCTCCTAAAGAAAATTAACTTTTTAAAATTGCTTTTCAAACTCAACCAAACAACATTCATTTAAATTATGGCCTAATTAGGTCAATTAATTAAGGAATCAAATCAGATTTGAATTGATTATAGATTATATAGTACAATCATAGATCATACTATATGAATCACCTATGGAGTATCTGCATGAAGTTTGATTCATCCAGTATGATCATGAGATTGTACTATATAAAACACCCGAGGACTCCTGGGAGAAGTCTGGTTCATCTTATACGATTGAATATTTGATTTGAACTAATCATGCTGTAATATTATTCATTCATCTAGTATGATTAGTTAAGAAATTGAATTGATCATATTGTAGTCAAATTCATCATACAATACTGTAGTGGGATAGTTGAACTGTATGATCTATTGATCATACTATACGAACCGAGTCGGTAGAATTAAAAAATTCTGGTTTTTAGAAGCCCACTATTTAAGCTCTCTAAATAAAGTTTGAAAGAGTCTTTAGCAGTTTGAGAGCATGAGTCTTCTTTAAGTTAGGGTTTAAAAATAGGGTCATAAGCATGGGAGAGAGAGAGGTGAAGTTATGCGAGTGGTAGAAGATTCTTGTGGGTGTAAAGGTGTGTGAGAGGGAGTTTTTAAATGGTTTCTCTGGCCAATGTCCACCTTTATTTCTGCATGTGTCAAAGTTTATCTTGAGGGAAACTCCATGAAGAAGCTCTTGGTGTTAAAGGGCCGCTGGCTACTCTGCCGCACCAAGAAAGGTGAAAGTGATTAAGGTACTCTGCCACACTAGGTTGGTAAAAGGGATTTGCCTACTCTGTTATGGTGGATTGTTGAAAGTGATTCAGCTACTCCTCTGCACTAGATTTGTGAAAGGGATTCAGCTACTTTATCATACTAAGTTAGTGAAAGGGATTTAGCTACTCCGTCATACTGGGTTGGTGAAAGGCATTCACCTACTCCGCCACACTGGTTGGTGGAAGTGATTGTGTAAGGGATTCTTTGCCTTGCCATGGGGCTAAATGAGAGTCACTAAGTATTTTGTGCAATACTTAGAGAGGAGAATTCTAGGTAGTATTTGTAGGTTAAGTTGACCAAACCATTATAAAAATTTGGTTTGTATTTCTATTTATTTTTTAGCATTTATTTTCTTTCATATTTATTTTTTATGATTGGTTTGAGCTTATCTACCATTATGATATGAAATCCATTGTGGTTGATTAATATTATATTCGGTTGAAAAAAAAATAATTTAAAAAGTAAAAAAATGAAGAAAAATATCTATTTTCTATAAAAGTATATATATATATATGGTGTTATTTTGAGTATTGGTTTTGCTTCCACATTTTTAACTTTGAAACTAGTTGTATAAATTTTTAAAAGGGATTTTTGTAAAGGTTTTAAAACACCAATTCACCCCCCTCTTGGTGTGTCATTCCTAGTTCAAGTGGTTTCACAACCATCCATTGAACTTTCATTTCATACCTCAGATCTCCAACACTAGGAACCCATAGCCTATTCTTATAGAAAATGATATCAAATTTAGATTAATCATATCTCAAGTTGCTTACTAGATTTAATTTGATCAACCAGCTTTAGATACTCTATATCTTTCCTCTAAAATTCCTTGATCATTTCTTATACAGACGATTGAGCCAAAATACCTGAATCCATATCAATAGAGTCACTTTCAATTTTAATCTCTATATATCTATAATTAGGATATCATCAGAAGTAAGCCAAGGACTTGACATCCCATAAGACTTCCTGCTCAATGCATCGGCCACTACATTAGCCTTACAAGATTGATACTCAAATAGTTTGATTGTAGTTTTAATAAGCTCAAGCACCTTTTATGCCTCAAATATAAATCATTTTATGAAAAGATATACTCCATAAGCTGATGATCAGTAAAGATCTTGTATTTGACTCAATACATGAGTTTGAGGATGTTGTGAGACCTCAAAGAACAAGCTGGAGGCTAACCAAGAGGGGGGGGGGGGGGGGGCGGGGGGGGGGGGGGGGGGGGGGGGTTAATTGGTTATTTAAAAAAAATCATAAAAATATTTTATAGCATTTTTAATATCTGAAAACAAACATGTTAATCCCCAATATGAAACCGAATTAATTTTAAAAATAATAGAAAATCAGAGTTTGTCAACCATACAGTAAATCATAGAAAAAATAAATGTGCGGAAAATAATAAGAACAAACACACCAAGATTTATAATGGTTCGGACCAACCTGACCTACATCCACTCACCAAAAATCTCCTTTTTTAGGTATTGCTCTAATAGAAGTGTCTTTCCTTTTGGCCCCATAGCAAAGCGGAGAAGCCCTTACAAAATCTCTTCCACCAACCTGGTGAGACAGAGGAACTTACTCTTTTTCACCCTCTTGGTGAAGGTAGAGAACATAGAATCCTTTTTCTCCCTCCTGGAGATGGCAGAGAACCAAGACCTAGTGATGTAGAATTTCTTCACGGAGGCTCCAAAGGATCAAGGCAGAAGCTTAAAGAAGATGAGGAAGAACCTTTCTTGGAGCAACCTTGTGAATACCTCAGAAATCTCCTTAACAAAAACTCTTGTTCTCTTCTCTCTCCCAAAGCTCTCCTAAGCACAACTTTGCTCCCTCTCAGAACACTTTAGCAATAAAAGTCTTGAAATAACACTATGTGAAAGCTTAAATAGACAGCCTCTCAAAAAGCCCTAAATTTTAATATGGCAACTCTAATCGTCTAATATAATCCAAGATCGGACTGTACGATTAGTTCAAAATACTCTTGTTAGTACTGTACAAGGAGACAGACCCTGTATAATCAGTTCAAGGAAGTGAACTGATCATCCAGTATGATTGAGAGAATCATTCAGTATGATTAGTACAAACAACATGGATAATCGTCCAGTACAATGGGCGACGATTAATTATCATCCCATTCAAGAATCTGGACGTTCAGTATGATTTATCAAATTTTCTTGTACAATTAGTATTAACAACATGGATAATATTTCAGTACGATGGGTGGTGATTAATTATCATCCCATGCAAAATTGAGTCATCCACTATGATCGGTCAAATTGTCCTGTAAGATTTGATCGAACAAATTAACTATAAGTATTCTCCTAATCTTAGGATCAATTTATGCATGATTATCATATATCATACAATATGATGCATATCGTATAGTATGATTAGACAAAAAATTTGAATATTAAAAAATTACCTAAATTGTGATTAGCGGCTATTTTGCTGATTATAATATTTTATCCTGTACGATATGAATCATATAGTACAATTAGTTTAATCACTCTTTTTTTAGGGCCTACGAGTTAATTCAGGTAAAATTTACACAGTCCTTAAAGGGACCTCAAGCTCACTAATGCTCAAAAGTGCTACAAAAAGAAAGCAAAAAAAATCCTAAGAGCTCTAGTTCCCTATTAAGCAAAAATACAATATAACCTAGGTACAATCTACGGTGAAAAATCTGATAATATTTGTTATCATTAAATCAAAAGACTTGGGTCCAAATTTCCAACAATCTCCCCCTTTTTGATAATGGCAAATTTTAGTCGTTTATGATTCAAGAGTGTTTTGCTAATCCCTAAGCTCACCCTTACAAAGTGAATTTTTTAAAATAGGGGAGGTGTCAAAAAATATATTTTTTTAATTTTAAAAGAAAAAAGAAAAAATAATAACATAGAACAAGAGAACATAGAAAATGAAAACAAAAAAACATGGAATTGAATATTTCAAAGCAAAATACAAGATACCAACACATGATACTCCACTTTTGACATCATAAAAAGAGGAGGAAAATACATCAAACAAGTAGGAAACTACAAAAAAATAAGAAAAGTACACATATCACAAAATAAAAAAGAAACAAAAATAAAGAAGGATATTAATCTAATGGAGGTGGAGGAGGTGGTGGCTAGAAGTACCAGTGGAATGAGGTAAATAGGTTTCCAAATCACGCCATATCCTGATCATGCTGCTACTGATGCTGGGCTACATACTAATCAAAGTCAGCTAAGTCATTCTTATGTTGTTGCTGCTGCTTAGCTACTTAGGAGTCAAAATTGGCTGCCCACTGATCGAACCTCTAAACCGACTGATCGACCAGAGACTGCTGGAGGATAGGAGCTGGTTCTTGAGCTTATTCTTCCTCTCCACACTCTGGCTCACAGTCTGCTATTGAATGTTGTGGTGATGAGCATTGTGAAGGACGTGGAAGGAATTATTGGAATAGAAGACTGGGAGTTGATCAGGTGGTGCAGGAAATTGAAAATTTTACTTGGATTCTAGGACAAAGGCAATGAGATGTCCTAAGGAAAGATTAGGCTTTCTCTTATGTCTAGGATCTCTAATACATGTTAGATTTTTAAGATATCAGATTATAAGATCAGTTGCATTAAATATGAGCCATAATGTAATAGGTAGCTAAGGATAAAGTTGGTGTGATATTGATCCGATCTCCAGCTTTAGGAATTATGGAGTTGGGAAGAATAAATTTGATGATTCTATCATCTTGCACTAACATGTTGATAGTAGAAATGTGATAACTAATAGTGGATTCTCTAATAACAGTGTTCACTTGGGTCCAATTATACTCAGGGTATGAAGCTACATGGTGAACTTTCTCACTAGTTGTGGAAAGGTGGAGAAAGTCATGGAAGTCTTGGAAGGTGTTTTTGATATGTCTCCTATTGACGTAAGATGGGAGGGTAGTACCCTCACTATTGATGCAAAGAGTTGCAAAAAATTCAAAATGAAGTTCTGAGTTGAGCTGGTAAGCAAGTGTGAGGATGAAGCCAAGAGTAGTGTGGGCAAAAATGATTCAGAACCTGGAAGTTTAAAACTTCATGGTTGATAGTTTTGGAAGGTGTGATCCCTACCACTTTGTACCTCTGATAGGCATCTTCTTCAGCAGCCTCAATAAATATAGGATTTACTTGACGTAAGATGGAACTCTCGACAAGTTCTCGAGAGCACTTGCCACTAGCCATTGCCAAGATTTAGAGCTCAAGCAAGAGGGGAGGAGAGTTGGAAGGGTTGGAGTGAAGAAGAAAGCATAAATTTGGTTTGTTTATATAGAATCAGCCAGGCATACTAGATAATATACTGTAATTAATTCATCCAATCTAATCCAGTCAAAAAGTTAGTCTCATCAATAGTGTGATTAGGATTATACTGGACAATTAGAGACAAAGCGATCATCTCGAGGAGTAAGTATGAATGATTGTTAACTAAGATGATTATATAGTATGAACAAGTATTCATACAATATGATATGCTATTTAATATCGTACTGGTTGAATTCAATTCATCCAACAGTTATTGCTACATGGATAGTACAGTACAAAGGTGGTTATTGTATAATATGATCACTAATAATTGATGAATATCAACTGTTGGATGTACTGGATCAGATTTCTGATGATATTTATGAAGATCGTATAGTACGATGTGAATCATATAGTATGATTTGAGCAAAAGTTAGATATGGGCATGAATGATCTGAAAATCTCCAAGAAAGAAAATACAGCAAAATCACAATAAAAAATAACCAAAACATAACAAAAATCAAATAATCAAGAGAAAATAATCATCAAATATCAATTTTTTATTATAAATCAATCAAATGCATTAAATGAAAATTTTACCACATAATTAGAGCAAAAACTCAGTAATAGATGCACAACACTAAGATCCAGAAAGGTTAGAAATTTAAATTTGTCAACCCTAGCTAATGCTCCTAACAAGTTAAAGTCCTTTTTAAACAAAAATCTAGTTTAAAAAACAAATTAAAAGGAAAATATGATATTTTAAAGTTCTTTTCATAAATGTATCAAAGAGAATAACATTGCAAGTGATGAACAAGAAATCTTGATTTTTAAATTCAGGTGTTGACGATATTAATTGGAACATGGATTTGTCTAAGATTTAATGATTTGAAAGGAAGGGATTCTAACTCATTGCTGGCTCATTTTGTGCCTCTATTATCAGTGTTTGGTGCAATTTACACATCTTTTATTTTTTATACACTTTGTGCATCTTTCAAATTTTTGCATTCATTGCGCATCTTTTTAGCTTTTGAGCTCATTTTATACCTGTTTTCACTTTTGTAAACTTTCTTCCTTTCTAAGTCTTTAAAAACTCTCAGTTGTGAGATTATCTTCCAAATATGAGAGAAGAAGAACTCGTTCTGTTATATAAGGAAGAGTAAACCACAAACCAAAACTGATCCAACTAATATAGACAAACAACTTGATTAAGAAAATTTAAAATAGATTCATTGATTTACAAAAATATTCAAATGAGATAGAGAACTGCAGGAAGATGTAATAGATCGCTATTTCTTGCTCCAATTTTTAATTTGAAATAAATTTTGATTCAAAAAGCAATTGTACCACCAAAAGAGTTAGAGAAAAAGATAATCACCATTTTTTCTTTAACTATTATACTTTCATTTAAAGAAAAAAATTAATTATTGAAGTGAGTAGTGAACAGATTATTAAGTTTTAAAAGAAATTAAAAAAAAATTCATACATAAAAACATAAAATACTAATAGATAAAAAACATAAAATAAAAAAATAAATGAAATAACAATCAGATTTTAGATTTTCAAAGCATCCAATTTCAAGTATGAATATCTATGACACCTAATCTAGTTCTTAAGGTGTTGAAGATTTCAAAAGACAGTGATTTTGTAAAGATATTTGCAAGATGATTTTTAGTGGCTACATGATGTAGCTTTATGTCTCCTTTTGTGACATGGTCCCTAATAAAATGTTACCTTATGTCTATGTGTTTGGTCCTTGAGTGTTGGATTGGATTCTTTGAAATACATATGACACTAGTGTTATCACAAAAGATTGGAATGATGCCTACAGGTAGTTTTAAATCCAAATTTAGTTACTTTAACTAAAGGACCTATGCCACACAACTTCCTAAGGCTATATATTCAGCTTCTATAGTGGACAAGGCTACTGAGTTCTATTTTTTACTAGATCAGGAGACTAAAGATTATCCAATGAATTGGTAGGTTCCAGAAGTGCCTAGGATACCATATTTCAAAGTTTTGTGTTCCTAAGAGATATCTAAAGATTCTCTTAAAAGAAGCCAAGTGGGTTTGTTTTGGATTAGCCTAAAATCTAACATAGAGCTAAACACTAAACACAATATCAGGTCTGCGATATAATTATTCCTCTATATTTTTTTTTTTATCAAACTAATTTTCCACTTGAGCCCTTATCAAACTAAACATTAGAACTCATGGGAGTGTTAATTACCTAAGCTTTATCCAATTCATATTTCTTAAGAATGTCATTAATATATTCTGATTGATTAAGAAAAATTCCATCAACCTTCTACCTTATACTAAATCCAAGAAAGTAGTTCAGTTCTTCCATTATACTCATCTCAAAATCCTTATTCATTGTCTTAGAAAATTCATCACATAGCTTTTTATCAGAAGATCTAAACAAAATAACATCAACATAGATCTGGATAATGAGTAGTTCTTCTCCTACCTTTTTGAGAAATAAGGTGGTGTTTATGCTCCCCTTAAGAAAAGGTTCTATTGAGTATGAATTTGCTTAGCCTTTTATACCATGCTCTAGGTGCTTATTTCAATCCATATAATGCCTTTTTAATTTGAACACATGATTGAGAAATTATGAATTTTAAAAATATGGGGGTTATTCAACATACACATCTTCTTTTATTACCCCATTATGAAAGGCACTTTTAACATCCATTTGGTATAATTTGAATCCCTTAAAGTAGGCAAAAGCTAGTAGCACCATTATGGCTTCTAGTCTAATTACATGGGATAAAGTCTCTTTAAAGTCAATCCCTTTATCTAGTTCTACCCCTCAGCCACTAGTCTGGCTTTATTTCTAACCACTACACCAGAATCATTCATTTATATTTTTGAAAACCCATTTTATTCAAAGAATACTCTAGTTCTTAGGTCTTTCAACTAACTCCCAAATATTATTTCTAGCAAATTGATTTAGTTTTTCTTGCAAGGCTAAAATCCAAAATTCATCACATATTGCTTAATTTATGTTTATGGGTGAAAGTTCATAAAGGTTATTAAACCTCTAAGAACTAACTCAAGGAAAACCAAGGCGGGGAGTTAAATTGGTAATTTAAAAATTCTTTAATAAAAATTAAAATCCTTGATGTGGAAGCAGATCAAAATAACAAAATTATAGTTTTTAAACACATAGTAAATCACAAAAAAGCATAGAAATTAAAATGCATAAAAGTAAAAGAAGGAACACAAAGGATTTTATAGTGGTTTGATCAAATCTAACCTACGTCCACTCCCCGGAGGCCTCCTCCAAATTTTGCACTAAACCTCTTAGTGTATCTACTTTAGCCCCCACAGCCAAGAGAAGCCCTTACAAAATCTCTTCCACCAACCTGATGTGGTAGAGGACCTGGAATCCTATTTTACTCTCCTGGTAAAGTCAGAGTACCTGGAATCCTTTTTTACCCTCTTGGTTAAGGCAGAGAACCTGGATCCTTTTACTCCCTCCTAAAGTAGGCAAAGAACCAGGATCTAATACTGAAGAATGTCTTCCCCTAGAGCCACCAAGGGACCAAGAAAGCAGCTTAAAGAAGATAGTGTAAACCTTGCTTGGAGTAACCTTAATGAATTCCTCACAACTCCCCCTCATAAGGATCTCTTCTCTCCTAAAGCTCTCCATCACTTCCTTCCTAAGATCTCTCTCAGATCAACTCAATAGCAAAAGATTTTTCTCAAGACCATATGAGAGCTTAAAAAGAGAACCTCCAAAAAAAAAACCCCCTAATTTTTAATTTTCCATCAAAGATCATACAATACGATCGTGATATCATCTTATACAATTAGTATAAAATGCCCCTTTTACAAGTATGAAATGCATTATCCTGTACGATCAGTTCAAGTATTTGTATTGATTATCTTGTACAATCTTGTGATCATCTTGTATGATTAGTTCACGAGTCTGTATTGATCATCTAGTAATATAGCCGTTGATTAAATATTGTCCCATGCAATAATTAGTTCATACAATATGAAGGAGGGGTATCATTTGATACGATTAGTTAAAATATTATGGTTTCCATCCTGTAGGATGGGTGATGATTAAATATCATTCTATTCTATACTGGGATCTGGTTGTATATTATGATCATCTTTGATCATCCTGTATGGTGCAATTAAATAATTTAACCATAATTAGTCCTCTAATCACAAGATCAATTTAGGCATGATTGTCCAAGATCATCATGTATGATGTCTATCGTCCTGTATGATCAGGCCGAAATTTGAGCATTAAAATATTCCCTAAATTGTGATTGGTGGCTGCTTTGCTGATCATATAATCGATCATCCTGTATGATATATATCATCTATTATAATTTTCTTAATCAATCTTGACTAATTGAGGTGCCCAAATTAGGATTTCCTATTTTAATAGATCATCTAGTATGATATAAATTATACTATATGATTTGTTCAAAGAATAGAAATATTTCTAACTCACCAACTCACTTCTTTGAGTGTGTGTGTGCAAGGTTACTTGGCTTACTATTTGACTCAAGACAGGTAAAAGTACATTGAAATTGAAATTATAAACTGACTCAACCCTTGTCTTCCTAATGTTGTGCTACTTGAGATTTCAAGTGGATAAACTGATCATAGTGTTAGTGAGTAGGGCAACAAAATAGATGTGCAATAAATAGAAGTAAGAGGACATTAATATTTGTTATCATCAAAATCATAATACTTGGGCCCAAATTTGCAACAATCTCCCTCTTTTTGAAGATGACAAACTTTTTGTTAAAGATATTCCAAGTCTTTTAACATTTTTTGAAAATCCCCCTTAGAAGTTTAAAATTGTGAAAATAAGGAGAGTTTAATAATTTTTTGTTCATTTTTATATTTCTTAAGGCAATATAGAATAATAAATATCAAACTAGAAATAAACTTCATTAAAATAAAAATATGCAAATAATTAACAACAAGCAACAAACTACTACTTTCCCTTTTGACATTACAAAAAGGAGGAAACAACTTACTAAAAAACAACACAAGTCATAAAGAAGAAACATCATAAAAGTACAAAATTAAAGAAAAGGAAAACACAAGAACAAAGAAAAAACACCGAGCAAACTAGAAATAGAAAGAATCCTGATCAGGTGGTGGCGACTGAAAGAAGCGGTGAGTGGAAGCAAATTGCTCCCCAAACCAAGCCATATCATTATCATGCTGTTACTGCTGCTATGCTATGTATCTATCAAATCTATCCTCCCACTAATCAAATCTTTAAACCAGTAAATCATACTGAGTCTATGGTTTACCGGTGCAAGTGCTGGTATTAGTGCTAAACCGCCCCCTTGTTCTTTTGGCTCACAATCATGATAGCGAGCTAGGAGATGAGTGGCACTATGAAGAACATGGAAGGAGCTATCAGAATGGAAAATTGGAAAATGATATAGTGGTGCATGGTATTAAAAATTGTACTTGGATTCTAGGACAAAGGAAATGAGATGTCCTAATGCTAGATTGGGCTTTATCTTATGGCAGGGATCTCTAATGACAGTCAGATTTTCAAGATAGTGAATAATAAGGTTAGCAGCATTTAAATCAATTTGAGCCATAATGAAGTAGGTTGTTAGAGAAAGTATAGGAGTAATGCTTATCCTATCACCATCTTTAGGAATAATGGAGTTTTTAAGTATGTGTTGGATAATTCGGGCATCCTGAACGAAGGTGTTGCGATGGGGTATGTGGTAGTTAACGTTGGATTCCCTACTGATAATATTTTCTTGGGTCTAATTATACTCAACGTAAGAAGCTACATGATGAACTTTTTCACTAGTTATGGAGAGGCGGAGGAAATCGTGGAAGTCTTAATAAGTGATTTTGACAGGCTTTCTTTTAACATAAGATTGGAGGGTAGTACCCTCACTATTAATGCAAAGGCTGGCACAAAATTCAAAAAGACGTTTTGAAATATGTGAATAGGTAAGTGTGAGGATGAAGCCAAGAGTGGTGTGGGCAAACAGATTGACTAGCTAGAAGTTTAAAACTTCCAGGTTGATAATTTTGGACAGTGTAATTCTAGCAATTTTGAACCACTAATAGGCATCTTTATCAGCATCCTCAGTGAATCTAGAATGGATAGTTTGTCTAGAGGAACTATCAACCAGTGCTCAGAACCATTTGCCACTAGCCATTGTAAGAGGAAGAGTGCTTAAGTAAAAGAGAAGGAGAGGTGGAATGCGTTGAGTGAAGAAGAAACCATGATTTTAGGCTATTTAAATAGAATCAGACATATCGTACTGGATTATCATGAGTTCATACAGGATGATGTGGTGCAATCAATTCAATAAGATGATTGGTCAAAATAGGTAGTCTGATCGTATAGGATGATTAGACACAGGATAATCATTTTGAGGAGTTAGTTGTACGATCATTAACTACTGTGATCATACAATACAAACACATGGATCGTGTTGAGATTTGTTCACTATGAATTAGGTTGTTAAACCTAAGCTTATGTCCCAAGGCTATGGCTATCCAAGACGGGGGGATGAATTGGTATTTTTTTAAAAAAATCCCTCTTGAGTATGTTGAATCGAAATTAAACTTTAATGAATTTTTAGAAAAAGTTTTTCAACCATAATTTTTTATAACAAAACAAATTGCGAAAAATAAAAAGAAGTAAAAATAAAAGACACAAAATTTATAGTGGTTCGGTCTAAACCAGACCTACATCCACTCCCCGGAAGCACCCTCCGAGTATTGCACTAATACCAATAGTGTCTCTCCTTTTGCACCAACAGTAAGGCGGAGAACCCTTTTACAAACACTCTTTCCACCACTATCTGGTGCGGCAGAGAACCGTCATCCTTTTATACTATCCCTAATGTTGGCAGAGAACCCTTCATCCTTTCACACTCTCCTAGTGTGGGCAGAGAACCCTTCATCCTTTCACACTCTCCTAGTATTGGCAGAGAACGCTTTGTCCTTTCACACTCTCCTAGTGTGGGCAGAGAACCCTTCTTCCTTTCACACTCTCCTAGTATGGGCAGAGAACCCTTCATCCTTTCACACTCTCCTAGTGTGGGTAGAGAACCCTTCATCCTTTCACACTCTCCTAGTGTGGGCAGAGGACCCTCCGTCTGTTTACACTCTCCAAGTGTCGGCCGAGAACCAGATCTCATTGACAGATCTCCTCACAAGAAATCTAGAAGGAAGAATGAAAAGAGTGATGTAATCCAAAAACACAAGTAGAGATTCCTACCATTGAACACCAAGCGAAGCCTTCACACTCCAGTGGTAGGAATCCTCCTTTGAATGCTCTCTCACACTCTCTCCTTGACTCTTCTTCCAATAGGCATGAAGATCAATGAGCAAAAAGATTGGGTGGTAGTAAAAATTGGACCTTATATAGGAGAGACTAGAAAAACCATCCAAAACTGCAAACTTTTCAAGTTAACACGTAATTGTTCGTCCGGTACGATCGTGGATCATCCCATACGACCGTGGATCATCCCGGATGATTTTACTTAAAGTGTCAGAAATAATACTAATGAATATTGGTATGAATTGTGTTTATACACGATTATCATCCCGTATGAACTAGGTTCATCTGGACGATCAGTTATTCCATAGGTAGGTTCCCAAAAAGTGCAGAACGCTACCAGAATGTGAAGTGTTAAATCACTTCATCCCATGACGATCAGGACTTTGTCTGGATGAAATTGTTACAGAGAAGAATTCGTCCTGGGACGATTATAGATTTTGTTTGGATGAAATTTTTACAGAGAAGAATTCATCCTGGGACGATAATAATTTCGTCCTGGACGATCAGGACTTAGAAAAATTTTCTCAATTCTTGATCGTTCCATTGCTCTTACGAGGAAATAATTGACCTGATCGTCCTGTTCGAACTAGGTTCATCCTGTACGATCAGTACAAATTTTGTGAGATCTCCTTTAATGTGAGTGTGTGTTTTTATTCACTCAATTACAATCACTCCCTCTCAATTCAAAGAATAATTTAGAGCTCCAATTTTCAAAGTATTGTATGCTGAATTTGATTTGAAGTCTTCATAGTTTGGAGTTCAATTTTCCTGTAATGTTAGTACACACAAGAGCAAAAACAATTCTTCCAAAAAGTGTTAGGAAATAAATGCACATAAAACAATAATATTTGAAATCATCAAAACTATACAAGTTGCAAGAATGTAACATATGCAAATAACAACTTTCTTAATATATCATACTATATGATTGGTCATAATGGATCGTACGAACTGCATTTAAATCATCCAATAACTCCTGCCACAAGGATTGTCCAGTATGAAGTATGAATTGTACGGGACAATCACCAATAATTGATTGCTATCAGCCGTTGGATGTGTTGTGACCAGAGATGTGAATTTTTTGTAAGATCGTATAGTATGATGTGAATTGTACTTGATAATGTGAACAAAAGTTAAAGAACTTAGAGAATGGAATGTGACAATTAGGAGGGGTTTAAAAAACCAAACTCATGCAAAAAATATCAGAAAATAAAATAAAAAATATGATAAAAACAATGACATGACAAAATCCATGTTTTTTTGAATCAATTTGCTCCTAGTAAATCATAAATTTACCTCATTATTATACTTAAAAATCTAGTAATAAATTAATTGATAATGTTGAAATTTAGAAAGGCTAGAAAATCAGTCATGTTTATTCTAGGTCGAACTCCTTACAGGTCAAAATCTTTTTTAAACAAAAATCTAAATTAGAAAAGAAATTAGATAGGAAATGTGATCTTTTCATCCTTCATTTTAGAAAAAATATCTAATAGAACAATATTGTAAAATAATTAATTTGAAATCATGATTTTCAAATTCAAGTGTAGGAGATATCAATTGGCACATGGAGTCTTCTAAGATTTTAAGGATTTGAAAGAAAGGAAAGCTAACTCTTAGTGGACTCATTTTATGCCTCTTTATCAACTTTTAGCACACATTTTGCATCTTTTAAATTTTGATGTACTTCATGCATCTTGCAATTATTTGGCGGTCATTGCGAATCTTTTCAGTTTTTAGGCTCATTTTGTGCCTGTTTTCATTTTTGCATGCTTACTTACTTTCTTTCTAAATCTTTTAAAAGTTTCTCAATTATGAGATTATCTTCCAAATATGAGAAAGGATAAACTCACTCTCTTATATAAGGAGGAGTAAATGACAAAATAGATTCTTATCCATATGATAAATACAAACAACTTGATTATGAAAACTTAAAAGAGATTCATTGACTTGGAACATTACTCATATGAGATAGATTACTGTAGTAAGATAAAATAAATCTCTATTTCAAATTTTAATTTTTAATTTGAAATAGATTTTGATTCAAAAAGAAAATACACCACTAAAGGAGTTAGAGGAAGAGAAACAATCATCAATGTTTCTTCCTTTAACTATTTTAAAGGAGTCAATCACTGCTTACATGCTTCTAAATAAAAATAAGGCAAAAATGTCATTTAAAAATCAAAATCAATAATAGAAGTGAACAGTAATCTGATTCTTAAAACACTGAAAGAAATCAACATAAAATTAAAAGGATAAAAGAAGAACAGATAAACATAAGCAAACATATAAATAAAATAAAAATAAAAATCAGAAACAGAAAGCATCAATTTCATGCATGAATATCTATCACACCTAATTTGTTTCTTAAGGTGCTGAAGGTTTCAAAAGCCAGTGGTTTTATAAAGATACCAGCAATTTGATTTTCAGTGGCTACATGTAGCTCTATGTCTCCTTTGGTAACAGGGTCCCTAATGTAATGGTACCTTATGTTTATGTGTTTAGTTTTGGAGTGTTGGATTGGGTTCTTTGAAGTACAGATGACACTAGTGTTATCACATAAGATTGAAATGGTGCATACAGGTAATCCTAAATTTAATATTTATTTTTTTTAACCAAAGGACTTGAGCCACACAATTTTCTAAGGCTATGTATTCATTTTCAGCAGTGGATTGGACAACTGAGTTTTGTTTTCTACTAGACCAAGAGACTAAAGACTATCCTATAAATTGACATGTTCTAAAATTACTTTTCCTATTAGCTTTGCATCCTACAAAATTTTAATCAGAATATCCTATGATTCCAAAGGAAGTGCTATGCATAGGATACTAGATTCTTAAGTCTTGGGTTCCTAAGCGATATCTAAAGATTTTCTTAACAGCATTCAAGTGGGACCCTTTTGGATTAGCTTAAAATCTAGCACAAAGACAAATACTAAACATAATATCAGGTCTGCTAGCAGTCAAGTAAAGAAGTGATCCAATTATTCCTCTGTATTTCTTTTGATCAACTGATTTTCCATTTGAATCCCTATCTAACTGAATAGTGGAACTCATGGGAGTGTTTATTGGCTTGGCTTTATCCATTTCTTATTTCTTAAGGATGTCCTTAATCTACTTTAATTGACTAAGGAAAATTCCATCATCATTCCGCATTATACTAAATCAAAGAAAGTAAGTCAGTTCTCCCATCATATTCATTTGAAAGTCCTTACTCATTTTTTTTGAAAATTCATCACATAGATTTTTATGAGAAGATCCAAATGGAATATCATCAACATAAATTTAGACAATGAGTAATTCATCTTCTACCATTTTCAAAAATAGGGTGGTGTCTATGCTCCCCTTAACAAAGGTTCTTTCTAGTAGGAATGTGCTTAGTCTTTTATACCATGCTATGGGTGCCTGTTTTAGTCCATATAATACCCTTTTTAATTTGAACACATGATTAGAAAATTATGAATTTTCAAATCCTGGGAGTTGTTCAACATACACATCTTCTTTTATTACCCCATTTAGAAAGACACTTTTGAAATCCATTTGGTATTGTTTGAATACCTTAAAGTAGGAAAAAGCTAGTAGCACCCTAATGGCTTTTAATCTAACTACAAGAGCAAAGGTCTCTTCAAAGTCAATCCCTTCTATCTAGTTATACCCGTTTTCCACTAATCGTGCTTTGTTTCTCACCACTACACCAGAATCATTCATTTTGTTTTGCAAACCCATTTAGTTCCAATAATACTCTAGTCCTTAGGTCTTTTAACTACTTCCCAAACACCATTTCACAAATTAATTTAACTCTTCTTGAATGGTTAGGATCCAAAATTCATCATATAGGGCTTAATTATGTTGGTGGGTTTAGTCATTGAGATGAAAAAAGAGTGGTTTATTTCTTTTCTAAGTCTATTCCTAATTCAAACACCTTTAAATGGGTCTCCTAAGATCAGTCCTTTAAGATGACTTAAAGAATATCATCATTCTCTAGGTAGTGAATTTTTCGTTTCTACCCTTTCCTCTATATTTACAGATTCTACTCCTCAAGTGATTTCTACAACTTCTTATTCAACACTAGACCCTCTAAAATTATTAGATTTATCAAATACAACATGAGTGGTCTCCTCTACCACTAGTGTCCTTTTATTGAAAACACTAAAGGATTTTCCAAAATTTGATTACCCTAGGAATACTCCTTCATTAGATTTGGGGTCAAACTTTCCTCGTAGAGATTTTCAATTATTCATAATGAATATTTTACATCCAAAAACATGAAGGTGAGAGAGGTTGGGTGTCCTACCCTTAAGGATTTTATAGGGTGTCTTGTTCAGCTTGGATCTAACATTAACCCTATTTAGAACATAACAAGATGTATTCATAGCTTCTACCCATAAGTATTTAGTAAGTGAGTATTTAGCTAACATGGCTTTAGTGGCTTCTACTGGGGTCCTATTCTTTCTTTCAACTACCCTATTCTACTAAGTTCTAGGATCTTAAAAGTTGTGATCTATCCCTTGCTCCTGGCAATAAGATTCAAATTTTTCATTTTCAAACTCTCCACTATGATCACTATGAATTATTGAAATTTTAAAACTAGCTTCCTCTGAATCTGAGTGGAAAATGTCCTAAATTCCTCAAATGATTCACTTTTATGAGATATGAATATAACCCAAATAAAACTTGAATAATCATCAACAATCATATACCCAAAGACTTTCCCTCCTAGGCTTGCAGTGCTAACTAGTCCAAAAAGATCTATGTGAAGGACTTCTAAAGGGTTGCTAGTGTTAATGTCCTTGATTGAGTGGACGGAGGATTTGACTTATTTCCCTAATTGACAGGCATCACACAAGTGGTCCTTAGTGAACTTTAGTTTGGGTATTCCTCTCACTAAATCTTTTTAGGTGATCTTTCTAAGGCTTTTCATACTTGAATTACACATTCTCCTGTGCCATAACCAGGATTCATCAGTAATTATTTTTAAGCAAAGAGAAGCAACAGATTCAAAGCTATTTAAATCAAGCATTTACACATTGTTAATCTTTTTTTCCCTACAAAATTGTATTACCATTTAAGCTTATAATGCAGCTGGTAGATAAGAATCTGATGCTGAAGCCTTTATCATAAAGCAGGCTTATGCTGAGCATATTATGTTTTAATCCATCTACCAGTAAAACATTTTCAATGATGAAATATTTTGAGTTGTCAATTATACCTGAATCCACCACTCTCCTAGTGGTGTTATCTCCAAGTGTCACCTTGCCTCCAGCCCTAGCCTCCAATGAAATGAATTGATTTGCATCTCCAGTTATGGGCCTTAAATATCCATTATCTAGGTACCACATGCTCTCATAAGGCCTTTTGTCAGAGTACCCGTCCAAAATCATCAGTGGTCAAATTTGGGAAATGCAAATAAGTTTGTGTTCCTCCTTATGGAATATGGGATGAAATGCTTGCATGTTATTTTTTGAATTATGCAATTTTGATCTTAACACCAAATATGTTCTACGGTGGATAGTGCAAGTGTGAGAGATATGTCCTAGCATGCAACAAGAAAAACATCTAACACCAGGAAAAAGGGCTTACTAATCTATGTGGGTTATGGTGCCTCTTTCTAGGTTTGAATGATGCATGATGTAGTGATGGATTATTTAATTGTGCAAGTGTTGGTGATGTTTTATTTTCTTTTAAAGCATTTAATTTGATTTGTAAAAATTGATTTGCATTTTAAAGAATTGAATTTTCAATTTTTAAATTTTAATTTATGCTCCCTATCATCAGCTTCATCAGACATCGTACTGGATGATTAGACATAAGATGATCATTTTGAGGAGTCAACAGTACGATCATTGACTGTCGTAATCATACAGTATGAACACGTGGATCATACTGGATGATTGGTCATAATGGATCGTATCAAATATATTTTAATCTTCCAATAACTTCTACCACGTGGATCGTCAAGTATAAAGTATGAATCGTATATGACGATCACCAATAATTGATTGATATTAGCAATTAGATGTGTTGTGATCAAAGATGTGATTTTTTTTAAGATCGTATAGTACGATGTGAATCATATTAGATGATGTGAACAAAAGTTAAAGAACTTAGAGAATGGAATGTGACGATCAGGAAGGGTTTAAAAAACCAAACTAAAGAAAAAAATAACATAAAAAAATAAAAAATATGATAAAAACAACGACTAGACAAAATCCAATTTTTTTTAATCGATTTGTTCCCTCATTATTATACTTACAAAACCAGTAAGAAATTAATTAACAATGCTGCAATTTAGAAAGGCTGAAAAATTTATCTTGTTAACCCAAGCTCAAACTACTTATAGGTTAAAATCCTTTGTAAACAAAAATCTAAATCAGAAAAGAAATTAGTTAAAAAATGTGATCTTTTCATCCTTTATTTCAGAAAATATCTAATAGAACAATATTGCAAAGTAATTAACAAAAAATCATGATTTTTAATTTCAAGTATAGGAGATATCAATTGGCACAAAGAGTCTTCTAAGATTTTAAGGATTTGAAAGAAAGGGAAGCTAACTCTTAGTGGGCTCATTTTGTTTCCCTTTATCAGCTTTTGGCGCACATTGTGCATCTTTTAATATTTGATGCACTTCATGCATCTTGTAATTATTTTGTGGTCAATTCACATTTTTTTAGTTTTTGGGCTTATTTTGTGCCTCTTCTCATTTTTGCATGCTTGCTTCATTTCTAAATCTTTAAAAAGTTTCTCAATTGTGAGATTGTCTTCCAAATATGAGAGAGGATAAACTCACTCTCTTATATAAGGAGGAGTAAACCACAAAATAGATTCCTATCCATATTATAAATGCAAACAACTTGATTAAGAAATCTTGAAAGAGATTCATTGACTTAAAACATTATTCATATGGGATAGATTTATGTAGGAAGATAAAATAGATCTTTATTTAAAATTCTAATTTTTAAATTTGAAATAGATTTGATTCAAAAAGAAAATACAACACTAAAGGAGTTAGAGGAAGAGAAATAATCATCAATGTTTCTTCCTTTAACTATTTTAGATGTGTCAATCACTACTTACATGCTTCTAAATAAACATGGCAAAAATGTCATTTAAAAAGCAAAATCAACAATAGAAGTGAGCAGTGATCTGATTCTTAAAACACTGAAGAAAATTAACATAAAATCAAAAAAATAAAATAAGAACATATAAATAGAAGTAAACATATAAATAAAACGAAAACAAAAATCAGAAATAAAAAGCATCCGTTTCAAGAAAGAATATTTATCACACCTAATCTGGTTCTTAAGGTGCTGAAGGTTTCAAAAGCTAGTGGTTTTGTAAATATATCAGTAAGTTGATTTTCAGTGGCTACATGGTGTATCTCTATATCTCTTTTGGTAACATGGTCTTTAATAAAATGATGCCTTATGTCTATGTGTTTAGTCTTGGAATGTTGGATTAGATTCTTTGAAATGCAAATGGCACTAGTGTTATCACATAAGATTGAAATGGTGCATATAGGCAATCCTAAATCCAATATTTTTTATTTTAACCAAAGGACTTGGGCGACATAACATTTTAAGGCTATATATTGAGCTTAAACAGTGGACAGGCCAACTGAGTTTTATTTTCTACTGGACCAGGAGAGTAAAAACTATATTATTAATTAACATGTTCCAAAAGTACTTTTCCTATCAACTATTACAAATCTAGAATCAAGGATTATGTTTTTGATGATAACAAACATTTCTATTTCTATTTGATTGCCTAACTTTTTAGGTCCGCAAGATCAAGTGCAATCCAAGCCAGCTCAAGATCGAGTCAGTCTGTATGTGGTTCAGGTTCAATATATTTTTTTCTTTATTGAGTAAAATGTAATGTAATTGATCCCCAAGCTAAGTAACCTTGCACACACACACTCCAGGGGAGAGTTTTAGTGAGTTAGAGTTTATGTTCATTTTTTGTTCAAATCATCCTGGACGATCCAATTGAAAATAAAACTCTAATTAGGGTGACCATGTTAAGTCAATCTGATTAAGCAGATCATCCTTGACAATCCTCCCATCATCCTAGATGATATGCTAAAATCAGAAACTCTCAGCTGCTAGAATGATTTAGCCATGTTTTTATTTTTAGATTTTTGGTCTGATTGTCCAGGATGATACGTGTATCATCTTGGACAATCCATTATAGTCAAGCCTAAATTAGTTAGGTGATTAAGGAAAGTAATTAAGGTTTGATTGATTTGATCATATCATCCTGGATGATTGCAAGATCATCCTGAACGATCAATTAGAAATCCTGACCGTCCAGTGCTTTTCACATGGACGACCCGAGTAGTATGCTGGACGATTTTCCCATTTTTGAACTAATCATACGGGAAGATATACATATCATCTCAGACGAGCAAGTAATTTTGAAATCATCCAGCTTGGTTGACCTGTACGACCCGAACAGTGTCCAAGACAATTTTGGGCAATTTTGAACTAATCATACAGGACGATATACATATCATTTGGGACGATCAAGTTATTTTCCTTTGATCATCCAGGCTTTTCTCCTGGACATCCCAAACTGTCTTCTGGATGATAATCCTAATTTAAACTAATCATCC
The DNA here is from genome assembly GCF_001605985.2 of Dendrobium catenatum. Taxonomy (NCBI): domain Eukaryota; kingdom Viridiplantae; phylum Streptophyta; class Magnoliopsida; order Asparagales; family Orchidaceae; genus Dendrobium; species Dendrobium catenatum. Next base: position 1,098,406 of record NW_021318665.1, read on the forward strand.
AGAATGATTGTAGAATCATCTTGGATGATATGAATAAATCTATCTTCTAATCGTCTAGAGGAACCAGATCATACAAGCTGATATGTGTGATTTTGTACTGATCGTATAGGATGATCTACCAATCATCTTGGATGATCTTTGATTGAAAGTTGAAATTTAGGGCATTATTTAAGCTGTTGTATAAAAGATCTCTTGTCTTCTATCGTTAAGATTTTTACTACTTTCCTTGCTTGAGAGATCATTGAGAGGGAGAGGGAGAGGGAGAGCTTGGGAGAGAGAGAAAATCTTATGTGGGGGAGTTTGTGAGGTGTTTAAAAAGGTTGCTCCAAGTAAGGATTCGATTCATCGTCCCTAATTACTTGGTGTCTCTGTGGAAAGGATCCTATGCAAGAAGATCAAGGTTCTCTACCTACTTCAGGAGGAAGCGAAAGGAGGTAAGGTTCTCTGACAGCTTCAGGAGGAAGCGAAAGGAGGTAAGATTTTTTGCCTGCTTCAAGAGGAAGTAAAAGAACTTTGGGTTCTCTGCCTCACCGGGTTGGTGAAAAGTAGTTTTGTAAAGGCTTCAACACCTTGTTGTGGGAGCATAAGGAGAGTAACTGAGTTTTAGTGCAATACCTGGAGGGGAGGCTCCGGGGAGTGGACGTAGGTCAAGTTGACCAAACCACTATAAAATATGGTGTGTTCTTTCTAATTATTATATTACGATTAACTGCTTGGGTGAAATATGTGTTTGATCAGTGCTATTGCATTTATTTTAAAACATTCATAAAGCTTTTTAAATAGCATTTTGCTTCGGAACTTTTAAAACTACCGAATTCATCCCCCCCCCCCCCCCTAGTTAGCATTGGGCTAGTTCATAAGGGCTTAACATCCCTATCAAACTTTCAAGTGGTATCAGAGAGGGATTCAAAAATTAAGTTTAAAAACTTTTGAATTTTGAACCATGGCTAAATTTGAGAATTGCAACACTGTAGAAGGTTATTCGATTACACGAACACCATTATTTGATAACATACCTTTTGATTTTAGGAAAACTCACATGTCTACCTTTTTATAATCTATAGAGTATCGCATGTGGATGCTAGTTAAAGATGGCTATGAAGCACCTTTTAGACTTGTTAATAATGTTAAAACTAAACTGCCTTTTACCAAATGGACTTTTGATGATAGAGATGTAGCACAATTGAATGCAAAATGCTTGAACTATTTTTTCTTTGCATTAAAATTTAAGGATAACATGTGTGTCTCTACCTGCACTACTGGAAAAGAAATCTGGGATAGATTATGCATTACCTATGAAGGCACATCTAAAGTTAAATAATCTAGACTAAACATTTTGCTTCATGCCTATAAACTTTTTTGCATTAAACCTAGTGACTCAATTTTTGACATGTATATTAGGTTTACACAGATTATCACCTTCCTGCATGCCTTAGGAAGAGAACTCACCAACTATGAAAAAGTTAACAAAATTTTGAGATGTTTTCCCTCTTCCTATAATGCCAAGATAACTGCTACCACTGAATCTAAGGATTTGAACACTTATTCTATTGATACACAATAACTATTAGGAATGGAAAAAATGTAAGAATGGAAAAAATTCTAAAGTCTCTTCTGATACAGTTTGCTTTGAATACAGGAAGCCAAGACATATGAGAGCTGACTGTCCTACACTTAAGGCTCACCCAAGCAAGGAGAAGGGTGAGGAGAAACCTAAGTTCAGGAAGGATAAAAAAAGGATCCAAAAGGCTTTCTAGGCTGATTCTGCATCTGACTCCTCTAAGGCTGAAGATGAAGAGGAGATAACAAACTTGTGTTTGATGGAGGATGAACATCGTGGTCAGTCTAACCAAGAAGAGATATGTGAACTGACCTACGATCAGTTACTTAATGTTTTGGAGAAAATCCATTCATCATATAGGAAACTTAAGAAAACTCATGCTAGCTTGAAATCAAAATTCCTGAATCTGCAAAAAGAGCATAAAGTTTAGGTTAAGGATCATTCTACACTAGATATCAATCACTTGTTATTACTTAATGAATTAAATAAAAAGTATTCTAAATTGATTGTTGAGCATGATTCATTGAAAATATCGTATGCTGATTTAGAAAGAGCTTTTAAAGAACTTGATGCCATGGCATTGAGTTTAGATAATAGTGAGCATGCATTAAAATTTGAAGTTAAAAGTCTCAAAAAGGAAAATAAATTTCTAAGTGTAAAAATTAGTGCATATGAGAATAATAAAACACTTCCTATTATTGCACAATTTTATAAACCTCCATCATTTGAAGAATCTCATTCAAAATCATTAAAGCATGTTTTATTCAAACCTAGGAAAAGGCATTATAACACAAATAGATTAGTGAACCCTTTTCCTGGAGTTAGATGTTTCTCATGTGGCATGCTAGGATATATCTCCCATACTTACACTGTTCACCATAGTACACATTAGGTGTGGAGACCCAAATTGCATGATTCATAGCATATCATGCATATATCTCATTCTTCTTTCCATCACAAGGGACCCAAACATGTTTTGGTTCCTAAATCTATGACATTTGATGATTTTGTACGGGTGCTCTCATACAAGACCTCGTGAGAGCATGTGGTATCTAGACAGCGGATGCTCAAGATATATGACTAAAGATGCAAGCCAATTCATTTCGCTGGAAGCCAGGGCTGGAGGCAAGGTCACTTTTGGGGACAATACCACTAGGAAAGTGGTGGGCATATGTATGATTGGAAACTCCAAGAACCTTTTAATTGACAATGTTTTACTTATATATGGACTGAAACACAACTTTCTCAGCATCAGTTAACTATGTGACAAAAGGAAACAACATAAAATTCCTGCCAACTTGCTGCATTATAAGCTTAAATGACAAAATTATTTTGCAGGGAAAGAGAATCAATAATGTCTACATGCTGGATGTAAGTTGCTTTAAAGTTGATATTTCAATTTTCTTAAAAACTACTGCTGATGAGTCTTGGCTGTGACATAGGAGGTTATGTCATGGCAGTATGAAAACCCTTAGAAGAGTAACCCAAAAAGACTTAGTTAGTGGTGTCCTCAAGCTTAAGTTCACTAAGGACCACTTGTGTGATGCCTGTCAACTAGGAAAATAAGTCCAATCTTCCTTCCATTCCATTAAGGACATCACCACCTCTAGACCTTTAGAAGTCCTTCACATGGATTTATTTGGACCCATTAGCACTGCCAGCTTAGGGGGAAAAGTCTATGGGTTTATGATTGTCGATGACTACTCGAGGTTCACCTGGATTATATTTCTGCCACATAAGTCTGAGTAATTTGATGAATTTAAATCTTTATCCATATGAATTCAGAAGATGTTAGGTTGTGATATCTTAACCATCATAGTGATAATGGTGGAGAGTTTAAAAATGTGAGATTTTAAATTTTTTGTGATGAGAAAGGGATTAGTCACAATTTTTTAGCTTCTAGGACCCCTCAATAGAACGGCGTACCTGAGAGGAAGAACAAGACCTTAGTGGTAGGTGCTAGAGCCATGCTTCCTGAGTATTCACTTCCAAAATACTTTTGGGTTGAAGCGGTGAACACAGCCTGTTATGTGTTGAATATGATAAATGTTAGATCCAATCTGAATAAGACACCTTATGAGATCATTAAGGGTAGAACACCAAACCTGTCCCACCTCTATGTCTTTGGCTATAAGGTCTTCATTCATAATAATGGGAAATCACTCTTAGGAAAATTTGACCCAAAATCTGATGAGGGAGTGTTCTTAGGATATTCAAGTGTTGGGAAGTCCTTTAGAGTGTTTAATAAGAGGACTTTAGTGGTGGAGTAGACTACTTATGTAATGTTTGATGAATCTGATCCTAAGGAGTCTAGAACTGAAGTAGAAGATGAAGAGGTTGCAGAAGTCACCCAAGGAGTAGAATCTATAAATCTTGAGGAAATGGTAGAACCTAATGTCTCTTTGCCCAGAGAATGGAGATATTCTTCAAGTCATCCTAACGAACTGATCATAGGGGACCCTTCTGAAGGTGTAAGAGCTAGGCATGGACTTATGAAGGAAGTAAAATTCTCTGCCTTTATCTTAATGACTAAACCCACCAACATCAATCAAGCCCTTTCTGATGAATTCTGGATCTTAGCTATGCAAGATGAACTTAACCAATTTGTAAGGAATGATGTTTGGGAGTTGGTAGGAAGACCTAAGGATTAAAGTGTAGTAGGAACCAAATGGGTCTTTAAGAACAAGATGAATGATTTTGGTGTGGTGGTTAGGAATAAGACAAGATTGGTGGCTAAGTGGTACAACCAAATAGAAGGTATTGATTTTGAGGAGACATTTTCCCCTATAGCTAGATTGGAAGCCATTAGGTTCCTACTAGCCTTTGCTTGTTATAAGGGATTTAAGCTTTTCCAAATGGATGTTAAGAGTGCCTTTTTAAATGGGGTAATAAAATAAGATGTGTTTGTAAAGCAACCCCTAGGTTTTGAGAGTTCCCAATTTCTAAATCATGTTTATAAATTAAAAAAGGCATTATATGGATTGAAACAGACAACAAGAGCATGATATGAGAGGCTTAGCACATTCCTACTAGAAATAGAGTTTGTTAAGGGGAGTGTTGACACCACCCTTTTTTTGAGAAAAGTAGAAAATGATCTACTCATTTTCTAGATCAATGTGGATGATATACTTTTGGATCTTCTAATAAAAAATTATGTGATGATTTTTCTAAAATAATGAGTAAAGAGTTTGAGATGAGTATGATAGGAGAATTATCCTATTTTCTGATGTTTAGCATAAAGCAAATGGATGATGGAACCTTTCTCAATCAATCAAAATACACAAAGGACATCTTGAAGAAATATGAAATGAACAAAACTAAGCCAATTAACACTCCCATGAGTTCCACTGTTCAGTTAGATAAGGATTCAAATGGAAAAGCTGTTGATCAGAAAAAGTATAGAGGAATAATTGGATCACTGATTTACCTGACTGCTAGCCGACCTGATATCATGTTTATTGTTTATCTTTGTGTTAGGTTTCAAGCTAATCCTAAATATTCCCACCTGATCGTAGTTAAGAGAATCCTTAGATATCTCTTAGGAACCCCAAACATAGGAATCTGGTATCCTAGGCACAACACTTCATTTGAGATTATTGGATATTCTAATTTTGATTTTGCAGGATATAGGGTGGATAGAAAGAGCACTTCTGGAACTTGCTAATTTATAGGATAGTCCTTAGTCTCTGGTTAAGTAGAAAATAAAACTTTGTTGTACTTTCCACTGCTGAAGCTGAGTACATTGCCTTAGGTAATTGTGTGGCACAAGTACTTTGGTTGTGATAACAAATTCTGGATTTAAGATTCCCTGTTGGAACAATTTGAGTTCTATGTGATAACAGTAGTGCCATATGCATCTCTAAAAATCTTATACAATATTCTAGAACCAAACACATTGATATAAGACATCACTTCATTAGGGACCATGTTGCCAAAGGGGACATTGAGATACATCATGTAGCAACTGAAAACCAACTGGCTGACATCTTTACGAAACCACTGGCCTTTGACGCATTCAGCATTTTGAGAACCAGATTGGGTGTGATTGGCATAAATGCATGAACTTGATGATTACTAAATTCTAAACTATCTGTTTGTCCTTTTTCTGATTTTTTTATGTGATGTGTTTATTTGTTTCTTGTTGTGTTCCTTCTTATTTGCATACTATTCCTCCTTATTTTATTATTGTTATTTATGTGATTTTTTTGTCCTTGTTCTTATTTTATTTAGAATCATACCACTACTTTCTTCTACTGATGAACTTGTTTTCTAGAAGGAATTTTACCTTGGTTTTTGTTTTGAAGCTTGTAAGCAGTGATTAAATTCTCCTAAAGCAATTAAAGGGAAGAAACATTGATGATTTTTTTCTCTTCCTCTAACTCCTTTAATGGTGTATTTTTCTTTTTGAATAGAGATTTTTTCAAAATTTAAATGTTGGTTTTTGAAATAGAGATCTATTTTATCTTCCTACAGTAATCTATCTCATATGAATAGTGTTTTCAAAGCATTGAATTATTGTTATGTTCTTCTTAATTAAGTTATTGCATTTATCATTTGAGTATGATTTTGTTCTGTGGATTACTCTTCCTTATTATAGAGAGTGAGCTTTTCTTCTCTTATGTCTGGAAGATAATCTCACAACTGAGATAATTTAGAGATTATGAAAGGAAGCAAGCTTGCAAATGAAATGAAAAGAGGAACAAAATGAGCCCAAAGCTGAAAATATGCACAATGTCATCAAAAAATTAGAAAGATACACAAAGTGTATCAAAGAATGAAAAGATGTGTAAAGTGCACCAAATAAAATTAAAAAGAGGCACAAAATGAGCCCACAAGGAAATAAGCTTCTTCTCTTTCAAAATCTTTAAACATCTTAGAAAAATTCTTGCACCACTTAATATTTTCAAACATTTGAGATTGAAACTCATGATCTATGATTCCTTTCTTTGTAATACTATTTTATAAGATATTTCTCTAGAACAAAGTTTGAAAGGATCTCTTTTAAAATCTGATTTCTTTTCTTTTGAATTAGTTTTTTATTTAAAAGGAATTTGAACTTGTATGGTTTCCGAGGTAGGGTTTAAAAAAATTGATTTTCCAATTTTTTGGATTTTAGATCGTCAATTTCTTCTTACAGGCTTTTGAATTAAAAATTAGGAAAAAATTCTGATTTACTGGGGCATATCGATTCAAAAAAAGGGGAGTGATTATGTTGAATTATCTTGTGTTGGTTTTTGTACTATTTTTCTTTGTGTCTATGTGATATTTTCCCCTTTTTGCAATGTCAAAAGGGGGAGTAGTTGTGTGTTCTAGGTCATTGTACACTTTTGAATTATCAATGTTCAAATGTTCAGGGTTTTAATTTATTAATGCTCAATGTTTATTTATTGAATTTGAAATTCCTAACAAATGTTTGCCATCATCAAAAAGGGGGAGATTGTTATAAATATGGATTAAAGGATTATAGTTTTGATGATAACAAACATTTTGTTTATGTTCAATTGCCTAACTTTTTAGGTCCGCAAGATAAAGTGTAATCCAAGCTAGCTCAAGATCGAGTCAGTTTGTATGTGGTTTAAGTTTAATGTATTTTTTTTCTTTCTTGAGTCAAATGTAATGTAATTGATCCCCAAGCTAAGTAACCTTGCACACACACACTCAGGGGGAGAGTTTTAGTGAGTTATAGTTTCTATTCATTTTTTGTTCAAATCATCCTGGATGATCCAATTGAAAATAGAACTCTAATTAGGGCGACCATGTTAAGTTGGTTTAATTAAGCAAATCATCCTGGACGATCCTCCCATCATCCTGGACCATATGCTAAAATCAAAAACTCTCAGCCGCCAGAATGATTTAGGCAAGTTTTTATTTTTAGATTTTTGGTCTGATCATCTGGGATGATACGTGTATCATCCTAGATGATCCATTATAATTATGCCTAAATTAGTCAGGTGATAAGGAAAGTAAATAAGGTCTGATTGATTCGATTATATCATCCTGGATGACCGCAAGATCATCCTGGATGATCAATTAGAAATCCTGACCGTCCAGTGCTTTTGACATAGACGACCCGAACAGTGTGCTGGATGATTTTCCCATTTTTGAACTAATCGTACGGGACAATATACATATCATCCTGGCCGAGCAAGTCATTTTGAAATCGTCCAATATGGTTGACCTGTATGATCTGAATAGTGTCCTGGACGATTTTGGGCAATTTTGAACTAATCATACAGGACGATATACATATCATTCGGGATGATCAAGTCATTTTCCTTTGATCATCAAGACTTTTATCCTAGACATCCCAAATTATCTTCTAGATTATATTCCTAAATTGAACTAATCGTCCAAGATGATTGCAGAATCATCCTGGATGATATGAATAAATATGTCTTCTAATTGTCCAAAGGAACCAGATCATTCAGGCTAATATGTGTGATTTTGTACTGATCATACAGAACAATCTACCGATCATCATGGACGATCTTTGATGGAAAGTTGAAATAAAGATCTCTTGTCTTCTATCGTTAAGATCTTTTGTAGCTTTCCTTGCTTGAGAGATATTTGAGAGGGAGAGGGAGACCTTGGGAGAGAGAGAGAGAGAGAGAATCTTATGAGGAGGAGTTTGTGAGGTGTTCACAAAGGTTGCTCCAAGCAAGGATTTGAGTCATCATCTATAGTCATCATCCCTTGTTTCTTAGTGTCTCTATGGAAAGAATCATCTGCAAGAAGATTAAGGTTCTCTGCCTACTTTAGGAAGAAGAGAAAGGAGGTAAGGTTCTCTGCCTTCTTCAAGTGGAAGTAAAAGGAGGTAAGGTTCTCTGCCTGCTTTAGGAGCAAGCAAAATTAGTCTGGGTTCTTTGCCTCACCGGGTTGGTGAAAAGGAGTTTTGTAAAGGCTTCTCTACCTTGCGGTGGGAGCAGAAGGAGAGTCACTGAGTTGTAGTGTAATACCTAGAGGGGAGTCTCCAGGGAGTGGACATAGGTCAAGTTGACCGAACCACTATAAAATCTATTGTGTTATTTTTGATTATTTTCTGCATTATTATTTTATTGCGATTAACTGCTTTGATAAATCTGTGTTTAATCTGTGCTATAACATTTATTTTAGAACATTCATAAAGCTTTTCAAATAACATTTTGCTTTGGAATTTTTAAAACTATCAATTCACCCCCCCCCCCCCCTCTTAGTTAGCCTTAGGATAGTTCATAATGGCTTAACATCCCTATCAAACTTTCATCAACTCTACCTCCTGTAAAATCTGAATTAGAATATCTAATGATTTTAAAGGAAGTGTTATACCTAAGATATCAGATTCCTAAGTCTTGGGTTCCTAAGAGATATCTAAGGATTCTCTTAATAATAGTCAATTGGAACTCTTTTAGATTTACTCTCTCCTGGTTAATTAAGGAAAATTCCATTATCCTTCTGCCTTATACTAAATCTAAGAAAGTAGTTCAGTTCTCCCATAATACTCATTTTAAACTCTTTAATCATTATTTTTGAAAATTCATCACATATGTTTTTATCCGAAGAACAAAACATAATATCATCAATATAAATTTGGACAATGAGTAATTTATCTCTTACCATTTTTAGAAATAGGGTGATGTCTATCCCCTTAATAAAGGTTCTTTCTACTAGGAATGTGCATAGACTTTCATACCATGCTTTGGGTGCCTTTTTTAGTCCATATAATACCTTTTTTTAATTTGAATACATAATTAAGAAATTGTGAAATTTTAAAACTTGGGATGTTCAACATACACATCTTCTTTTATTACCCCATTTAAAAAGATACTTTTGACATCCATTTCATACAGTTTGAATCCCTTAAAGCAAACAAAATTTAGTAGCACCCTTATGGCTTCTAATCTAGCTACAAGGGCAAAGGCCTCTTCAAAGTCAATCCCTTCTATCGAGTTATACCCCTTAGCCACTAATATTATTTTGTTTCTCACCACTACACCATAATCATTTATTTTGTTTTTGAAAACTCATTTAGTTCCAACAACACTCTAGTCCTTAGGTCTTTCAACTAGTTCCCAAACACCATTTCTCACAAATTAATTTAACTCTTCTTGTATGGCTAGGATCCATAGTTCATCAGATAGGGCTTGATTTATGTTGGTGGATTCAGTCATTGAAATGAAGGTATAGTGGTTTACTTATTTTTTAAGTTTATGCTTAGTTCTAACACCTTCAGATGGGTCTCCTAAGATTAGTTCTTTAGGAGAACTTGAAGAATATCTCTATTCTCTTGGTAGTGAATTTTTAGGTTTTACCCTTTCCTCCAGATTTATAGATTCTACTCCTTGGGTGATTTTTATAACTTCTTCTTCTTCTACCCTAGACCCTCTAGAACTATCAGATTCATCAAATACAACTTGAGTGGTCTCCTCTACCACTAGTGTTCTTTTATTGAAAACTCTAAAGGATTTCTTAACATTTGAGTACCATAAGAATACTCCTTCATCATATTTGAGGTCAAACTTTCCTAGTAGAGGTTGGGTGTGAGACCTCGTCCCCTTACTGTTCCTCTCTAGCTTGATGTTTTTGTCTTTTGATTGATTTTGATTCTTTTGTACTCAGGATAGATTTCAGTACTTGTGATTGTAGTGTAGTTCCTGAGTATTGTACATGATCTTTTGAGATATGAATCGACTTGTATATTGATGTTTTAAATTTTATAGATGTTTGATAGACTGTTTAACTGAAGGTTTTAGATAACTCTGGTAAATTATTTTAGAAATAGATTGACATTCTTTCCAAGTTAGATCTTGGGGCGTGACATTGGGTGTCCTACCCTTAAGGATTTCATAGCATGTCTTATTCAGCTTGGACCTAACATTAACCCTATTCAGAATATAATAGGCTGTATTCACCGCTTCTGCCATGAATTATTTAGGAGGTGATTATTCAGTTAACATGTTTTTACCAGGGTCCTGTTATTTCTTTCTGCTACCCCATTCTGCTAAGGGGTTCTAGGAACTAAAAAGTTGTGATATATCCCTTGCTCCTTATAGTAAGATTCAAAATTTTTATTTTCAAACTCTCCATCATGATCATTATGAATTGTCAGAATTTCACAACCTACCTTCCTCTAAATCCAAGTGGAAAATGTCCTAAATTCCTTGAATGTTTAACTTTTATGAGATATGAATCTAACCCAAGTAAACCTGAAATAATCATCAACAATCACATAACCAAAGACTTTCCCTCCTAGGCTTGTAGTATTAACAGGTCCAAAAAGATCCATGTGAAGGACTTCTAAAGGTTTGCTAGTGTTAATGTTCTTGATTGAGTGGATGGAGGATTTGACTTGTTTCCCTAATTGATAAGCATGAATAGGTGGTCCTTAGTGAACTTTAGTTTGGGTATTCCTCTCACTAAATCTTTTTAGGTGAACTTTCTAAGGATTTTCATGCTTGTATGACACACTATCCTGTGCCATAACCAGGATTCTTTAGCAATTATTTTCAAGCAAAGGAAGCAGTAGATTCAATACTATTTAAATCAAGTATGTACAAATTGTTCATCCTTTTTCCCTGCAAAATAATGTTACCATTTAAGCTTATAATCCAGCTGGTAGATACGAATTTGATTCCTAAGCCTTTATCATAGAGCTGGTTTATGCTGAGCAGATTATGTTTTAAACCATCTACCAGTACAATATTTTTAATGATGAAATTTTTTGAGTTGCCAATTATACCTGAGCCCACTACTCTCATAGTGGTGTTATCTCCAAGTGTCACCTTGCCTCCAGCAAAAAGAATTTATTTGCATCTCCAGACATATTCCTTCAACATCCACTGTCTAGTTACCACATGCTCTCATGAGGCCTTTTGTGAGAGCACCTTTACAAAATCATCAGTGGTCAAATTTGGGAACCCAAATAGGTTTGTGTTCCTCATGGAATATGGGAAGAAATGCTTGCATGCTATGATGTGAATTATGCAAATTTGGTCTCCACACTAAATGTTTTCTATGATGGATAGTACAAGTGTGGGAGATATGTTCTAGCATGCCACAAGAAAAACATCTAACACCAGGAAAAGGGTTTTCTAATCTATGTCAGTTATGGTGCCTCTTCCTAGGTTTAAATGATGCATGCTGTGGTAATGTATTATGTAACTATGCAAGTTTAGGTGATGTTTTATTTTCTTTGAAAGTATTTAATTTGATTTGTAAAAATTGATTTATACTTTCAAGAATTGAATTTTTAATTTTCAATGCATGCTCTCTATCATCAACTTCATTTAAACATGCCTTTTAGTTCTTAAACGAATTTTTTAAATCGATATGGGATGCTTTTAAGGAATCATGCTTATCAGTTAGATCAAGATGCTTCTTGTTTAAAGTATCAAATTCATCTAATAAAGCCATGTGATTATTATTTAAAGTGGAATGATCTTTCTTGAGGCATTCATGCTATTTCTACAAATTTAAAAATTCAGATTTAAAGCTTTCATGTAATTTCTTGAGCTTCATATATATACAATATGAATTCTTTCAAAAACTTCAAATAATTCATCATAGGAAAGCTCACATACCTCCTCTTGATCAGAATGATCAAGATGATTATTTGTCATTAAGCACATGTTAGTTACCTCATCTTCTTCTTTAGTTTCAGAAGAGTCTGAATCAGAGTCTGCCGAGAAAGAACTTAGGTTTTTCTTCACCCTTCTCCTTGATTATGTGAGTTTTCAAATTTGGGCAATCATTCTTCATGTTTCATGGCTTTCTACATTCAAAATAGATGACATAAGAAGAAGTTTTAGAATTTATATTGGTTTTACCTTTATTCCATTACTAATGATATCTTTGCCTTTTCTTTTGAAAGCTTTTAAACTATCTTATCATCCACGCAATGTCATCATCTTCTTGTCTATAAGTATCACTATCAGAATCATTAGTCGTTAAGGCTACAGTTTTCTCCTTTCTCTTTTCACCTACAACAAGTTGTCTTTGACTCACTCCTTGCTAGTATGCAATGAGTGATCCAAGTAAGTTATCAATGGAGAAAACTTTTTTATCCTTAGATTCAATAATAGCAGTAATTTTTTCATTATAGGAAGCAAGTAAGCAATCTAAAATCTTGTTAACTTTTTTATAGTTAGTGAGTTCTCTTCCTAAGGCATGCAGGGAAGTAACAATCTGAGTGAACCTAGTATATAGGTTTCATGCATAAAAGTTCATAATCATGAAGCATAATTTCAACTTAGATTGTTTTACTTCATTAGTTCCTTCATAAGTTATGCAGAGTTTGTCCCAAATCTCCTTACCAGTAATGCAAATAGAAACATGCATGTATTCTTCAAATTTTAAAACATAAAAAAAAGTTTAGACATTTTGCATTCAGTTGGGCTAAATCTCTATCATCTATGTGCCATTCAGAAAAAGGAAGTTTAGTTTTAATGCCATTGATAAATCATGAAGGTGCAGAATATCCTTCATAAACTAACATCCACATGCAATAATCTATAGTTCTCTTTTTACCCTCTTGGTTAGGGTAGAAAACCTAGTATCTTTTTCACACACCTGGTGAAGAAAAAAGTACCATGCAATCCTTTTTCACCATCTTAATAAAGGAAGAGAACCCAACATTCTTCAACCTTCAAGTCTTTCTCCCTAGAGAAACATTAAGAAATCAACATAGCCACTATAGGAATTAAGTTGCAAGCCTGTTTGGATAAATTATGGAATCTCCTCACACCTCTCCCACACCCACAACCTCACCTTATCCTTCTCTAATGCTCTAATAGCTCTCATAAAGCTCCCTCCGAATCTCTTCATCAGCCAAAAGATTTCTTAAGAGACTAATAATAAATCTTTTATACAAGGCGTAAAAAAATCATAAAATTTTAATTATGTAGCTTTTAATCATACAATACGATCGGGATCATAGACTACGAATAATTCAATTCATTCTATCTGTATTCTATAATGAATAAGGATCTTTATGACTTGTTCAGCTAATTTGAACTGGTTTTCTAGTATGTTATCATGTGTCGTATAGTATGATTAGTTTAGTATAATAAGGTTTTCATCCAATACGATTGGTGGTGATTATTTGTCATCCTGGTAATAAATCAATTCATACATTATTATGGGGGACATTTGCAATACGATCATAATAAATAATTAATCCTGGTTCAATTACCTAATCACAACATTAAATTTGGCAAGATTTATTAAGATCATATGGTATGATGAGCATCATCTAATATAATTATGTCATATTTTAAATTTCAAAATATTGCCTAATTTGTGATTGGCAGCAAAAAAAACTTTATTTCTTCAGATCATCCTATATGATTTATATCACTATACAATTTGTTCAAATTCATATTTCCTTCATTAAGTATTTATTAATCACTAATTAATGCATATTGTATAGTACAATATTCACAAAATTTATAACACTTAGTTTTCCTACATAGTGTGTGTGTGTGCACGATCACTAAAATTAGTATAGTCCCTTACATGGCATAAACTCAAAAAATATAAAATTAATGAAAGTAAAAGTACAATCTCTTTTAGGACATCTTATTCTACACAATCTTAAGTCATAAATAATCTTAAACAGTGTATGATATACCTAAAATGTTAGTACATATAGAAACAAATTCACAAAATAAATTCTATGAAAACTTAAAATTTAATCAATAATATTTTTATCATCAAAACACAAGCTTGAGAACCCAGATTGTAACAAGGTCATATATGGGATAAAGGCCTATGCAAGAAAAGGCAAAAGACCTGACGTAATAAGCTCACACTCATCCAATTCTATGTTTTAGAAATTCATATCTAACCTTGAATGAGAGGGTAGCTTTAACTCTATAAATTTGGAATACTCACCTAATGTTGAAATAGAATGTTTTAGGTGTGCAAAATTTTGCAGTTATCATATAACTTGCATAAAGTGTTGAACAATAAATAGAACATAAAATTATCTTATATTCGTTTTACATATATTATAAGAAATTTAATGTATTTTTATTTGATTGCAAATATGCTTATTATTTCATATACATTTCTTGCATATTTTATTAAGCTCTAGCTCATTAATAGTGGTTGTACTCCAAGAAAGGAGAAGGAGCCAATTGGGTATTAGATAAGATGATTGAATCCCGTTTTTGGGTGCATATGCCTTGGGTGTACAAAGATGCCATAGTAGAAGGTTGGATTGATGTTAATAAGAGATAGGTCTTTTTAGATTCTCCCTCTCTGTTACACTATATATTGACTATAGGTGGTCAAAATTATATATATATACTTTTAGATCAATATACCCAAGAAATTGTCATAAAGAATGTATAGTCAATCATTCACACCAGATTTAGAAATAGAATGTATTATATAAATTATCTATCTATATATATATATATTTTTTTAAGAATTTTGTTATGGATTATCTATTAAGACTATATGTTTTATACTTGCTTTGTGTATTATTATGCCGATGGGGGATAGTTTGCATGCTAATAGGATATAATTTATGAATATGGATATTCATGATCACAAATTTTCAACAGAACTAACTTTAGTGCCTATTCAAAATTTTGGTTTCATTTTGGGAATGAACTGGCTAGTTAAATATTTTTCTATAAATGAATGTGTGAAAAAATGATAAATTTTAGTTTGCTAAATGAGAAGACCTTCTACTTTCCCTTTAAGAAGAATGCAACATCCTCTCTTGTTAGTGAAGTGAAGATGAGTAAATATATAAGGCAGGGGTGACTTGGTGTTATTAGCTAAAATAGAGGTCTTAAACTAAGACAAATATGCATTACATCATCTTCTAATTGTTTCAAATTTTTAGGTGTTTTTCCTAAAGAATTACCTAGATTACAAATAAAAAGAGAAGTTAAATTTTTTATAGAGCTCCAACCAGGAACATTAGCAATCTATAAATCTATTTATTGAATGGCCCCAAAAAAATAATAAGAGTTGGAAGCTCAGTTAAAAATGAGTAGATGGATAAGATATTTATCTAGACTAGCTATTCACCATAGTGTGCACATATACTTTTTGTTAAGAATAAAGATGGCTCCATATGAATATGTATTGACTACAAAGAGTTGAACAAGGTACCATCAAGAATAAATATCTAATACCTCACATAGATGACTTGTTTGATCAGTTAACAGGTGCCAAAGTATTTTCTAGAATTGACTTAAGATCAATGTATCATCAAGCGATGGTTAAAGAAGACAAAATTACAAAGATAGCTTTTGGGACCAAATATGGTCATTTTGAGTTTATAGTCGTCCCCTTCGGATTAACAAATGCTTCTACTATTTTCATGGATATCATGAATCAGGTTTTTAAGGAGTATATAAATTAGCTTGTGATTATTTTCATTGATGATATCCTGATATACTCAATGATTGATGATGAGCATGCTGATAATTTAAGGACAGTATTGGAAATAATGAGGAAATATTAGTTGTATGGAAAATATTCAAAATATGAATTTTGGCTGAGTTTTAGTAGACCCATAGAAGGTGAAAGCACTTGTGGAATGGCCTAAACTAAAGAATGTTATAGAGATTCATAACTTATTGGTATTGGAGGAATACTATAGGAGGTTTGTTAAAGCATTCTCATAAATTACTGTATCATTCTCCAAGCTAATGCGGAAAGATGTTAAATTTGAATGGACTGTTGAATGTGAGAAGATCTTTCGGACATGAAGATGTATTAGATATAGCACCAGTGTTGACACTTCGATCAAGAACATATGGGTTTTAGATTTATAATTATGCTTCTTTGATAGATTTAGGATGGGTTCTAATGTAGAATAGAAAGGTAATCGCATATGCAATGAGATAGTTTAATTAATATGAAAGAAATTATCCTACTCATGATCTAGAGTTTGATGCAGTACTATTTGTATTGAAGATTTTCAGGCATTACCTGTATGGGATTAGATGCAAAATCTTTACTTATCATCAAAGCATCAAATATATATTTTTATGGAAAGAATTAAATCTTTGAAAAAAGAAGATTATTGGAGCTATTTAAGAACTTTGATGGGGTATAAAATATTGTCCTAGAAAAGCAAATACTATGGTTGATATTTTGAGTCACAAATCAAAATGAATGATTAATTAGATGATTAATTTTAAGATTCAATTGTTAAGGAGATGAAAAATTTATACTTAGAGATTAAATACTTTAAAAAGGTGGAATACTTATATGAGATTGTTTGATTGAAAAATGTGAGTTTTTGAAAAAGGCTTAATTTTCTTTGGGAATATTAAATTTTTTAATTTTGAAATTGAACACGTCATTGTGAACAATATATCGCCTCGGGAGGCGAACATATTTCTCCCTAATGGGTTAAGATTTCAAAATTTTAAATTTATCCAATTTATCGTAGTCAAACTCAAGGGGGAACAACATATGATCTTGAAAGATCAAAATGACATTCAATCAATTATTTAACTATAATAATTCGGATAAAAGATCGTTAATTTCATAATTAAAATCACAATTGAAATTGATATATCTCTCTGAGGAAAGAAGTTATCAATCACTATTTATCGTTTGAAAATGGAGGTAACGATCGTTGAAATTTTAATTTTCCCAAAGAGAATTAATTAGGGGTTTTGAAAACTTTGATTTTAACAATCAGGTCTGGGTTTCTAAATCTCCTACGAACACAAGCCCTCGTAGTAAATTACATCGTAGGAAATCGAAATCTCCTATGAATACTCTCAATTAAAATAGCAGTATTAATTTTTATTTGAGATTTCAAAGATCGATATCAAAGGAGGAAAAGGGTAGGAATTTTCAAATGGGATTGGTTCAATATAGAACACTTATTTCTGGAGTCAAAGGAAGAAGGGTAGGAGGTGTTTTGAGATTCTGAATTACTTCATAAACACCTTAGTCTTTCCTAAGTGTTGGGCCTAAATTTGATTAAAAAAGATTTATGTTTGAATAGTCAATTTTATTAGAAACTTAGGATTCAATTCCCGGAGGTTGAGGTCTTATGGCCCAAGCCAGCCTCGAAACCTAAGTCTAAATTGGGCACTTAAAAGTGCCCCGAACCTAGCTAATGCAGTGTAGATCTAGACTTACCCCGACTTAGATTGGGGAGCCAGCTAAACCACCTAGGTACTTTTAAAACTATGAGTCCGGTCAATTAATGTTGAGTGGTAGGGATGTTAATTAAGAAAAGTTTTTGAGAATATGGCCGACATCTAGAGCAGATCCTAATTGGCCCTTTAACTTATGTTGGGTTTGATGCTTAAGCTAAGAATGCAATTTAAAGTTTTAAAAAAAAATTAATCTGTTATTACTCTAATGCATGCTAATTGACTCAATTAAAGGCTTGAATTTGAATGAAAGTTATGAAATAAGTACCCCCGGCGGTCCGGGGCTTACTTCTTAAAGCGTTAGAATTTCTATGTGAGCTTACAATTTTTTAATTTAATTTAAGTAGAAATTTTTTTAAAAATAAATCCTTAAGAGCTTACGATCGGGTTCCAGGCTAAATCAAAATACATCATGCTAAAGCGCCAAAAAAAACTACTAAAAGTAGGCAATCCTACATCGCAGTCAACATCAAATATTAATCAAATCAATTAAATTAATATTCAAATTGAAAGTCCATAGGCAAGTGCCTTTTAATATTACATCACAGAATTTGCATAAAAGTAAAGTGGCTGGGCACCACTAACAACAACCTAGATTCTACTCCTAAGACTTAAGTGATTTTAAAATTTGGGATTCTTCTTGCTATCCACTTCTTCGCCTTCTCACGAGCATCTTGATTCATCAGTTTTGGATATCCAAGTGGAAAGAAACTCCCCCTTGAATGGGGTGTTATCTTTTCTCTTTGGATATTTGAAAGGTATCCTAACTTGACTTCCAAATGGAAGAAGACTCTCCCCTTTAGGGATGTCTTCACCTCTTTGGAATTCAAGTTGGATATTCAAATCCCAATCTCAAATCATTTTGAAGATTTTACAACCATATCATAATCAAATTACATTTGAATTTAAAGGAAAAATCTAGACTCGATCCTGTAGGGTTATTCGAATAATCAGCAGTTATATAAATAATCCCAAGCTGTTAATATTCAATCTCAAGCAATTAATATTCAATCTCAAGCAGTTAATATTTAATCTCAAGCAGTTAATATTTGAAATTTAAAATGCTTAATTACTCATAACACAGAGTACAGAAAAGTAAACAAACACATCATGTCTAAGTTAGCAAACAGCATGTAGTGAAAACTCGAAAGCCCGACACACAGCGGAAAAGTAAACACCGGTCTAGCCTAAAACTAGAGTTGGTTGTTTTAGAAAACCATCTAAAGTGTGGTTTTGATATGTCCTAAATAGGATTATTAGATTTAGGTTGTATATAGTTCGATTGGATGAAAGGCTCAAAGGGATATTTTATTAAAATTTAAGTATTAATAATTTAAAATTGATTTTAAAAAGTTATTCAATTATTTTTTAGATAAAACCTTTATTTCACATCGAGGCTGTGAAGTTTATTTCACCTTCCTTGAGGCTAAGTTAATAGCCTCGTAGGCTTGGGTTAACAAGTGGTACCCAGTATAATTAAGTGATTTGATTTGATTAGTGTTTGAAGGTTAATAAATTTTATTAAAAGGTTTTTGGTTGCTGATTTTAAAAGTTTGATTATTTAAGTTTTCCATTAATTCGCGGCGTTGTGCCACCAGGCTCGAGGAACCAGCCTCCTTAGGACACTTAGCCCTACAGTCCGGAGTAGTCCAGCCGATAAACCAAATTAATGTAATTGAATTAGATATTTTAAAAAAAGGTTAAATAATTAATTATTAATCTATTTTAAGGTTTAACACCCCTTAGAATCCATTCATGGCGTTGTGCCACCAGGCTCGAGGAACCAGCCTCCTTAGGACACTTAGCCCCGCAGCCTGGAGTAGTCCAGCCAATAAACTTCATCTTTAGGATGGTTTTTATGTTTTAAAAGCTTTGATGAGTGTTTTAAACATTAAACTAACATTTTCTAGAGTTTTAGAGCAATTTTGAGTTTTTTAGAATTTTTGGAATATTTTAATCATTTAATTAAGGGGTTAGAAATTGACTTTTTAATTTAAAGTATTTTCTGGAAATTAAATATTTTATTAAAATACTAGACCTTAATATAATCAGTTAGATAGTAAGTACATTGAAATTGGATTTTTCTATATTTTATTACGAAGGTTTGAAATTTTGAACTAATTTTGACTTAAGCTTGACCGGTTTGTTGACTTTTTGAATTTGATGATTTTCTGGAATTTTAATATTTTTAATAAATACTAGACATTATTATGAGTTGAATGCAAGTGAGTTTGTTCAATTTAGATTTTTCTGGAATTAGTCATAAATATTTGAAGTTGGATGTATTTATTGGAATTATTGAAAATCCTTAATTAAAGGGGCTTTTTGGGATTTTGATCCAAATGTGATCCAAACTCCTTGAAATCAGCTCCAAAGGTC
>NW_021318665.1:1123792-1241337 GCF_001605985.2 Dendrobium catenatum
TTTATTGGGAAAGAAATTATGATTCTATGGTGATGACTTGCTAACATTGTTCCAGTCTTATCCCAGTCTTATCCCAGTATTATCCCAGCATTTAAGCTGATAAAAATGAACTTAGGGGCACGAAGCCCTTAATTTTGGAGCTACATCTGCCATTTTCCCAGTGAATTTAAATGTTATATTGAGTGTTATGCATTATTTTGAATAATTGAAGGAAAAAATCAGAAGCAAAATGGAAATGAGAGTTTTTGTGTGAAGAGAAATATGATTTTGCTAGTGTCTTTGTCATCTATTCTAACTGGCTAACCAGCAATAATACTTGACTTACCAAACGCCAGACTTTTTTAATAACGGTTTCGATATCCCATCAGAACTTCATGAAGTCGATATACTTTATGAGTTTCAAGTTGATGAAGATATGTTTTGTTCAAATAGGGGATGTCTTATGAGGTATGGCCTTATCGCGCTGAAGAAGGGAGGCAGAGGAGAGTGGGGCAGATTTGACGGCATGTATGGTCGGCGCCGGGTAGCTCCGGCAGTGAAATGCGTGGTGGACGACACTGGAGCTTCCTCGACCGATAGCGGAGCCTCTCACCCAATCCATCTTGTATGCTTTTCTTATTAGGAAATTAAGAAGCAGAGATACTTAGCTATGTTTAGGAATCTTACGGTCACAGAACGAACTGGTTATGAGAGTTTACTGATCCAATTATATATAAAAGGTAAATCTCTGGAACTCGTGACATCACCTCCTTGAAAAAGAGGAAGAAAAAGATAGATGATCTGTTCCGCTGCATTTGATGTTTATAGTAGCTCTGTGTGCGTCTGTTTATGTCTGTATGTTTGGAAGAAAGTTCTGAAACAAATTCCAAAGCCAGATCCTGGAATCAGTTCAGTTAGTCTGAAAGTTCCGGCCTCACGACTCGATGCGAGCGGGACCCGTCCTGGTCGGGTTGGGTCGTGACAGGAGGAAGGCCCAAGCAAGAAGAAGAAGAGAATAATGAGAAGATAAGAGAAGAGAAGAAGGATAGGAGGGAAGAAACTCCTTGACCAGTGCCGGAATTCTGCCATACCTCCAAGCGACGCCGGAATTCCGCCCGACCTCCAAGCGATGCTGCAATTCCGCCCGAACTCCAATTGACGCCAAAGTTCTACCGAATATCATCGAACGCCTGAGTTCTCCTCGGCCGCCAACTAACGTCTAACTTTTACCCAACGTCGGAACTCTGCTCGTTGGCAAGTTTCTACCCGACACCGAACTTCTGCTTGTTGTCATACTTTCGCCGAACATCTATCCCCTCATATACATATTAATTTTCATCCATCCTTGACAATTCAAGAAATTATTTCTCGTATACATACTAATTTTCATCGAATCTTCATAAATGTTTGTAAGCATATAATCATGATCTTTTTTCACTAATGCATGCAACCTTTAAATATTTCATTTTCCCAAGCTTTATCTCAAAATGACTGTCCAAGCGTATTCCTATATATTGGTGGAATCGTCTGTTTCCATTCTCCAGTAAATTTTTAGTTTGAATATCTCTAATTTTTTACATAATTAGTCAATTTATTGCACACAAAAAATATCAAACTTCAAATCTCAAGTAATGCAACAAAATTACTTGATTAATGTATCTCCTTCACTAGCTTCCTTGTTGCTCTTAGGGAGGCTTTAAGTAACATATTTATAACCAAAAGAAAAAAATAACTTAGACAAAAAAAAATGCACGTAATGAAAATAATAATAAAGATGACATACACATGACTTATTAATGAAATAACACAACTTCTAAGCTCAACTTAGATTTTTTAAATAATATATAATGCCTAAAGAGATTTTAATATATATAATACTAATTACACACAATACTAATAAAAATAATAACCTGATGTGACAAGACACTCCAACCCAATTGATGTGACAAAAATTATAAAAACTTCTACTAAAACAATCATATTAATGATTGTTCAAACAAATTTACATAAATATCTAAATTAATTCTTTCTTATACAATATTTTCCGAATAGATAAACAAACAACTTTGGCTAATCTTAATTTTTTTTAAATGTTGAATTAAATAAAATAATTTAATATAAAGTTCAATTTAAAAAATTTTCCTTTAATTTTTCCATTTAAAAAAAAAACACCTTGGACTTATTAATAAATTAACCTTAATTTAACATTTAATCAATAATTTTAAATTTTAAATTATCAATCAAATCATCTACATAAAACTATGATTAATTAATAGAAATTAGATCTACATTTCAAAATTTATAAGAAAAAAAATATTACTTTATTGACAATCAAATTTATTATATTTCAATAATCATAAATTAATAACATAAATTTTATGTAAAATAACATTTATATTAAAATATTCACATACCTCTTTTAATATTAACATTTTAAACTATACATAATATATAACATAACTATATACCCATTAAGCTAACTTTTTTTTTTTTTAATCGGTGCCCAAATCCACAACAGTGGCCAATCGCTAGCACTGCGCCCATTGGTCATTTAAAGTAAACTTTAGGTTGATGAGAGAGATTATTTTCGAAAGTGTTATGAAAGGAGATAAAGTTAAAATGAATCAACACAACTTTTTAAGTGTTTGTTTTGGGAACTTTTATTATATCCAGTGAACGTACACAGAGGAACGTTCGGTTTTAGGCAAAAAAACGCCTGTACCGAGTTTTTTGAAAAAACTCGGTACACCTCGATACTCGGTACTCGGTACAGCCGCTTTTTTTGCCTAAAACCAAACGTTCACTGGATAAAATAAAAGTTCTTGTTTAAGACAGCTTTTGGCCATTGCTTTTTTTTATGCTTTCATTAAATTTTTGTCGTAGAAAATTATTTCTAAAAGAAGTAAGAACGCCAACCCAATGAAACCTAAGACTCGCCTTTGTCTCCTCCTATCTTCTAATTTCAAAAAAGCAAACAATTAGTGATTGGGCGACTCCAAATTTGAATTTTTTTTTTTATAATTATTAAGTATAGTTTTTCACATAGCATTTATCTCTTATCTCATGCCACAAAAAAACCTAGCTGAGCCTATTATAAGGCTTCGTTTAGGACAACTTTTTTAATGCTTCTTAAAGCAGCTTTTTAATTCAAAAATTAAAACATTGGTACTTTAAAATTATTTTAAAAACAATAAAAAAGTCGTCCCAAACCAAACCTAAGTCACACCTTATAATTATAACTAAAGCATTAGTTTATCTACCACTTACTAGTTTTCAAATCATCATCCACTCCAACTTGAGTAGCAAAAATCTTAATTACATTTCTAATGTCATTGGTTAATTATTAATCACAGTTTAACACTTTTGTCTTCCAACAAACTTTATGCTACAATCAATACACCATTCATGGTTAACTTTCCTACATACAATACATTAAATTTTAACCTTCCACAATGATGTCTCAGTTCTTGCAAATAAATAAATAAAAAATCATTTTACTTGAATCATTAGCATCAACAATTTCCTTGTCTTCACATTCAACATCCCCAATTCCAAAAAAAAAAAAAATCATAGTTTTAGACTTAGGCTTCATTTGGGACGGCTTTCTTACTGCTTCTTAAAGCGGCTTTTAGTACAAACATTTTAATTTTTGTACTAGAAAGCCATTTTAAGAAGAAAGAAGAAAGCCGTCCCAAACGAAGCCTTAGTCAACTTTCTCGCATGTTTCATCACAACTAAGTTGCACCGTCCCACTTATAGATGAGATCATAATTAACTTATGTTTAATTTTCATAACAATATAATTAAATTAAGCACAAAATTAGTTAATCTACAATTAATCTAACCTTTTCTAGCATCCCTTTATCCACTGTTAATCTAGCCTATTCTAAGATAAGATAATAAAAGATTTGAGTATTATTATGAGAGAAAGAATAAACAGCAAGAGAGAGAGATAGTGTGCGTGTGTTTGTGGGGATATAGGAGAGAAAGAGCATGTACATGAGATAATTAATAAATCCTAAGTCAAAATTACCTCATCAGTACAATTAAGCACAAATTAGTTACCTCTAAAACAATAAATCATGGCTAACTATTGAAATAAACAATTCATTATCATTTAATTACCAACTGTTTAGACAAATCAAATACTGATAAATTATAGGATTTACTAATTTTAAAATTGATTAAATGTGGATTAACATGATTTACAATAAATGAGTTTACAATATCCTGCATAAATTAAAAAATCCTATTAATTCAGATTGACTTGATTGGATCATGATTTTAAGTTTTAATAAGTTTGAGTAATTTCTTGGTTTTAGAAGGATTTTGGCTGAAAACAATCTAAAACCAAGTAATATTTTAAATTATCAAAAGTTTTAAGGGCAGCTAGGCTTAATTTACTGACATTAGTGATGAATCAATATTGTTTGCATATTTTGCATCAAACTACTGTGAAACTTCTGAGTAGCAGACAAAGTTCGACTAAAATTCCATTACTGAATTATAACTAATTTCATTTTGTGTTGCAACTTGCATCACGATTCGAATGATCCTGTGTTTTATATCATAATTACATTTTTAAATATACAAAAGTAAAAAAAAATTAACCGGAATAAAAACCAAAAGTTAATCAAACTAAAATTGAAGCTTTAAAGATGGGACGGAAACTAAGATTTAAAAATCTTGGATTGGATTATACAAATTGGATCAAATACCTGATGGCATAGAGTCTCAATTCTTTGCAAATAAAATTAAAACAAACCCATTTCTAAAAAGCCAGATAGTAAATAATTGATGCAACCTAAGTTCTAAAATAAGTAGGAGAATACTAGGCATGCAGAAAGACTCCTCCTTTCACTATCACATAATCAAACACCAAATGATGGAAACTTAATATAAAACTAAATGTAGAAAAATGGTTAGGAAGTCGCGCAAGAAAACCAAGAAACAAAACACAAACTATAAACTCTTAGAACAACCATGAATGGTCACTCACGTGCAAACACAAATTAGGGAAGGTACTCAAAAGAAAGGACAAAGCAGTATTATCCAACACAAGACTTTGTTCCTCTGACAAATAACGAAAAAACAGGGCACATCACAACTTACTACTCATAATAGTTTAGAGAATAAATATACATGAGGAAGGAAAACCGTGGAGAGAAGAAGTAAGAAGTAAGAAGTAGAAAGAAGACCGAGAAGAACTAGTTGTGGAAAGGTAGAAAATAGCTCGAAAGCTTAGAAGAAACTCTCAAAGTTTAAAATAATTAACTCACAATATTTTAGAGAAGAAATATACAGGTGGAAGGAAAACCTTGGAGAGAAGTATAAAGAAGACCAAACCGAAGTAATAGGAGATAAGGAAAATATCAGCCCACAAGCTAGAAGAACCCTAAGGTTTACATTTTTTCTTTTCAAAAATCATTCCCCACAATGAAATTAAGCCACTACATATATAGGAGAAAGAGGGGGAAAGAGTATTTATTTGCTCACATAAATATGACCCCAAAACAGCCAATAAGAACCACCCAAATCAACCCACAAGAAAAGAAGTCAAAGCATTCTACAGGAAAATAACAAGTGGAAAATCGGGCAACCAACAGCAGGGAAACCGAGTGGACAACAAGGAAACCGAGTGTATAGCAATGAAATTGAGTGCACAACAATGAAATTGAGTGCACAAAGAGAAATCAAACAGCCAGCACTAAGAAAAACCAAATAGTCATCAATCTAAGGGAAGGAATGGGTCAAACCCAATAAGGAAAAGAGAACCCACAAATAATCACCAACCACCACTAAGGAGCAAGATCAACACATGTGGAAAGACAATGGTATGAACCAACTTGAGAGCACCAAGCCCGGCATTATCATATGTTTGCTTCTATCATAGAGCCATAACATAACATCCAAAACACAAGAAAATTAAAAATATATATATAATCATACATCTTGACTGCATAAATAATCCATCAATACCAAAGTAAATATCAGCAATCACTGCATCGAGCAAATATCAGCATAAGAAATAGCAACATGAACACTACTGGAATTTAACTAGATCCTTAACACCCAATAAGACAATGGAAGATAAAACCTAACAAGGCACCGTGCGAATTGTTTGATCAAAACAATTTAGGAAGATTTACATACATACCATCCTATATTATTCTATTTACATATTTAGCACCTAAAATTTTAATATTACATATATGCCACCCATAGTTCATTTTTATATCAAATATGAGTGGTAGAAATGAAATATATGAGTGGTAGGAATAAAATATGAGTGGTATATTTGATATTAAAATAATATAGAGTGATATGTATGTAATATTAAAGTTTTGAATGTTTAATATGTAAATAGGATGGTATAAAATTGTATGTATGTAAATTTCCCTTTAAAGTAACACTTTAACGGAAATGTTCAAAAATCTCTTCCATCAACAGTTATTTCCAACAATCTCACAAGTTATATCAAAGCATCTCTTCTACTTCATGTGTGAAGTAAGGCAAGATTAGCCATCACTCACCTTGCTTCTGATAGACGTAGGTCAGGCCGCACTTGCCACAGTAATGCCGATCGAAGTGGTTCGCCATGAAAGTCCCCGCTCCGCATTCAGCGTTGGGGCACTCCTTGCGCAGGCGCGCCACTTTTCCAGTATCGCCAACTTTATAGAACTGCAGCACGGCGAGCTTAACCTTCTTCTTCTTGTGCTTGATCTTCTTGGGTTTGGTGTATGTCTTCTTCTTGCGCTTTTTGGCACCCCCACGGAGGCGGAGAACGAGGTGAAGCGTCGATTCCTTCTGGATATTGTAATCGGCGAGGGTACGGCCGTCCTCAAGCTGCTTCCCGGCGAAGATTAAGCGCTGTTGATCCGGCGGAATGCCCTCCTTATCCTGGATCTTTGCCTTAACGTTATCGATTGTATCAGAGGACTCCACCTCGAGGGTGATCGTCTTCCCCGTTAGAGTTTTGACGAAGATCTGCATCTTTCCGTCGTAGGTCTAGAGATAGCCGCCGTCCGGCGATCGCTTTAGGGTTGGTTTCGCTCTTGTAGCTCGCAGCGGCTAGGGTTTTCAACTGATGCAAAGTACATATACATATCTACGGATGATATAGGGTTTAGATATCTCGCGAGTAAAATGTATTGTATCATTTTCCCAGTTTTTTTGTTCTTTTCTTTTGCAATGGCTAAAATTTTTTTTAATGTATGGCAGCTAAAATTTTTAGAAGTTTTATCAAATTATTTTTCTCTCCGTGCATATAATCAAATAAGCTTTTATTTTAATTTTTAATGAATTAAAGTAATATTTTTCATTACATAATTTTATAGATGATTAACATATTTGTATTTGCTATTAAATTTTTTTTGTTATTTTAAAATATTTAAATCATGAAAAGAAAACTTTTTAAAAAAAAAAAAAAAAATTTCTTTAGTGAGATGTAAAGTAAATATAGTGGCACTCCTTTGAGGAATTTGAAATTCTTTCCCTAGTTAATTTTTAATTATTTAATTCATTAAAAATCCCTGACCCCCACTAGCACCCTCTGCATACCACCGGCTGATGCTTAAATGGAACCCAGTTGTTTGAGATTGAAGTTGTTATGCATTTCGGATAGAAGCCGGTGAATAGTGGCTGATGATGGTTGGTTAGGAGAAGATCGTCGACATAGATTAGTAAGTAAAGTTGTATGTATAATTTGTGGTATTTAAGTGGAGAATGACATGCTTTGCTGAAGTTGAACTTGAAATGAATAAGGAAGGTTGTGAATTTGGTATACCATTGCCGAGGTGCTTTTTGAGGCCATAGATGGCCTTATGAAGTTTGCATACGTAGTGAGGGTGTTGGGTGTCAGTAAAACCAGGTGGTTGTTGCATGTAAACTTCCTCGTGGAGATCACCATGGAGAAAGGCATTCAAAATGTTGAATTGAAGGGTTTGCCAATTGTGATGTAGAGATATGAGAAGAAGGATTCTAATAGTTGGTAGCTTAGCAACGGGATTGAATGTCTCTTTATAATTGACGTCATATCCTTGGTTGAAGCCTTGAGCAACCAGTCGGCTTTGTGACGTGCAATTGTTCCATTCGGATGTAGTTTAAGTTTGAAAGTCCAGCGGCAACCAAGGATTGGTTTCTTGGGTGGAGGTGGTATAAGGGACAATGTACTCCACCGTTGTAAGGCCATGAACTCTTCTGACGTAGCATCTCGCTAGTGTTTGTGTTTAACTACTTGATTATACGTGTTGGGATGTTGTGAGGGTTGGTTGATGGTAAGAAGATCTAAGATGACTTTGGGACGTTGAATGCCCATTTTAAGACGAGTTTGCATTGGGCGAATGGAAATTGCTGGTGGTGGTGGCCAGAGGAGGTGGAGTTGAAGATTAAGAGGGTTGTGGAGATAATGATGTGGACGGAGAAGTGGTGGAGGATGGATGAGCTGTAGATGATATTATTGGAATTCCACAATAATATTTTTAAGCTCAAGAGATTGCATAATCCGAGCTTTACCTTTGACTCCTTATAAGTTTGGATCAAAATTGGGAGCTACAGGATTGACAACACAAAGAACTAATAAATAAGATAAATTACCTAACTAAACTATAAGGTGGCTCATTGCAAAACACTGGAGGCACATAGCCTAATTCTATATGATTAGCCCTCTTCGAACTGGCATCAACTAGATGTTGAATCTTATCAGAAGATGAAGTGAATTTGCTGAACTGACTTCAACTGAGTCTTTGATCTACTTGCCATATGAAGAGAATACATCAACTTCTAAGGTTGAAGCCTCCGACTCGCTTGAAACCTTTGAGTTGTCTCAGAATCTTGGCGATAAATTTTTAGCTTTGATTGAATATATTCCATGTCTGTCAAATTCTTCTTAATTATTCTAGAATGTTATTTTATGTGGAATTTGATTGTGTCGATCAATCGGGCTGTATAGTTACCTCGGACCTTTGTTCAATTTGTTGTACAAGCTGGGTAGTGCGGGGGTCCTCCCCTGCTTGGGTTCGGGTGCTTCGCATCCATTTTTTTTACAACGCCTTGACGTTATGTACCGAGCGCTCCGATGCTACAAAGTTTGATGGGAGAAATGACAGATCTTAGCATCACAACACTCTAAATTTGACGTTGCAGTGTTATCAGATGGATCGATGACATAGGTGTGAGCACCGTAACACTTCGAGGCAGGCTGGACAATTTTCTCTCACTTTTTTCTGAAGGGTGGCGTCCCTCGGTGTTATTTACTTGACTTTATTTTTATTGTGTGTAAGAACGGTATAAGAGTGGAGTGAGCGAGAGAGAAGATAGATATGTACAAAATTCTCTCAATTTTGATAGTCAATTTCTTAGTGTAGTGTGGTTCCGTAATTTTTTCCCGCAGGATTTTTCCACATTAGATCCTGGTGTCCTCTTATTTCCATTGCTTTCTATTTCTTTTGTGTTCGTTGCATGATTTACATCCACCCCAACATAGAATCACGTTATAACATTGCTTGGAACTTCACCAACACATGACTTCATTGTATGGTTGACATACATGAAGTCAGTTCTCATCTGTCTAAGCCAAATGCGAAATATTTCGACAACTACAGCTATCTCTTGTCGGTGCCCATATGTGAAAAAAAGGTTTTGTTAATGCTACACATAATTAAAAGGGAACATATAGTAAATAAACTTCCCAACGTCTAGTTTGTGTGCTTTTGAACTGGCCAAGCATATCTAGAGATTTATTATTTGCAATATGAGAATTCATGTGAAATAAGATTTCAAGGTTTCCTTTTTATTTTATCAATGCAAAATATAAAACTTCAGTTCAGCATACAATTATATTTTCCAGACATGTGCATACAGAGGCGGATCCAACATCTTTTTTTAGGGTGGGCAAAAAAATTTTTTTTAGTAGGGGATGAACAAAAATGATTAGGATTGATAAAATTAGGGCAAAAATTTTTTTTAAGAGGGGGCAAAATACCCAAAATACTCAAAATATTCCAAAAAATACCCTCTAAATTATAAAAAAAAAAAAAATTGAGGGTGGGCATTTTCCCCCCCTCACTACCATTGGGATCCGCCCATGCTCATGTATAAGTGTATAACTCAACATTATTGATACTGAACCGTCTATGGGAATTATGTCAAGAGCTTGAGGATCATTTTCCTCCGTAAGAGCTTACCTCATATATTAGTTGCTATACATGTATAAACATTACATAATATGATATTTTTAAAGCCTTTTATATTTTACAACATATACTATTTAAATATTTATCATATTTATCATGATATGATAGTTTAAGTTTGAAAGTCCATCGGCAACCAAGGATTGGTTTCTTGGGTGGAGGTGGTATAAGGGACAATGTACCCCACCGTTGTAAGGCCATGAACTCTTCTGACATAGCATCTCGCTAGTGTTTGTGTTTAACTACTTGATTATACGTGTTGGGATGTTGTGAGGGTTGGTTAATGGTAAGAAGATCCAAGATGATTTTGGGACGTTGAATGCCCATTTTATGTACGAGTTTGCATTGGGTGAATGGAAATTGCTGGTGGTGGTAGAGGAGTCGGAGTTGAAGATTGAGAGAGTTGTGGAGATAATGATGTGGACGAAGAAGTGGTGGAGGATGGATGAGATGTAGATGATATTACTGGAATTCCACAATAATATTTTTAAGCGCAAGAGATTTCATAATCCGAGCTTTACCTTTGACTCCCTATTTATAAGTTTGGATCCAAATTGGGAGGTACAGGATTGACAACATAAAGAGCTAATAAATAATATAAATTACCTAACTAAACTAAAAGGTGGCTCGTTGCAAAACGCTGGAGGCACATAGCCTAATTCTATATAATTAGCCTTCTTCAAACTGGCATCAACTAGATGTTGAATCATATCACAAGATGAAGTAAAGTTGCTGAACTGACTTCAGCTGAGTCTTTGATCTACTTGCCATATGAAGAGAAGACACCAACTTCTAAGGTTGAAGCCTCCGACTCACTTGAAACCTTTGAGTTGGCTCGGGTGCTTCGCATCCTTTTTTTTTTTTTTTTTACAACGCATTGACGTTATGTACCCGAGCGCTACGATGCTACAAAGTTTGCTGGGAGAAATGACAGAGATTAGCATCACAACACTCTAAATTTGATGTTGCAGTGTTATCAGATGGACCAATGACATAGGTGTGAGCACCATAACACTTCGAGGCAGGCTGAACAATTTTCTCTCACTTTTTTTCTTAAGGGTGGCGTTCCTCGGTGTTATTTACTTGACTTTTTTTTATATTGTGTGTAAGAACGGTATAAGAGTGGAGTGAGCGAGAGAGAAGAGAGATATGCACAAATTTCTCTCAATTTTCATAGTGACTTTTTTAGTCTAGTGTGATTCCATAGTTTTTTTTCCCGCATGATTGTTCCATGTTAGATTCTGGTGTCCTCTTATTTCCATTGCTTTATATTTCTTATTTTGTGTTCGTTGCATGATTTACATCCACCCCAACATAGAATCACGTTATAACATTGCTTGGAACTTCACCAACACATGACTTCATTGTATGGTTGACATACATGAAGTCAATTCTCATCTGTCTAAGCCAAATGCGAAATATTTTGACAACTACAGCTATCTCTTGTCGGTGCCCATCTGTGAAAAAAAGGTTTGTTAATGCTACACATAATTAAAAGGGAACATATAGTAAATAAACTTCGCAGCGTCTAGTTTGTGTGCTTTTGAACTGGCCAAGCATATCTAGAGTAAACTTAGTAGAATAACGGCATGATTTAAGAGTCATTAAGGTAATCTTACAAAAAGAATCTTAGAAAAAAATTCTAATGTCCAACATACAAGATTACTCTATGTCATAAAATATAGTCTTAGCTTTTTTTATTATCTTAGCTTTAGAACATATCACGAAAGATGTGTATGTCATCAATCATCATGAGATAGTGGATTGTAACAAACCCACACCATATTTTATAAGATTGAAGAAATTATTTTGTACAGAGTCCGAACGTAGTTTGCTTTCGGACTCCAATCAAAATAGGTCGTGTCACATGTACACAGTCCATGTCCAACCTTCTACATAGGGTGTGTATAACACACACCCTCTGTACAAGCGACACAACCAATTTTAATTGGAGTTTCGGATACATCCGGACTCATAATCCGAGCTCTGCACAGAAGAATTTTTCATAAGATGGTAACCCAATATGTAGGCTAAGATAATAAAATAAAATAATTAAAACTCATGTATAAGTGTATAACTCAACATTATTGATACTGAACTGTCTATGGGAATTTTGTCAAGAGCTTGAGGATCATTTTCCTCCGTAAGAGCTTACCTCATATCTTAGTTGCCATACATGTATAAACATTACATAATATGATATTTTTAAAGCCTTTTATATATTACAACATATACTATTTAAATATTTATCATATTTATCATGAATATGATATTTAACATTAGCTCTATTTTAAAATAACTTATTTCAAATAAAATGTGAAAATATTTATAATCTTTCAAACATGTGACTGTATAATTTAAATATAATGTAGTTATTTATTATGAATGATAAAACATACATATAAAATAAATATGTATTTTGTAATATAAAACTTTCTAATACCGTTTATTTATATAAGAGCAATTTATTCATAAAATTATATTAAAAAGACAAAAATTGCTCAACAAGTCCTTGATAATTCTACAAATTGTAATAAACAATTTGACCAGGAATCGTGTGATATTAACAAAGTTATAGATAGTCATACTAGACAAAAAGTACAACCATGTGTAGTCCTATCCCTTGAGCATTGTTATGTCCTGGAATATTCGCGGTGGTAGATAAATATAAAATTTAATGTCTTAGCTTTGTAAGAAGATCCATCAAACAACACTACAGGAAAAACGTCATTTTCCGGCGGACATTTTCGTCGGAAAAATGGCCAAAATCCGTCAGAAAATAGAATTATTAAAATTTGTTAATTGAATTTAACAAAAAAAATAAAAATTAATTAACTTAAAATAGAAAATATTTAATTTTAAAATAATTAACTTAAAATTGTTACCGGCAGAAATAAAAAAATATTAACTTAATTAATTCAGTAATTAACTTAAATTTAAAAATTAAAATTAAAATTAAAAATTCAATAACTTAATTGATACCGGCAGAAATAAAAATAATTAAAAATTAAAAATTAATTAACTTAATTAATTCAATATTTTAAGTTATATTTTAAAATAAAAATATTTAATTTTTATTTCGTCGGAAATCCGCCGGAAATGACTTTGAAAAAAATCCGTCGGAATGCCGCCGGAAAATCCGCCGGAATTTGCGACGAATTTATTTCCGCCGCAAAATCTGTCGGAAATTAGCTGTTTTCCTGTAGTGCAAGCAGATAAAAGGGAGGGTGTAGCATTCATAAGAGATTAGGATTTTTACGTTGAAACCCCTAAAAAGAGGGAAAATCATGGGGTTTGGCCCAGTTTGAATTACTCCACTATTATTTGTAGTCGATTACAAATGAGGCCCTTCCTTGGGGAGAAAGTCCTTTGGTTGATGTAGCAAATGTACATCATATTATATTGTGGGAATCAGAAGAATTGGTATTAAAATGTTCATTTAGTCGGCATAACCATAGCTGACAAGTGACGGAGGTCGAAAAGACTGTTTTATGGAGACGGTGGTGGGAATGACTGTTGTCTGGTAAGGGACGTAAAAAGGATCGTAGTCGGTGGGAGACAGTGGTCAGAAAGGCCATTGTCTAGCGAGGGAGGTCAGGAGGACCGTAGTTGGAGGGAGATAGTGGTTAAAAAGACCGTTGTCTGGCGATAGAGGTCGAAAGGATAGTAGTAGGTGATGCAGGTCAGAAGGACCGTAGTCGGTAGGAGATAGGGGTTAAAGACTGTTGTTTGGTGATAGGGGTCAGAAGGACCATAGTAGTAGACGGAGGTCAGAAGGACCATAGTCGACAAGAGACAGAGGTCAGAAAGATTGTTATCTAATGATGGAGGTCGGAAGAACCATAGTAGGAGACGGAGGTCGGAAGGACCAAAGTCGGCAAAAGACAAGGGTCAGAAAGATCATGGTAATAAGGCGGTGGTCCAGCGGAAGTCTGTGCATTATTCAGTGGTATGGAGGAACTTTGACTTTATCAGTGGTCCGATAAAAGTTCGGGCCTCAGTTGATGGTCCCACGGTGGTTTGGCGAAACTCCGGCGTCAGGCAATGGTCCGGTGGAAGTCCAGCATCATGTGGTGGTCCAATAGAAGTTTGGACATCATTTGGTGGTATGACATAAACTCGACTTCTGTCGGTGATTCGACGAAAGTTCGGGCCTCAGTTGGTGGTCCGACGATGGTTTGGTGGAACTCTGGCGTTAGGTGGTGGTTCGGCGGAAGTTCGACGTCGGGTGGAAGTCCGGTGTCAGGGGTGGTCCTAAGGGAAGTCTAGGATCAGACAGTGGTCTGGCGGAAGTCCAGGCATGAGGCATTATTCGGTTGTAGGGCGGAACTCCGACTTCTGTAGATTGTTTGACTTAAATTAGGGCCTCAGTCGGTAGTTCGACGGTGGATTGGTGGAACTCCAATGTCAGGAGGTGGTCCGACTGAACTCCGGCATCGGGCGGTGGTCCGGCGGAAGTCCGACGTCAGGCGGTGGTCCAGCGGAAGTCCGGGCATTATTCGGTGGTATAGCAGAACTCCGACTTCTTTCGATAGTCCGACAAAAGTTTAGGCCTCAGTCGGTGGTCCAACGGTGGTTTGGCGGAACACCGGTGTCAGCCGGTGGTCCGGTGGAACTCTAGCATCAGATGGTTGTCTGGCTGAAGTCCGACGTCAGGCGGTCGTCTTGACGAAAGTCCGGGACGCTCAGTTTGACTGTAAGTTTTCTGAAATCGGAGTTTGGATTGTCCAAATTTTAATTTTGTAAGTTTCCAACTTGATTTTGCCTCTAGATTCGTGTCCGATCAAGATGATTTTTTTGATGATGTATCAAGCATAATAAGGAAGACCTAGAAAATGAGGGAATCAAAAGCCTGCTAGATATGCATGATCGTTCTATAAAAGACAAGTTAAACACATTATAATTGGTTTTACTATCCCATTCTCTCTAATGATAGAATTGAGATTGCTGACCTACATTTTGCACATACGACCCTCCAAAATCAAGCTTGGGTGCCCTTCACCAGTCAAATTATTTTATCCTTGATTTATTAAGTGGCTGTCAACTATTCAAGAAGTATTTATAGAATATTGAGAATGTTTTACACATGTCAAACTATCGCTATTAATAGATGTATCATCTAGCTTAAATGCAATATCTCCTGTCCAAATATAAATCTCTCTGTGCAAAGAAAGCTACATCAGGCAAAGAAAGAGAGAAAAAGAAAGGCCCCATTAACCCACTTCACTTGCCAAAGTCAGTAAGTCATAAATACATCTTTAATCTCCTCCAGGTACCATTACCCGTTCCAGGTTTTATGAACCCTCATAAATAATTCACCAATCACCACCTTCTCCCACGCTATAAAACCTAATTGAACACAACGCCAAGTCTTATGCAGGAAATTAAATAACAGCAAGAAGAGAATGGCCTGGAGTTCCAGTAAGATTGCATTGGTTCTTGCCTTTGTTCTTTCCATCCTTGTTTTGTCCCATGCAGGGAGGGAGTTGAAGAACAAGCCTGAGGTTCTTCACCCTCAGAACTTCTTTGGCTTTGGAGGAGTTTTTGTTCCTGGCTTTACGTTGCCACTTGGTCCTGGGATTGGCTTAGTTCCAGGCTTTGGCGGACTGCCTATTCCAGCTGGAGAAGAGAAGGGAGTTCATCAGAAACATGGAGGAGAGCCATGAACTCAGCTTCTGAAGAAACTTGCATGCTTGTTTTCTTGCTTGAAGTTCACTGTGTTGTGTTCTTTGCTTATCATATATGTGCTACTAGTTGTCTAATTAGGTGCTACTTTGTAGTTTGTTCTTGTGTTAAGTGTGCTTTTAGCAAGTTTAGTAGGCCTTTTGAGGTCTGGTTTCTACATATTGTATGATGCTAAGTTTTGTAAAACAATATTATCAAGATGTGTGTGAATATTGAGTCAAACCAAACTGAATGAAGCAATCACAGTACAATGAGTAGAACTTTGATCAGTGGAACAGGGGTATCTATCCGCTGCCACTCTAAATGAAGCACTTGACGTCATAACTAAGCCCTCAGCGGAACCTAGTAAGGCCACCCACGGCATCGGGCCCACACTTGCATTGCCCCACATAAACGGACAAGCCATAGTAGAGGGGATTCGAACCTGGAATGAGAGGTTCCCAATCGTACTCGCCGACCAATCACCCTGAGCCTCGGTGGATACGTTATTCCTTCTCCATTGAAGATAACTTGACTGGTAAAAACGATTGCCTTGATAAACATGCAGACCAAGTCCACAAATGGTAGCTGCTGATCCTCATATGAGGAGTCTGCAGATGCACCAAAAATAGTTAGTGAATGCTAGATTTGAAATAATGGATTCTGCAGTCTCGTGCATCTTTCTCATCTCATGAGGCTGTACTTCCATACTTTTATGTGTTACTAGCTAGTCTGGAATGCATATCATTAAATGAATCTTATTGAACCGAATACTAAATATTATTTATACAATTTGGTAAAGTACAAATATTTATGTAGCTGACTATTTTGTTGATATTTTTATCATATTATACTTTAATAATATAAAATATTTTTAAAATATATAGAATGTAATAAAAGAATTATGAACTAAAAAATTAGATCATTGTTAAGTGAATTTTTTTATCAAGTTTTTTTGTTAATTATTTGTTCAAAAATAAATAAATATGATCATAAATATAAATAGAAAATTGATCAATTTTTAAATTTATTAGGGAAAAGAGTGGTGATATTTCAAGCAACATATTTTGATCAAGTCTGTTAATTTAAAGCGTGTATTTAATTTTTATTTAGGTTTTGTTTGGAATAATTTTCTTACTGTTTTTTTAAACAATTTTGTTAAGTACAAAAATAAAAAAATCGCTTTAAGAAAAACTGTTCCAAATGAATTCTTAATTTTCGTTTGGGACAACTTTTTTATTGCTTCTTAAAGCAGCTTTCTAGTTCAAAAATTTTAATTATTATACTGAAAAGCTGCTTTAAGAAGCGGTCAGAAAGTCGTCCTAAACGAAGCCTTAATTCTCCAATTAAATTTCCTACAAACAATATTGACGAGGTTTGAATTAATGAAACTGCAATAATTAGGGCTTGAAAGTAGAAAATATTAGGCTTGTTTTGCTTCAAATTTGCTAATACATAGTTGCTTGGGTCTAAATTCAACTTGTATAAAAATTGACTCAAAATATTTTGATCTAGTTTGACTCTACTCGAACTAGATAATTACTCAATAGACCGAGTTAGCCATTTGAGTTAGGCCTACCCATTTTGATCTAAGTTTTGAGCCCAATTGTACAATCTTAGTCCAAAATTTAATCAATTTTTTTTACATTTTTGACCATTCTGATTTCACTTCCATAAATATTGAATCATTTTGCCGATGATCTTTTTATTTTTGGCTATCCTAATTACAATACAATCAATACTAATAAATAAATTAAAAACTTTGATTATTTGTAATGACATGGGGTCATTGGCTAATTTTCAAAATTTTAGAATTTGTTGCACCAAGTTGACTTGAAATGCATCATATAGTTCTTGCTTATAATCCTTCATTCTCTCCTCTTCCGCTGGATAAAAAAAAAAGATTCATTTAAGACATAAATTAAAATGTTGGAATTTGGAAATGAATGTGCCTTCTCAGTTGCAACCTTAGTTCAATTTGATTAAGTTTATGTGAAAATTTTATTTTCTTAGCTTTGATTTTCCTAGATCTAGGAACTTCTTTTAGTTACAATATATTAGAAAGACGACTTATTTTATAATCTTTATGAAGATTGAAATTATTTTATTGATTATCAATCAGACTTAGGGAGGGTTTCTCTATGCTTCTTGTTCATATGTGATGTTTCATGTTGGGTTATAGATGAGTGACTAAGGCTTCGTTTTGGACGTCTATTTTATTGTTTCTTAAAGCAACTTCTTAGTACAAAAAATAAAAATTTGATACTAAAAAGCTGCTTTAAGAAGCAGAAAGAAATCATCCCAAACGAAGCCTAAATCTCTTTGTGGATGCCTTTCACCTTTTTTAAGATAATTGTTTTACAACTATATTTTTAGTTGAAATTATGAGCTATGTTTCTCATGTAATTTGAATTTTTGTTTCTTGGTTATTCTTAAGTCATTGGGTCATCATTAATTTTATTATTTTGAAATATTCACACTACTTTATATGTTAGTCTATTTCATTTGATTTTTTTCTTCGTTATAGCTGCATATAAAATATTATAGTTCTTCTAATAACTTAAAATTTTTAATCCTTTGTAATTGCAATAGTTACAACAATAATAATAACATCAAATATTTATCCCATTACATGTAATTGAGATAATTATTTTCTTAATTTATTTAGTTAAATCTCAACCATCATCATTAAAAAAGAGCAACAGTTTTTTAAGCTTTATTCTTTGTTAAAATATTTTTTGAAAGAGCAATTCCAAGATACTTCTCTATCAAAATTGACATAATTAAAAAAGCTTTTGACAAAGTGAATTATAGCTAGGGCTGCAAGCAAACCAAACGTTCGCCGAGCTACTCGTTGTTCGGTTCGATTAAAGCTCGTTTGTGATCGTTTAATTAACTAAACAAACAAACTTAAACAATATTTTAAATACTCGATTCTTAAATAAACAAACTTGAACACTAATGCGTTCGGCTCATTTATGTTCGCGAACAACATCATTTGAAGTTCGTGAACAAACTCGATAAAAGCTCGATTTGTGTTCGATTTTGAACTTGTGAATAAGCTCGATAAAAATAATTAATATTTGACTATATAATTAATAAATAGACAATTGCTTTTATTATAAATGTGTTCGTTCATAGATATGTTCATGAACATTTTTGTTTGACAGTTAAAAAAATTCGTTAAATATGTTCGTGAACAAGCTCGATAAGCACTAAACGAACGAACATGAATTGAACATGAACCGAACATGAACACTATTTAATTTAATGAACCAAACATGAACACAAATAATAAAGCTCGAACAAACATGAACCAAACTTGAACAAGCTGATATTAAATGAACACAAACATAAACACTCACATACTCCCTCGGCTCGGTTCGTTTGCAACCCTAATTATAGCTTCCTTTACATTATACTTCTAGAACTTGGCTTCCCCAAAATTTTCATTAATTAAATTGTGGCTTGCACTTTTATTGTTCATTTTTCTATGATAAATAATGAGAAATTAAGAGGCTATTTTTCCTCCATTACTAGCCTTTGGTAAGGATGCCAATTGTCTCCATTTCTCTTCAGCATTATCATGAGGCTTTTGAGTTAATGCAAACTCATATGGAGACTATGCACCCCTTGCACCTATCATGTCTCTTAGTTATTCAATGGTTATACCTCCCTTTGGATAAAGCCAAGTAATACTGCCAAACACTTTTGGAAATCTTTGTGTGACAATGCCAACAAAACTATGACTATGCTAAATCATATATTAGAGACTTTTTCATGATAGTACCACTATGATTATATTTAGGCTTCGTTTGGGACAAATTTTTTACTAATTTTTTTTTTTAAAAAATTTGTGCTAAAAAGTAATTTTAGAAAGCAATAAGAAAGCTGACTCAAATGAAGCCTTAGGCTTTGTTTGTGACGACTCTCTTTCTGCTTCTTAAAGTAGCTTTCTAATATAAAAAAATTAAGTTTTGTATTAAAAAGCTGCTTTATGAGGCAGTAATAAAGCTGTCCCAAACGAATCATTAGTTTCCAAAATTTACTTTATCATTTTTTTAATTTCATCTAATTTTTCTTATTGACAAGACAATCTTACTCTCTATACTCATAATTAGGAAACCTACAATATTTTTTTGGGGATGATGATGTCTATTTTTTTTTTATAATGGAGTGCAAATAGTTTGAGATGCAACACAATTGTTATTGTTGTATCAAAGTTGCTCAAACATAACTAAGATGATATAGTCATTAATATTTTCCTTCTTGACCATCTATTGAGCCCCATTTTAGTATACATATATTGTCTATGTTAGCTTTTGATTGAGATTTTTTTATTATACATCATTTGAACTCCAATTCTTTATTATACTTGTTATTTAAAGCTATCTCATGATGCATTTATCATGGTTTTGAAAATCGGATCGGATTGGCCGATTCCACCAATTCAAG
Source organism: Dendrobium catenatum (assembly GCF_001605985.2). Classification (NCBI taxonomy): domain Eukaryota; kingdom Viridiplantae; phylum Streptophyta; class Magnoliopsida; order Asparagales; family Orchidaceae; genus Dendrobium; species Dendrobium catenatum. The sequence goes on from NW_021318665.1 coordinate 1,144,081, forward strand.
TGTGAACCCGTCATATGACCGGTTCGATTCAACTTAAAAATTTACCCAACATCGAACCAGTGTGAATCGGTTGGAACCGCCAATTCAACTAACCAACCTTTGAGATGGTCCCAATTTTTAAGAACTGGCAGATTCGATTGATATCTTATTTAAGAAATTAAATAAATACATTTACTATAAAATGTTTAATAAAATATTAATTGATAAATTAATTTGAATGTAATATCTTTAATTTTATAATAAGCTTAAATTTATATAATAATTATTTATCATTTAAGCACCAACACAACATATCCATATGGTCCTACCACCCCATATAAGCTCCCAACTGATGTTGGACCAAATAACTTAATAGAAATTTATAAATTTAATTTATTTATACCTATAAATTTATATTGATATATATTTATTTTTTATTTAAATAATTATAAAATTTATTATGCCATCTCATTCATAACTTTGATATTTATATAATTTTTATCATAACTAAATTTTAGGTAAAAAAATTTCGTCATTTGTACCAACCATCGGCTTTAAAATGCCGATCAAGCGGCTAAAGGTTCGATATTCGTTTTAAAGCCCTCGCCGCCGCCAAAAACCCTAGCAACAACCAGCGAGCATGGCTAAGAAGTCGAAGGAGAAGCTACCTCCTCCTCCTTCTCCTACACCGCCCCCCTCCTCTTCCGACGAGGAGGACTCTCCTCCTCCTGCGATTTCTCCAGTGAAGAAGCCTGCCGCTGCTTCCACCACGGCAGTTCTGCAAAAGCACCCCGAGCCTTCCCCAAAGTTTTTCTCTGGAGAAAAAGCGGAGGATGAAGAGAGCTCTGAGAGTGAAGAGGAGTCCACGGACGAGGAATCATCTGAGGATTCCGGGGCAGCCGCTGTAAAAGCCAACCCACTACCACCACCACTGCCGACAGATTCCAGAAACGCTGATGTTAAGCAAGGTTTCAACACTTCTCCTCTTTCTGATACGGAATCAGAAGATGGAGAGGAGGTGGATTCCAGTTCTGAATCGGAGCAGCAGCCACTGCCTCCTCCACCCCAAGAAGCTGCAAATGGTGAAGGGAAGCAAGCTGCAACACCAATTTCTGGTTCGGACTCAGCCTCAGAAGATGAATCAGGAAGTAGCTCTGATTCTGATGCTGTTGCACCTCCTTTTCGGGTTTCCTCCCGCAACGCTGCCGATCCTTCGTTGAAACCACTAAGTTCCAAGCCAATGGGCAGCCCTGTTCAGCCAGCGGACAAGAGCCCCAGCTCTAGGAAGCGATCCACCACCACCCCAGCCCAAATTTCTGAGAAAAAGAGAAAGACTGCTGATATAATTGGAGAAGAGGCAGTCCAGGAGAAGAAAGAGATTACCCGGAGGATTTGGAGCAAGGCAGATGAGTTGGCCTTGTTGCAATGCATTCTGGATCATAACGAGCACCATCACGGGACATCCACTCAAGTACCGGTGGAGTCCCTGCTGAAATCTGTGAATGATTCGTTATCCAGCTCTGTCACCCTGACCCAGATGAATGACAAGATTCGTAGGTTGAAGCAGAAGTATAACACTATTATTAAAAAGGTAAAAGATCCTAATAATCCAAACATTTCTAACGTTCATGATGCTGCTGCTTTTGATCTGTCGAAGAAGATTTGGGGTCCTCGCAAGGATGAACCTGTTTTTCCAGAGAATAATTTGAAGCCAGAGAAAGCGAAGAAAGTGAAGGAGATCATTAAGGAGGATAAAGGAAAAGCAAATCATTTGGCAGTGGAGTATCCTTTTCTGCGTTGGCATGCCAAGAATGACCACGCCAACATTGCATCAGTAGTGCAGAGTCATATACCTACTGCAGAAGCAAAAAAGTTGGAGGGAAGTTGTAAAAAGTTGGAAATTACTGAGATTCAGCTACACATGCGAAAAATGAAGCTCTTAGCTTCATCATTGAAGCTAATCGAAGATGCACTTGCAAAATAATGATACTGGTATTTTGACATGTTTATTGTATCTTTTTTAATCTGGGAGAATTCTAGTTTTGTTTGTTTTTAATGTTAATTGCTTGGAAGCATATGTCCTTATCACTCTTGTTCAGAAAAAAAATTGGAGCTTTGCTTGCTCTATCTATTGGATTTGATTACTTTCTTTGTTTTCCTAGTAATTTTATTTGTGTACTGTCGTCAAGTCCAACATTATAAGTAATCATAGAGATAACATGAACTATACTGACTGTTTTTTGGAGGCTGGTGACCAAGCCTTTTATGTTTTATTTTACATGTCTTTTTATATTTTATTTTTCTTTGTGAAGAACTTAAAATGGTTATTTTCATAAATCATAATCATACGAATTCATTGTTTCATATTTTGTACGTTTTGTTAGCTTGAGACTTCTCCGTGTGAAATTGAACATTTGACATGCAGTGCTTATTTTTGTTTTGATTCATAATTTCATTTGTAACAATAGGGCAGCCTTTTGAACTTGTGGCTCCTCTCTTTTATGCTTGTTCAGACAACTATTTACATGAAATGTCAAATAGTTTTCTGGGTGGATTATGAGGAGTTTTAAGGATTGTTTCTAGCAGTTTTGTGTCACGACCCGACCCGGCTAGCTCGAATTAACGGGGCGGGAGCAGACAGTCGTACAGAAAAATATCATAACATAAACATAATCATAAGACAAAATAATTCATAAATTTACATTGCCTAAACATTCTAAGACTCAATCAATCATCCTATAGGCTCTTTCATTGATCAGTATTAAATCCTTGGCTCTGATACCACTCTTGTCACGACCCGACCCGGCTAGCCCGAATTAACGGAGCGGGAGCAGGCAGTCGTACAGAAAAATATCATAACATAAACATAATTCATTTTGTTCCCCTTACTTTCATGCTTTTATCATCTAAGTATTTATTGACACAACAAGTGTCATTTGAAGATGCTAGAAAGCCCCACTAAACTTCTAATTTAAGCAAGTTTCGGCACAAATTTCAATCATGATGGAGATACATTATGTGCAATCACATGCTTGTCATTGATGTATAATGGGCAGTAGAAGTGCAGATTATGGTGGAGCTTTGACAAATTTATTAATAAGATGGGGATAATCTAGCATAGAAGAAGAACCAGCCAAAAAATAGAAAGATGAGATGGAGAAATAGGGGTGAATGAACACCTCAGGGGAAGAGAGGCATTGGTAAAGAGATAAAATTGGCCTCATGGCGAAGAGAAAATGGGAATAATTGATAGATGGGTTTGATGCTCTTACTTTGTAGCATTGTTGGATAGAAACTATTTGTTTTTTCCACTTAGGCTCATAGTTGGGCATCATGTTGGGTTAGCCATAGTGTGCTAATCTTAATTAGGTTGGATTTCTTTTAAGTGGGTTAAAATAGGGTTTTGTAAATAATTTAGATGGGATAATCGAGGATAGGACTTTTAATCATGATGGATATACTTTATGTGCAATTACATGCTTTTCATTGATGTATAGTGGGTAGTAGAAGTGCAGGTAATGGTGGAGCTTTGAGAAATTAATTGATAGGAAGGGAATAATCTAGCATAGAAGAAGAACCAGCCAATAAATAGAAAGAGGAGATGGAGAAGTAGGGGTGAATGAACACCTCAGGGGAAGAGAGGCATGGGTAAAGAGAGACTCATGGCGATGAGAAAGTGGGAATAATTGATAGATTGGTTTGATTCTTTTACTTTGAAGCATTGTTGGATAGAAGCAATTTGTTTTATCCATTTTGGGCTAGGTTGGGCATCTGTTGGGTTAGCCATATTGTGCTAATCTTAATTAGGTTGGATTTCTTTTGATGGGGTTAAAATAGGGTTTTGAAAAAAAAATTTAAATGGGATAATCATGGACAAGACTTTTGACCATTGTGGAGGTACATTATGTGCAATCACATGCTTTTCATTGATGTATAGTGGGTAGTAGAAGTGCAGATTATGTTGGAGATTTGATAAAATAATTGATAAGAAGGGAATAATCTAGCATGGAAGGAGAACCAACTATTAAATAGAAAGATGAGATGGTGTAGTAGGGGTGAATGAACACCTCAGGGGAAGAGAGGCATGGGTAAAGAGAGCCTCATGGCGATGAGAAAGTGGAAATATTTGATAGAAGGGTTTGATGCTCTTACTTTGAAGCATTGTTGGATAGAATCTATTAGGTTTTTTCCACTAAGGCTCATAGTTGGGCTAGGTTGGGCATCGTGTTGGGTTAGCCATATTGTACTAATCTTAATTAGGTTGGATTTCTTTTGAGTGGGTTAAAATTGGGTTTTGTAAATAATTTAGATGGGATAATCGAGGGCAGGACTTTTGATCATGATGGGGTTACATTATGTGCAATCACATGCTTGTCATTGATTAGAAAATATTAGAAATGACCTTTCTTTATTAGATCCAAATGAGAATTTGACTCTTAACCGGACACAATGGAGAAAAATGATTCATGTAGCCGACCCCACGCATTGGATAAAGGCTTGATGTTGTTGTGCTTGACATGCTTGTCATTGATGTATATTGGGAAGTAGAAGTGCAGATTATGGTGGAGCTTTGATAAATTAATTGATAAGAAGGAAATAATCTAACATGGAAGAACCGGCCAATGAATAGAAAGATGAGATGGAGAAGTAGGGGTGAATGAACACCTCAGGAAAGAGAGGCATGGGTAAAGAGAGAAAATGGACCTCATTGCAATGAGAAAGTGGGAGTAATTGATAGATTGGTTTGACGCTCTTACTTTGAAGCATTGTTGGATAGAAGCTATTTGTTTTTTCCACTTAGGCTCATAGTTGGGATAGGTTGGGCATTGTGTTGGGTTAGCCATATTGTCCTAATCTTAATCAGGTTAGATTTCTTTTGAGTGGGTTTAAATAGGGTTTTTAAACAATTTAGATGGGATACGGTTTTAATGGATAAGATAAGATTATGTGTGCATGAAAGGAGGATAGGATGAGGTGGTGGCTATATGAAGTTTATAACATATGTTATATCTTAAATGGGTGAGAGGATGGAGTATTTATACAATGAGAAAAAGGGAATGACATAATTGCAGTTGGCTTTCAAATTTGATTTGAGTTTGAACTTCAAATTGGTATATCAAGTTTTAGATTTCAAATTTCTTTTATTTCATAATATCAAATTCAAAGTTTTGAAATTGTGAACATCCGAATTTGATTTTTCAAGAAAATTCTTATTTTTTATGTTTTTGGGATTTTATAGGTTGTTCAACCGCACTAACTATTTGTATGGGATTTTATGAATGGATAGAATAAATACATAATCAAATGGAGGATAAGGTGTAGAATTTTGTGGAGAAAACTATGGATGTTAGGATTTCAATTTATGAAATGTTGGTGGAGTTTAGGGTTGACTGGCTGTAATGGAAAGATTGTAGGGTGTTTGTTTTATTAGGTAGGAGGGTGTTGAAAAGAAAAACAATAAGCCAAAAGAATAAATGGATAGAAAACAATAATAAGCTAAAATAAATTGCAGAAAGTTGGCAAAGTTGTATCAAAAACATGAATTTAGGAATGGTCAGTGCTAAAATATAACTAAGATGAAACAAGCAGAAATTTGAAATAAATGTAGAAAAATGCACCGCACTATCAATGAGAAGTATGTACTCATGGAAGAAAAAAGTGCTAAGTCTAATAGCCATGCTTTAATAATAATTGATATGAAAAGAGGGCAATGGAAGTGGATCTAGGAGGTTGAACCACAAGCGTGAAACTTTCATTTATTTAAGCTAGTGTCATGGTACATAAGAAGTCTTAAAAGTAAAGTTTTCGAAAAGGTCCCTCTTGAAGCCGCATACATGAAGACGAGAAAAGAGAGAGGGAATTTTAATATTCATGGGGTTTCCCTCCTAATGAGTCAATAAGGAGGAAGAAGGCTTGATCAAGGAGTTGTTTGGTCAGGAATAGTAGCTCTTTTTTTCTTTAAGGATGAATAGATAAGTTTTTTCCTTCTATAAATAATAATATATTATAATAAGATTTTCATTCATTGAATTAATTCATGCATTTAATTTGATCTAAAGGCTCTTCATTAAGTTTTGTTCTCTCCAAATGCCTACACACTCTCTATCTCATTAGTTAGCCTACCTTTCTCTCTTTCTCTCTCTGTTAAATTTGAGTTTGTGCTCCCTCTCTCTCTTTTCCACTCACTCTTTCTTCTCTTTCATTTTCTACCTCGGAGACAGAAGGTGGAGGACATTTTTGTCAAGGCAAGGGAGTCTACTAGGAGAAGGGCAAAGTAAGAAAAGAAAAAAAATAAAAACCTGTTAAGATTTTTAACTTAGTGCTTACAATCTACAATCCTCTCTCCACATGAATCCAATCCTAAACACCTGTGTTGTGCCTGCAACCAAGGCTAGTCTCCTAGCTCTTATTTTTTGGATCATGCAATATTAAGCATCCTAATTGAGGGGGAGGATCAACCAAAATCATTTTCCTAATTAAGTTTCAAAAGTGTGGATCTTGGTGGAGGTTTGATGTCTTGATTATTGAGAAAGAAAAGCCCTTATGTGGAGGAAGATTTAGGGAGATAAAGAGAAAGTTGAGATTGAAAAGAAGAGATGGATGCTTATTTAAGGGGAGGTAGACAAAAGGGTACAGGTGGATAGAAATAATCTCATGGCTAAGAGAAAGCGGGAAGATTTGATCCCTATATGGGATGCATAGAAAAGCCATTTCTTTTATTTATAATCAACAAAGTTGTAGCCTAGTGCATGAAGTCCCTTCCAATGAAGCGTCTGTGGTTGTTTGCTTTACAATCTTACTCCTATATTATAGATAGGTGATGTTTGTAACTCAAATATATGGCCTTTAGATTATTAAGTAAGCAATTAAACCATTTTCATAATTAGCCATCCTTCAAATTCAACCCAAATTGGGTATTGAGGCGCCTTTTGTTTGTGAGTTGAGGCACAAGCCTCAAGGTCATACCTCAAAATAAAAAAAATTTCTTAAAGTGTAAATAAATATTAAAAGCGATTTTTTATATAATACCCTAATAATATGTTAAAAGATGATATATTATCTTTTTATTGAATTATGAAGTAGCAAATTGATATATATCCCAATGCTCCCAATATGCTTCTTATTTATTTAAATTAGTCATCTTCCTCTTTCATAAATGTTTTTCATCAATATAAAGATGAGATTAATACTCCCAAATTTTTAGAGGAGGTGGTGGTGTTCTGCTTTCAAAGATTCTTGATGGTGGCTGCGATGGTGGTGGCTGTGGCGAAGGCGGCGAGCTAAAGGTTGAGGCAGTTGAGAGGAAGTTGCTGCGACTCGAGGGTGCATGAATGTGTGATTTGTTTGGGGCTTTACTTTAGGATTTATGTAAGTTTTAAATTATATATATATAAACTGGGTGAGGCGTAAGCCTTACACCAGCAAGGCGAGGCATGTCTCAACCAAGCTGAGGCACAAGCCTCATAAAAAAAACTTGAAGCGTAAGCATTGAGGAGTTTTTCACTAGAATTGCGTTGAGGTGGGCCTCAAGGTGAGCCTCATATTGCGCAATTTTAAACAATGATTAATTATAATAATAACAATGTTTTTGGATGATGTAATCCTAAGAAAATTGATAAAATGACAAGCATATCCACAATGGAAAATGATCATTTTACCTTTGACAAATAATAGAATTACAAAGAAGGGTGATTGGGTAAACAGGAAAGAACTGACATAATTATATGTTACTATAGACTATACTATAATAAAATACATGAAAATGACTGTGTTAAACAAGACTAAATTAAAATATTTTCTAGGTTTGACATAGCTTATTGCATTGCATTAGTTAGTATGTTTAACAATCAAGGTACAAACTCTTCTCCTTAGATTCACGCTCATTTTGTTATTGTTGTCCACTTCTCCTAAACCTTGTCCATTACTGTTCATTTGATTGCTAACCATTGGATGTATTTCTAGAATGTCTTAAAGCAATGTTAGTAAATTCTGCATTGTCACCTTTACTTCGTATGCTTTTTTACATGAGCTTAAATTATATTCACGCCTATAATCATTTAGGCCAGGCCATGCCAACGCTAACACTACCTATACCATGTGATAAGTCAATTCGTCGAGAAGTTATTTAAGTTATTAGTTTAGTCGGTGGATTTTTTGCAGATTTGAGCCACATCTCATGCATGTATTCAAAAGGCTATTTTTGGCTTCCAAATGATTGGGTTATATATTTTACATGGTATTTGTAGGATTTGCTTGTTTCTTGTTTTGATCAATCTTTCTCTTGTTTCCATTAGTGGTGAGACTTTTGAGCCCAAAAAAGGCCGTACGTTGGCCTTAAGCATTTATTTGTGCAGTAAAGCACTATAAAACGAGCTACGAGCCCTTGTGTTTTTAGAAGGTGCATGGTGCAGTCTTATATAGTATGACATTGTTTTATTTTCTTCCAACTACAGCATCTTTTTTTCTTGTGAAAAAGAAGAGAATGAACAGTTTTGCAGTGAGGTTTTACTTTTTATTGTATTGCTTTCTATGTAATACTAACGTAATATATTTATTGTTATATTTTCTTCTCTACATTTTTTTGGTGTTTCCTTAATGGATGATGTCAACGTTACACTAATTAAAGCATCATTGATTAATCATCTTGGCCTAAATATAGATATATTACTTTAACGAACACTGACTTTGACGTGTTTTGGCGATTTAATGAGATGAAGGCCTCTCATGCATGGTAGACGCTGTTACTTTTTTTACATGGTCCCATATGACAAACTAACATTTATCAATTATCTTGAACCATTAATATGCATATGCATAAATCTACATAAATAGTCTTCTTGTTTTGAATGATTTTAAGTATTTACTAATTGCCCATCCCTTTATCTCTCATTGTGTCTCTCCTTGTATGTATGAGTATGATTAATAACTAGGTTGGCAGCAATTGTTGGTTGTATTTATCATGTATTTGAAATTTTTGAAAACATATTCAATTTGCTAGCAATATAGGAGCTATTTAGTTGGAAGTTTTTATAATTTATATGTATTTATAAAATGGTATAAAATAAATACATGGTATTTGAAATTCTTAGAGTTGTTTGGTTAATTATAAAATTAATTTATGGATATCAAATTTTTGTTTGGTTGTAAGAAAAATAAATTTAACAATTTAATGTAAAATACTTGGGCCTAGTGCAAACGAGTCGAGTCGAGCTCGATCAAGGAGTGTTCGAGTCAAGCTTGACTATTAAAGACCAAGCTCGAGCTCGAGCTCAAAATTTGAGCTCAACTCGTCATCTTGTTGAGCGGCTCTTCGAGCTATGCTATCGAGCCCCGCTATCGAGATCCATCGCTTGTTGTAGCATCCGTCGTCCCGAGGATCGTCATCGTCGTGTCTACGGTCATGATCGTCGTACCGAGTGGTTTTAGCGTAGCCATGGTCGTCCCGAGGTTCGTCTGTTGTCGAGATCACTCACCGTTGCGTCTGACATCGAGTCCATCATCCCGAGCTCGTTCTGTCGCGTCTATCGTCGAGGTCGTTGTCAAGATCGAAATTCCCACTGTCGAGATCGTCGTCTAGCTCGTCCCGTCGTCTGCCGTCAAGCTCAAAAATTTCCGCTATTGAGATCGTCGTCGAGCTCGAAATTTCCCGCTATTGAGATCGTTGTCAAGCTCATCCCGTCGTCTGCCGTTGAGATCATCGTCGAGCTCGAAATTTTCCGCTTTTGAGATTGTCGTCGAGCTCTTCATGTCGTTTGCCGTCGAGATCGTCATCGAGCTCTTCCTGTCGTCTGCTGTCGAGATCGTCTTCGAGCTCAAAATTTCCTGCTATCGAGATTGTCGTCGAGCTCATCCCATCGTATGCGTCGTCGTCGTCGTCGAGATCCATCAATTTTTTTTATTTCCCACTCGCGACTTGGATTTCTCGCTTCATGGATTTGCATTTCCCTCCTGCGAGTTCTGTCGTCGAGCTGCTCGATGAGCTGATGAGTCGAGCAGCAGCCTGTTCGAGCTCGAGCTCAATAAGCCGTCGAGCTCGAAATTGTGTTCTAGCTCTACTCGCGAGCTCGATAAGCTCGACTTGTTGAGCCTGTTATCGAATCGATTCTGAGCCGGCTCGCTAGTAGGCTTGACTCGTTTGCACCCCTACTTGGGGCACATGACGAGCAGGAATTTTGGAGGTAGCGGGTGCAGGTGAAGGACATGGTGACACGTAACTGGTTGCCAATGAGTGTGAGAGTAAGTGCAAGTAGCTCCGCATGGGCATGCGATTTAGCAAGCAGAGGTCTTTTTCGCGATGAGAAATGCTTCGTGTTGTGTTATAAATTTGCCGAAATAGGAGAAATTCGAAATGCATGGAAAACAAACTAAAGGGGGATTTTAAATTCCTTAAATGATTACTTTGTGTATGTTTTTTTTTAATCAACTAAACACCTAAAATTTCAAAACCGCTATATTTATTTTCGAGAAAATGATGAAAATGGTCTATTAACACTTTATGAAGGACAAAAATGATCCCAACTATATTAAATGACCATTTTGGTCCTTTAAGTCTTTAAAAATGAATCAAAATAGTCCTATAATAGAATTATTTTGGTTCATCTTTAAAGAGATGAGGACCAAAATGATCATTTAATATAGTTGGAACTGAAGTAATTGTTTAGGGGAAATTGAATTCAAATTTTATTCCTTGGAATCATTACAAATATATATTCTCTAGGAGAATAAATAGAAAAATAAGGCCATTTAATCTAATTAATTATGATAAACAGATGAAAGTCATTTAATCTAATTGATTCTAATAATTATATCTCATAGATATTGGAGTTAGAAGAAGAAATATCCAATTGTAGCCTACAGTTATAGCCCATGGATTGCTTTCTTATTAAAGTTGTGGGCCCCCTCCTTACCGTGTGATTCAACACTCCCGAAAAAAAAAAAAACTTATCAAGTAGAGAGCCGGGTAGTGCCTTTGTTAGAACATTGACAAGTTGTTCATGAGTTGGGGTATATACTACAATTTTTGAGTTCTCTATTTTCTTAGATATAAATTGTCCGTCAATGATAACATTCTTTTGTTCTGTCGTGATTTGTTGTATCCTTGGTCATACTAATTGCAGATTGATTGTCAGATTTCAATTTTATCATGCCTTCAATCTTTATTCCCAGTTCAATCATTACTTATCTGATCCAAAGACCTTCACCAATTGTAACTACTAATACTCTCAATTCAGATTCTGCACCGATTCTAGAAACAATAGATTGTTTCTTGCTCCTTTATGTTAGTAGGTTCTCTCACACAAATGAACAATATCATGTGGTCGATTGACCGTCAACCTGGATTCCTGCCCAATCTGCATTATAATAAAGGATCAATTTCTTATCTTCATTTTTCTTGAATAATAGCCCATTTTCAGGAGTGTTCTTGAGATATCTCAAGATTTGATATACTTCCTCTATGTGCTCCTTCATAGGATTACTCATATGTTGCCTCACCATGCTAATAGCAATTCCATTATTTGGATGGTTGTGGGAGATGTATACAAGCTTTCCTACCTGACGTTGATATCTTCTTTTATTAACTGGATCCCCCTCCTTTTTTATCCCAAGTTTCTTCTTAGGATCCATAGGTGTACTGGATGGTTTGCATCCCAGCAGGCCGGTCTCCTTTAGTAGTTCTAAGGTATACTTGTGTTGGGAAACAAATATACCTTTGCTTGATCGAGCTATCTCCATACCAAGGAAGTATCTAAGTGATCCTAGATCTTTAACTTCAAACCCCTTGGACAGAGCCTGTTTGATCTTCATTATTTCCTTTATATCATTTTCAGTAAAGATGATGTCATCTACGTATACAATCAGTACTGCTACCTTGTTTTCTAACTGCTTCACAAATAAGGTATGATATGTCTGGCATTGTCTAAAACAATGGCCTTTTACATACTTTGAGAATCTTCCAAACCATGCTTTAATAGATTGCTTTAATCCATACAAAGATTTCCGTAGTTTACACACTTTGTCCCTTTTTCCATAAGGCTTTTGAATCCCCATTGGAATCTCCATGTAAACTTCTTCTTTCAGGTTCCCATTCAAGAATGCATTCTTGATGTCTAGTTGATGTAGGAGCCAATCTAAATTTGCTGCTAAGGAAATAAGAATCCTGATAATGTTGATATTTGCAACAGGAGCAAAAGCTTCATGATAATCTATTCCGTAAGACTGAGTGAATTCTCTTGCAACCAATCTAGCTTTCAGCCTCTCAACACTGCCTCCTTCTTATGCTTTACGGCGAACACCTATTTGTTGGTCACAACTTCTTTCCAGGTGGGAGATTTGAATTGCCCATGTTTGATTTTTCTCTCTTCTTTAATAGCCTGTCTCCATCCTGAGTTATTTAAAGCTTCCTGAATATTGGCCGGAATTTGCACATCATCCAACTTGGAAAGGAAGACTTGATAAATGTTTGATAATTTGCTATACGAGAGAAAGTTTTCAATTGGATGCTTGGTGCATGATTCTTTTTGGCCATTTGATGACTCTATCTCCTTTTGAACTTCCCCATTTTTCTCCTTTTCGTTCTTTTCCTTGAGTATATATATTGTTGTTCCTTAATTGCTACTCTTTGCATGGATTGATTATGACTTATGAGTGGAGGTAATAGGTCTGAAGGTGGAGGTTCATACATAGGAGATATACCTTGGGAAATACTCATGATTTTGATTTCTTGTGATATTTATGGATTTTGACTGGACTCTGTTTGGTTGTATAATAAGAAATTTCACTCTCAAGTTTTAAATTCTCCTTCACTCTCCCCTTAAATTTCAGAACTAGTGAAGTATGAGTTATTTTCAAAAAAGTTGACATCCATGGTTTCATATACCTTCTTAGAAGTAGAGAAAAAACATTGGTAACATCTTTTTGTTAGTGAATATCCAATAAAGTTGCATTTTTTTAATCTTGGGTCAAGCTTGCACCTATCGTGTGAATATATATGAATAAATGTAGAGGACCCAAAAACTTTAGGTGGAAGATTTGATGATATGAACTGAGCATGAGGACAGGCTTTGAGAAGAGTTTGTCTAGGTGTTTCAAAATTTAGTACCCGAGCAGGTAACCTATTTATTAGGTATGTAGTAAGAATGACTTCCCCCATAGATATTTTGGTACTTTTGTGAATAACATAATATATCTGACAACTTTTAGGAGTTGCCTATCTGACAACTTTCAGGAATTGCCTATTTTTTCTCTTAGCTACCTCATTTTGTTGAGGCATATACGCACATAAACTCACTTGGATTATCTATTAGCTTGATAGGTATTTTCTCATGATAGAATGAAAGTACTTTCTCATTGTTTGACTTTAAAATATGGTTTTTTTTATCAAATTGGCTTTGAATCATCGGTTGAAATGATTTGAATATCCTTTCAACTTTGGATTTTTCTTTTATTAAATAAACCCAAGTGAGTCTAGTATGATCGTCAACAAATATTACAAACCATCTTTCACCACTTATATTTTTAACCTTGAGGGTCCCTAAATTTCACTATCGATCAAGGCAAAAGGTTTAGAAGGTTGGTAAGGAACAATTGGGTAAGATGATCTGGTGTATTTAACCAATTGACAATTTTCACATTTGAATAAACTTGGATTTTTATTAATAAATAAATGGCAAAAAAGTTTTCATGATACATTAAATTTGGATTACCTAATTGATAATGCCACATGATAATCTCTCCATCTTTACTAACTCTAGAATGACTCTCAACAAATTAATTCACAATAGGATGATTATTAACAACAATTATGGATTTAGTACTGCCAATCTTCTTCTCTGAATCGTGTTGTTGAAAAATATATACATTATTGGATAAAATTGCTAAGGAATTAAGATCATGAGTCAATTTACTAATGAAAATCAGTTACACTCAAGATTGGGCTCATAAAGCACCGATTTAAGGGTGATAGCTTCTGTGACAAAAGTAGGGGTGTCAATATTGGACCCGACCCGAATCTGACCCGAAAATTTTGGGTTTGGGTACCCAAACCCGAAGCGGGTCGGGTTCGGGTCTAGAAAACCGGCTCGTTTGCAAAATCGGGTCGGGTTTAGGCTGACCCAAAAACTCGAGTATGACCCGAACAATAACGAAGCCGAACAACAACGAGCAAACTCCGGTCGTTGCTCCCGATCAAAATGTTGTAACTTCCAATTCGATGTGAGGGAAAATCGTCAAAGGAGCAATGTCGAACAACCACAGAGCCAAACAACAATGATCAACGAGCGAAGTCGAATAGCAATGAAGCCGAACAACAACGAATGAACTCTCGTCGTTGCTTTCGATCAAAATGTTGTAACTTTCGATCCGATGGGAAGGGAAAATCGTCAAAGGAGCGATGTCGAACAACCACAAAGGAGCCGAACAGAATTGAGCGAAGTCGAACATGACGAACAACAACAAAGCCGAACAACAACGATCGAATTCCCGTCGTTGCTTCCGATCAAAATGTTGTAATTTCCGATCCGATGAGAAGGGAAAATCGTCAAAGGAGCGATGTCGATCAGCCACCAAGGAGCCGAAGAAGCGACGCTTGCAATCTCTACACCTCCTGCGAAGCAATGAAGCCCAACAACAATGGCGAAAAGAGAAGATGAAAGGCACTATTCAGGTCGGGTTGGGTTGACCAGAACCCAAAGCAGGTCGGGTTCGGGTCGAGAAAATTGACTCGTTTGCAAAAAAAGGTCGGGTTGACCCAAACCCGAATAGTTTGGATGTTGTGCCATCAGCAACCTTAACTACTCGATTTGAATGATAAGGTTTATAGTCATAAGGGAGTGTAATGTCTCTTGTTATGCGATTTGATACTCCTGAGTCAATAACAAAGTTTTGACTGTTTTATACCTGAGCGAGCGTTTAGGTTGGTAACAGATTATGAAGAATGTTGGTTCGTGATGTTGTTATTTAGCAACTTCAACATCTCTAAATACTCATTGGTGAAAGGAATAGCTTCAGCTTTGATTATCGATCTTGTGTGGTGTTGAAAGAGTTTGCCTTTGCTTTCTTATATTGATTTATTTGCCTTCCAATAAGCTGGTTTTCCATCTAACATGTCTCCTTTGTATGTCTTGGTTTGGCACAGGGATCACATCCATGTTCTTCCTCCCTTCTTTTGATGTCGAATTTCAACATGTGAGGGCTTGCGATTGATGTGGACAGTAAGAGTATTTCCTTCTTTAACCTTTGGAGATCCTTATAGGCCCTCCAACATGACCTTTCTTCTGCTCTCTTCCCTTCGAACATCATAAAAGGCTTCCTGGAGATTTGGAAGAGGTTTGGGTCCCATAATCTGTCCTCTAACACCATCCAATTTTTTGTTCAAACCCATCAAGAATTTGAATATTCTTTTTGTCTGAACAATTGTCCGGTGAAGTACGTGATCTTTCAGGCATTTTCATTGATACTGTTCAAACATATCTAATTGTTGCCAATAAAGGGTTAGAGTATTAAAATATTCAGTTACGGTCTGGTCCTCTTGTCAGCAGTCTCGACTCCTGAAGGATGGTCTCAATTGCGAATAGCTCGAAAGTGTCGTCACAACTGGAGTAGTTCTTTTTAATGGCCTCCCATATTCCTTGGGCCGTCTCGTAAAGAAGAAAGTTCTCACCGATTTCTACATTCATGAAGTTGTTGAACCAAAATATGATATGATGATCATATGCTTTCCATATTTTGTAGAGAGGATCGGTTTTTGGTGGTATAGGGGCTTCACCAGTGAGATAGTTCTCTTTCCCTCTCCCACAAATAAACATTCTCACCGATTGAGACCATTGCAAAAAATTTATTAAATCTATGGTTTGTGATGAGAGGAGGAAGAGGAGAAGAGTTGCCTGCAGATCCAGAGTTTTCAGTATTTAAATCGGTAATATTTAGGTAGGAGGATGAGATATCACTATCCATGGACATGGTTGAGTTTGCTCGAATTAAAGAGAAGATAAATTCTAGGCAATGGATACTAGTGCTTAAAGAGAGGCTATCGGCAGGATGGAGAGTTACTGCCGGCTGAAGGCAAGAAGAAATGGAGGAAGGTTTGCCACCAACACTCAGAGAAGGCTGACGATTTCTCTAAGCTCTGATACCATGAATAAATTATTGAGGAGAAATTGAATTCAAATTTTATTTCGTAGAATCATTACAAATATATACACTTTAGGAGAATAAATAAAAAAATAAAGACATTTAATCTAATTAATTATAATCAACAGAAGAGGAAAGTCATTTAATCTAATTGATTCTAATAGTTATATCCCATGGATCTTGGAGTCAAAAGAGGAAATCTCCAACTGTAGCCCATGGTTGTAGTCCACGGATTGATGACCTGTCAAAGTCACAGGCCCCCTCGCCGTGTGATTCAACAGGAACTACTTTGATATTTTATGAAGAGTTAAGAGATTATTTTGATTCTTATCTCATTTATTTTTCTTACACTCCTAATGCATTCAACCTAACAACAACTTAAGAGCTTTTAACTCTCAAAACTTTATGTTTTTAAGGTACTAGATGGCCATACACACCTGGTGAAGTGCATTTATAAAATATTAGTTGGTCTTTTTCGCTTCAATCCCTTCCTTATCTTTCAAGAAACATATCATTCACTTTGGATGAGGTAAAGGGAGGAAATTTATACGAGAAATCTGAAAGAAAAATCAACAAACCTTTCCCTTAATCCTTATCGTCCGTTTCTCTTGTTCTTCAAATCCCTCCCAAAATAATACTCTAATAACGATAAGAATGAAAAGGAATCATTATTTCCTATCATAGAAAACAATTATGTGCTAAAATTAGAAAAACGAAACTCACTTTCCTCTCCCGCACAAACGTTCCGTCGCCCGCCCCTCTCTGTTTCGCGCGAACAGTTCTGTTCCGCGATCCTTCTGTTCGCGGGATTATAAAGGGTGGGCCGTTGAACCGGCCGGAAGAACCGGTTGTCACATAGATGGCCATACACACCTGGTGAAGTGCATTTATAAAATATTAGTTGGTCTTTTTTAATGGAAAAGTCTAAATATTTGAACTTGGTATTTTTCAGACGTTCATCAATCAAGGTTTATCCCAAACTGTAGCTTGTTGAAAATTGCATGTGAGTATGTTCCATTATCTTTGATAATTGTGCCCTTAATGTCTGACCTTCAAGTGAGTTTACTAGCTTTAGGGGCTATTTGGGTTGAGTACAAGGAGTGCAAAGTATTTGAAATGTAGAGGTTTTAAAAAATATTGGTGTTTGGTTTGAAGTAAAAGAAATGCAGAGTAAAATTTTGAAGTATTTGAAATTTGTCCTCTAATTGAATTTAGGTGTATTTGAAAATCATTATATTTGACTAATTTCAAAGTACACTATAAATTCTTTATCATTGTCACCACCTGTAGCCTCTACTGTCACCCGCCCATTGCCGTTGTCGGTCACCTTTGTTATCGCCGCCTTTGCCACTGCCATTAGCCACTTGCCGTTGCCAATGCTACCTTTGGCTACCACCGCCTGCTGTTGTCTCTGATCATTGCCATTGTTCGGTTTACATTATATTCATTTTACTACAAGCCAAATAAAAAAAAAAATTGCTCGTATTTACTTTACACTCATCCATTTAAAATACATTGCACTTCATTTTACTTTATATTACTTTCTTCAACAAACCATTCTACCTCTTAATAAGAAGGAAATAAAATTTTAGGCTTTTGCTGGTTGATTTTAAACTCTTGCTTCTCTACTTCCTACTGTTTAAAATATCACACATAGCTACTCTTTTTGACAAGTCAATTTTCGAGGAGCATCATTCTTTTATTTCCATTAGTGAAAATCTCGCATCTTCGTTAAGTGTTGGGTTCTTATTACCAAGGAACTTATTATTTTGAAACTTTAAATTTGCGTTATTGTAATTTTATCTGATAATTTATCTCATTGTAAAGGGCCTTTATAAATCAAGCTGTTTCATGTGTTTTGATTTATAATTTCATTTGCTAATTTTTTTCTCTTTCTATACGATATTCTGAATATATGGCTAATTTACATTTATTTTGACAGTTTTTCAAGTAATTTTATTAACCTTGATGTTATTTTTATAAGCATGCTGGTCCCTGAAAAGTTTTGAACTACCAACATATTTGATCGGCACATCATTTTATGTATCAGTGTGAATTAAAGGTATAATTAAGATAGCTGAATCTTCTGTTTTTGCTATCGATTTTACTTGCATCTGACTAGGGAAGCTTCCTTGTATTTTTTATGGTTGATTTAGGACTGAAAACAAAGAGAATATGATTTGCTCAAAGGTTTGACAGACTTTTTTGTTAAATACATCATAAGTAGCAAATATTTTGCTGATATATATATACACACATGACCTCATTTAATAATTCAATTGTGTAGCATATGCACCTCTGAAGGTTTCCATGGCCATATTTGGGTTTAGCAACTTCTTAGAGTTTGAACTATAAATAATATTCTTTATATATGGCCTTCATTTTTTATCTGCAAGCACTTTATTTAGAAGAGGCAGACACACCCACTGAATTATGAGAGATTATTGTGTGCGGACACTGGACGGGAGAGAACCGTCCGATTTTCTCTTTGTCTACAGTAAAAGCGCAGTCAAAGCACAGTTACTATAGCAGCTGCGCTTTGACTGCGTTTTTGCTATAGACAGAAAGAAAATCAGGCGGTTCTCTTTGTCCATTGTCCAGTGTCCGTACACAATAAAATGTCCTGCATTACAGCTAGAATGCAATATCCACTTCTTCATTCTCTTTCCATGTTCCTTTCTCTTCAACTTTCATGTCCCAGTTAATCATTCCAAATACACGCCGAAATAAATTATATTTTGTTCTTAAAGAATCTCCATTTTTACGTGCAGAATGGCTTAAAGTGGAAAGGGAAGCTTAGTTGAGAATGTGCGGTTCATTTAGCAGCAGCCTGAGGTGCTCAGCCAAAGCTTAAACTGGGTAATTATCATCGCAGAACGCTCTAGTAGAGTTTTGTCTCAGCTTTTTTCTTCTGTTTAATACTGTAGCAGATAACATTGCTGAAAGAAGCGTGACTTCTTATGGTCTTTTTATTAGTCATTTGGGGAAGATATATACACATAACCTGTAAGATACTCTATTGTGCTGTGTTACAGATGTTTTGGCAAAGTTATCTATGTTTTCATGCATTTGGCGGAAGATTGCTTATATTCTCCTGTTGCTGTACTTTGTAGTTGAGATTTATGTATGGTTCTATCAGTTCATTTAATCAAAATTGATATTCAATAACTTGGTGACCTGCTCCAGATAATCTTGCTTTAATTAAATTCATTCTAAAATTTAATGAAGGACCATCATAGTTATATTTTGTCTGCCATGCCATTTGTTTGTGGTGTTATGTATTGCCTTTGGTAATTTCTTGAATTGTGAGGGTAATAGTGTAGTCATTTTGAGGTTTGTTTCATATTTTGTGGAGTGTTTAATGGTTATGCTGCTTTGTAAGGATCATCCATTGCATATTGAGATTTTAGGACTATCTAATATTTAGGCTATGTTTGAGGAGAAATTATTCTGTGCGGATATCGGATCCTATGAAGATGGATCAGAGCACGTCATATCACTTGGTACACAGCGGGTACACAATCACGGTATACAGCAAATGGGTGATGTGACGTGTTCTGATTTGCTTTCGGATGACATCCATATATGCACCGAAAAATTAACCTGTTTAAGACACATGTAGCATTATATAAAGTTGGTTGTGAAGTCGTTCTGGGCAATTTGACTTAAATTTTTGAAAAAATAATAGGAAAGTATCACCTAAATGAAATCATGTTTGTTATTTTAAAAGCAAAATGGTAAAAAAATCACCATTGTTGGACTTGTAGTTATGTTGAATGAAAATTTTGATGTTTTGCATGAATTTCTTTCTCCTCTATGGCATGGAAAAATATATTGTGCTTAATAAGAAGGGCTAAGCACAATGATAGTATCCTACCTTATGTATTTATGTTTTCATGTTACTAAATTGTTTTTTTAAATGTTTTTGATCCTTCTAGTGATTGAATAATGAGAATCAAATCATATCATCTTTAAGATCCACTATATAGAGTATCACACTCCAAAGGCTGATAGATGTGAAAACCTTTAAGAAAATAGATCCAAATTTTTAAATATCGAGACATCTTTTGACGTAATTATTGAAATTTTATTAAGAAACTTGAAAGTTAAGCGTGTTTATGTGAGAGTAATAATCATAGGATGGGTGACATCCTGAAAATTTACATCAATATGATAAAATCGTGAGACCATTAGGTCAGAATATATAAGACATCGATAGTTAATGGTTTTGATTGTTTCAATGGATGGGTGGAAGAAGGCTCTAGGCGTCGAGATTAATGTTATTAGAGATATTTGAATTGAATAATCAAATTTATATCGATAGTTTTGACGTCAATATCAATTATCTATATCTAATGATCATATTTATATTAGAATCTTGAGATTAATGTTTGGTGAGGAGCATTGACTTTAATACTATCTATATTACATGGACTTTTGTCCTATTTGAAGTTAGTTGCATGAAAATCATATGAGCACAAATCTTAATATTTTTAATCAAATACGTTAAATAAATTTGAAGCCTTTTTTATAATCATTATTGCATGTTGAAGCATTCGCGACAGTAGAAAAATAAAAAGCTTAATATTAAATTCTACCGTCGCAAATGCTCCAACATGAAATAGTCATATCAATAATATGTAATTACCAGCCTTTTAACTATTATGTATTCATGATTTTATGTGAAAATGTTTGACATAGCAAATTATTCAATGACATTAATTTGATAAATTTAAAATATAAAAGATTAATTATTCAACTAATTCAAAATTTTATTCTATGCGAGATTACCCACCAAACAGTCGTGGTTGATCGCCCCGTTCTCTCTTTTCTCCTCGAGGAGTTGGGCGGGCTACCAAACCAGTTTCGGGTCCCACCGCACCAACTCCTTCTACCGACACGTGCCGGTTTCATTCCTTGATAGGTAATGGCGCACTTCGTCCACCGCTTCACTCGGACCCGCCACGTCATGCAGCTCGGCTTAGCGCTCAAGTCGAAGCCGAAGCCGACTTCATCTGACATAAATATTTATTTTTAATTTTTTTATTTTTTATTTTTTGGCATCTGACATAAATATGATGTATATATATATATATAAATTGATAGCAGAAATTCTACGAGATGATTTTATTTATTTATTATGTCTAATAAGAGTCAAATTTTTATTTTGGCTTTGCTTGGGGCGACTTTATTGCTTCTTTTTAAAACAGTTTTTTCGTAAAACAAATTTTTGCTTAAAAGAATTTGGTACTAAAAAACTGCTAAAGAAAACAGTAAAAAAGCCGTTCCAGACAAATTCTTAAGAAAGCCATCACAAACAAAACCTTAAGGCTTGGTTTGGTTATCAGGTATTTTTTGTAAAAGCTAGTTTTAAAAATGTTGATTGAGAGAATTAAATAGTAGAAAAATTAAGTTTTGTAAAAAATATTTTTACAAAAATGTCACATTCAAACATCAACAAGAAATAATTTATGGTTTCAAAATAGAAAAATCAAAATTAAGCCCTCTCAAACGGAGAAATTATTCTGTGCAGAGACCTGACACAGAACGCCGTCCAAAGTCCAACAAGAATACTCCACGTCAACGGTACTGAGCCGTGGTACCAAACGAATAGATGACATGGCTCATTCTGATTGGTCTCTGAATAACTCTACCTTTGTGTTTTTGTTTGCAGCCCTACTCCATCTTAGAGAGAAAAGGTCACGTGCTCGTCTTCCTCCTCAGTCAACGGAGAAATTCATGAAGTTGGCTGCACGTTTTTAATCGCTTGACTTTTGCGTCTTACTTATAATGGTTAGATGACAGGCTACCTTCGCGGGTCAGTTAGGGGACTAATCGAGGTAGATAAAGTAAGGAGAGCTTAGTCAAATTGAAATTATTTATAAAAATATATAATCAATATTAAAGAATCATTTGATTCATATAAGTAACGGGGGAGCCATAAATTTTATTCAGGGTGCCTAAATTAAAATAGTTCTATGAATACATTAAAATAGTTCCGCTATATGATTAAAATTAAGAATGCAAATAACATGACTTTTAGAGCTTAGACATAAACATCTGTCACAGACGATCTTCATTTGTCATATACAATTAAAAAATGTGGTGTATATATCTAAATAATGAATATACAAATCATGTGGGCAACTTCTAGTTTGCGTGTGCATCCTATATTAAATAATATGCACTACATAAATTTTAGTCAATTTAATCATAAACTTGCATATACATATATACAAGAACTCAAATTTACGACCTTTTTAGTTTAATACTTTTTAAAATAATTTTTTAGTACAAATTTTTTTACTAGAATTTTTTATACTTAAATTTTGCTTCGGAAAACAGTAAGAAAGCTATCCTAAATGAAGTCTTATGCTTCGTTTGGACTGCTTCTTAAAGTAGCTTTTTAATATAAAATTTTTATTTGTTGTACTAGAAAGCTGTTTTAAGAAGCAGGAAAAAAGCCATCCCAAACGTAGCATTAGTTTTCGTCTGGAACGGCTTTCTTACTGCTTATTAAAGCATCTTTAGTAAAAAAATTTAAGTTTTTATACTAGAAAGCTGCTTTAAGAATCATATATTAGCTTCGTTTGGGATATTTTTATTATTGATTTATAAAACAACTTTTTGTATAAAAAAATCAAATTTAATAAATTTTTGCACTACAAAAATATTTTTAAAAACAGGAAGAAAGCTGTTACAATCGAAGCCTTGGTTTCATTAATACAAAAAAAAAAAAAATAATAAATAAATAAATAAACAACTTGTAGGCCAACTAAACATTATTATAGACGGTTAGCTGTATCTATCAGATAGAAGCATTAGAATAGAATTTTCTCCTTCAATGCAATATAAAAAGTAGCAGAATGAGCCCAACAGCCCAAGTGCTGACCATTTTCTTTGCACATTAGTACAGGATTAATGTTTTCTATTCATATTATTATTGCATAAATGCCAGTTGTTGAAGAAAAATATTTTTAATCATGAAATAAATAAATAAATATTTTTAAATTTGAAGACTTCTCATTACTTCTTTGGGATAATTTTATATAAATCATTTAAATTTTGATTATTTAAAAGTTAATATTCTTTTATTTTTATTCATTAAAATTCAACATAAGTATAATAAAATGCAGCATAATTAAAATAAAAAAAAAATATACTTTTGCTATCAATATTTTGTCAATGATTTAGGATCAGTTTGAGATAAGTTTTTTACAATATTTTTGTTCTAAACCCTAAATACAGTTCTATTTGACTATTATTTTCTTCTACATTTTCACAGCTTTTTAGAAAGTTATGTCATGAGAAGTTTCTTTTTATAATATAAATTGCTAATATGTATTAGTTTTAAGAAGATAATAATTTAATTTTTAAAAAAGAACATATTTATAATATCCACAACCGTTTTCTAAATAGCAACATAATCACTTTACAAAACACAATAACCATCCTACACATATTCTTAGTTGTTGTAGCATATTCAAATGCATTGATTTATAGATATAAATAATTTTGATGGTATGTATATAGTATAGTTCTTCCTATTTGTTCTAAAAATAAATTATGTCCTATTTATCAAAACTTAACATATGATAAGATAGCCCTAATTATCCAACATGAAAATAAACATACAAGAGAACATTAGAATATAGAAGGGATAAATAACATCACAAGAAACTTTAGCATAGATAATGATGAATCCACATTTGTCATACTTTAAAGAGGATTAATTCTTACAAATTTCTATTCCTTTGATCCTAGTTTGCTCTCTTTTTTTTTTTTTCTTTTCTCTTTTATTATTTTTCTCTCCTAATGTTTTTTTTTCTATATTTTTTTTATTCTCTCTCTCTCTCTCCCTCTCTCTCTCTCTCTCTCTCTCTCTCTCTCTCTCTCTCTCTCTCTCTCTCTCTCTCTCTCTCTCTCTCTCTATCTCTCTCTCTCTCCTTCCCTACTGATTAGAGTTGAAAGAAATTATAAAAGGAAATAGGGGAAAATGTCTACACGTTGCTTCAGTAAAAATCCTAATTTTGAATAATATAAAATTTCAGATTTGTTTTTAGACTGCTGTATGGAGCAATGCATTGCTACGCTTTCGAGCATTGTGGCACTTAGAAGCGCTAGAGATGCTTTGATGTCATAACTCTCTGTTCTACAGTAACTCTGGAATTGCATGTAGCACAACAACATTAGATCAATCACTTGGGCACTACGGTGCCATACATTGGGACAAGTTTATATGCACCCCCCCCCCCCCCCCCCCCCCGACACACACACCCACCGCACCTCACTCCACTCACTCACTCGACTTGTCGAGGAAAAAAAAAAGAGAAGGGGAGGAGGATAGAAGAAAGAAGAAACTGGATTTAAGCAGCTGGTTTTTTCCGCCGCTTTTATGAAAATTACTCAAATCATTGTAAGAAACTTCTATATCTTGTTGTTTTCAAAGATTTTTCTTTCAATCATTTATTTTTTCCCAAATTAATTTTATTTTCTCCAAATTTAGTGAATTTCTACCACGTAACTTTTTGTATATCGTAATACCGATTATTCTAAGCATTTTGACTACTTGGTTTCGTAATTTCTATTATAACTAAAAAAATTTACAAAAGATATTTTTATCTATAACAGTCAAAAATTATTTCGAGAGTTATTATAAGTTCAAATTAGAAGTTGTCTTCACCATAACAAATACATTGATGTGTTTTAGGTTCACTATTTTTTTTTTCATAATTTTAGGGTAATAGTAAAATTTGTTAAGAAATTGACACATGTCGGTACAAGCGAGGGTTTTGAGACTGTTAGATGTCTATTTTGTAAACTAATTTCACTAGAATATTTTAAATAAAATTGAGTTATTTTATGAATATTTTTTTATAATTTTTGGAATCCCTAAAAGAATTTTTCTGAATTTTATACTAAAATTTTATAATAATAATAATATTATATAATTATTTTATTTTAAATATATATATATATATATATATATATTGTATTTATGTTACTAACAAAGAGGTTACCTTGTACTTAACCTCTTTGCCTTTAATAGAGGTGGGCGATAGATAGGTGATAGAATCAGCTTTTGTAGATGACACTACAATAAGGATTCATTTGATTAGAAAAAGACAGGGAACTACACATGTAAATAAAAGAAGTATTATAATAAAAGAATACATGATAGTGGAATTTTAATTTGGTGACTTTATTTATATCAAAGTTAGTTCTATGAATTGTATTAGTAGATTTGGAAGAATCACTAAGCTAAGTCTAAGATACATTAGACCTTTTGACGTTATTGAGAGGATTGATAGTTCTGCTTGCACAATATATTTCATGTATCATATCTAAGGAAGTGGGCATTTGATTCTGGTCAGAGATTATATACTAATAATGTTGAGGTTTATTTGAACCTGCACTATAGAGAAGAGCCATATGGGATTCTAGCATATAATATTAGAAAACCGAGGAGCAAAATAAATTCAAATGATCAAGTTGTAGTGGAAGGATAAGACTATCAAAGATGCTGCTTGGGAGAAGGAATCTAAGATGACGTAGCTATATCCATTATTTTGATTTGAGAATGTCGAGAATAATATTTTTAAAAAATGTGGATTGTTATAACTCAAAAATTAATAAAAGATATTTTTATCTAAAATAGTAAAAAATAATTTTACGAGTCATTATAAGTCTAAATCAGAAACCATTTTCGTCATAACATATATATTGTTGTGTTTTAGTTTTATTATTTTTTCAAAGTTTTTTTTAACATTTGTGAAATTCTTTAAGAAATTGACACATGTTGTCATAAGTGGAGGTTTTGAGACTGTTAGGTGTCTATTTTGCTAACCGATTTAAAAAAAAATTAAATAAAATGTGTTATTTTATGAATATTTTTAAAAACTTTTAGAATCCCTACAAAAATTTCTATGAATTTTATACTAAAAATTTATTGCAATAATAATATTATATTATTATTTTATATGAAAAAAATCTAAAAGCACTAATCATGTTTCATTTAAGGCATTTCAGCTAACAAAGGAGGGATTTGAGAAGATGAGAAGAAATAGTAGGAAGAAAGCAAGTGTTTGACAGTAATAGATCAATTTTTTTAATCAGTCCAGTTGAAAAATTTGTTTGTCTCGAGATATGTTATATTTTGACTATTTCAATTATCAATAATTTATTATTTATAATATTTTTCTGATCAAATTTATATTTTTTAAACATAAAAATAAGGATAACTTTATCTTGACAAAACTTTTATAGCTTTATTTTTTATATATTATAGAGATTTAGATTATAAAATTTTTGAGTATATTCTAAAAAATTTATGTCTAGAGGTTTTGAAAAAGCTGTAATTTTTTCTTACTCAGGAATTTATTTTGACATCTCAAAATTGTCCTTTAATTCAATTAAGACTTTAGAATGATATTTTATATAATCTCTAATAATTTGGTTTTTTTTTTTTGAAACAATGAATTTTTATTCAGTAGTGTTTCTGTGGCCTATCCTTAAGATATTTTGATAATTTCTAAATTTAATTGAAGTATGATTTAATTAATGAAATGCATATATAAAATATGATATGATGTGGCGTGAAATGAAGTGATATTATGCCGATGCAGTGGGTGACCAATGTGGGATTTTATTATGCCAGCGCCAGTGAGTGGCCAAGGTGAGATTTTATTATATTAGTGCTAATGGACGACCAAGGTGGGCTTCTATTATGTTGTGGGCTGAGGGATACCTGTTGGATGACTATGGCACCCCAAGAGTGGGGGGGGGGTGACTATGGCACCCCAAGAGGGGGGGTGAATTGGGGTTTTCAAAATTTTTATTAAAAGAAGAAAATTAAAATGATT
Source organism: Dendrobium catenatum (assembly GCF_001605985.2). NCBI lineage: Eukaryota > Viridiplantae > Streptophyta > Magnoliopsida > Asparagales > Orchidaceae > Dendrobium > Dendrobium catenatum. Next base: position 1,171,050 of record NW_021318665.1, read on the forward strand.
TTAAAACAATTTTAAAAAGTGTAAGTAATCTCACAATAATTCTTATAAAAAAAGACAGAAAAATAAATGTAAGGAATGAAAATAAGAGGCACAATATTTTTACGTGGTTCGGTCCGGATTCCAATCCGACCTACATCCACGCTAGCAACCTCTCGGGCTAGAATTCACTAATCCCAGATTTGCTTTGCAAACCTCACTTCTTTAAACCAAAAAAGTTCTTTACAACCTAAGTACTCTCATATACGGGCGAGTACAACCCAATCTAATTACAGTTAAAACTTCTCTAGGTCAAATGACTTAGATAAAGAAAATGAAAAATACAATTTGATGTAAATAAAATAAGCTCAATTAATCTTGCAATAAAATATCCACATTATTTGAGGTGATCTTACAAATTAACTTTAATCACCTCACTACTTGCAAATGGAATATTAAACTTGCACACTTAATTTAAGATAGATTTATATTTTGTTTAAAATAAGAATAATATTTTAAATAAAAATATAATCTTGCAGATTTAAACTTTAACTTTTCCAATAAAGTAAAATGAATTTGATAATATATGTAAATCTATGTCACCTTAAAGAAATAAAATATTTCCTTTGCTAAACTTTATGGATTTGAAAGATGTGATATAGAAAACTTTAATATAAAATTTCCAACAAGTATTTCACCATAAAATAAATATTTTCAAGAAAGAAATATATTGTGAAAGCTAAAAGAACAACAAGTAAGGATTTAGAGATGAAAGCAAACTCAAGAACTTAAGAGATGTTACTCGGTTTTGTGTGTTGATGCTTTCCAACAACTATTTCAATCTTGCAAATGAAAATAACACTTGGAATAAAATCAAGGCTTCTCTTCTCAAGATTTAGCATGTAAAGAGGAAAGGAAGAATGGAAAAATTGCTAGAGATTTTTTTGTTTGATCAGCCCTTACATGAAGAAGAAGATAGGTATTTAAAGAGAAAAGACAAGTAAAGGCACATTTGAATAAAAATATTATTCTAATATGTTGTCTATCAACTAATCTAATATGTTGTCTATCAACTAATAATATTATATTCCATTAACAATTCATTTATATTAATTATATATGAGATTCAAATGACTAGAAAATGGCTAGCCACATGGGAATGTCAAAAAGTCATCATATGCATCCAAAATAGGGCTAAAACGGCTAGTAGCAGCTTTTATTTAAATCAGATAATGTTTGGAAATTTATTATAAATTTAAATGAAATTGAAATTAGTCTTATAATATATCAATTTACATCTATAGAATCCAAACAATCTAATGCAATAAAAATTAGATCACGTTTCAGACATCATATTATTATATTCAGTAAAATAAAAACTCATGTATAATTTTAAATATTTAAGGATATATTGAATATTAATATAATAATACATCTTAATCTCAACATTTGATATTGATCTTGAGTTGTGCAATGTAAATCCCATAAGCAATTATAATGCACATCATTACACCTGAAATACTTAGCACACAAATTAGAGCATCCAAGCATATGTTTGTTATCATCAAAATCCCTTAAATAGGTAATGAGGTAGATAATATCAACAATACCGAGGTGGAATTTTGTTACATAAGTATTGTGATGCCAATGCCAGTGAGTGACCAAGATGAAATTCTGTTACGCCAGTGATAATAGGTGTCGAAGTGGAATTTTGATAATGAAGATATATAAAAATTTGCGCGTAGGAGCTATTCAAATAATCATTATAAAGTATTTGTTTATAATTCAGTTAATTTCAATATTTATTTATTTGTATTCAATTGTAGTGTATGATTCAATTCGATTTTCTTTTAAATGCTTTCAATTTATTTCTATTGCATAATATTTCTAACTATTTTAGTTTTAGTTAGCTACATTAGCCTATTGAGCCGTGTTAGCTCATCCTCGCTTTTTCTTTTATTTTCAGGCCCGAGGAAGGGTAATGAGCGAGTTAAGTAGTTTGGATTGCAAACTGATCCGGTATATGTTGTAGGTGTATTTTATTAGTTTTAATTTTCATATGCTTGGCTTTATTTTATTATTCTCTCTATTACTAAGCATTGTTGTAGATAGCCTTCAGATTGTATATATATTGGATGATATAAAAAAGTCATGTTGAGATTCAGTAGTTTTTTGCTTTATATTACATTCAATAGTGGCTTTGTGCAATATATAAATTGAAAGTTTTTTCAATACTTCTCCATCTAGATCTTGGGGTCAATTGTGGCACAATCAGACACAATATGAACTGTGTAATATCAGGTCATATTGGGTCGGGTTGTGAGGATTTCACTGGTTAAAACTGTAGTTATTGTATTTTATACGAATTGCACAAAATAGTAATTTGACAATTTAATTTGATTATATTATTAATGTAATCATTGTAAATGAATATGTGCATGCGATTAGGTAATAGATGATTGATATTACTTTTATAATATAATAATAATAATATTTATAAAGATAAGTAAAAGCTGATGATTTACTGAAGTGTTGAGTGTTGACTGGTGATTGATTTATACTTGTATAGGATGGCATGCCAATGCGTTTTTCTTTAAACACTGTGATTTGGTGTTAATCCTTATTGATTCACGCGATTCATTGATTATGCATTATAATGAGTTAATTATTGTGTCGACAAACAAGAGTGATGACTTTATTTATTGAACTAACAGTTACTGATCAACTAATTACTAAAAAAATATCACATAAGCAAGAACTTTTTACTTTTTAGTATGATTTCTTGGATATGATTTACTGTATTGTTTCATTGCATGCTATTACTGAGTACGTGATTTTAAGCATGTGATATAAGCTACTGATTGATACTGATACTAATACAATGGAAAATCATGTGTACCCTCTTATACGAATTTTGACAATTTTCTTGAGTATATTGGGAGTGATTCATTTGCCTAATAAAATTTTAATATTCTTCCAATACTAACTTTGGAATTAACACATCTAATTTAAAAAAAAAGACCATTAATCAAATTAAATATATTTAATTAAATAAATTTACTTTTTAGCAACTAAATAATATAGGCTTCAAAATGAGTTTTCGAGTTAGGTTTGTGATGAATCCAAAATTGACACAAATGCAGCAGTATCTCTCACAGATCAAGAATATTGTGGATAGTATTGCTGCCTCCGGATCCAAGGTTGATCCGGAAGATATCATCCTATACATACTAAATGGTCCTCCTCCTACCTACAATTCCTTCAAAACTTTGATCCGCACTTCTTCGATCCCGGCGGACCTGGACAATCTTTATTCGCTTCTGTGCAATGAAGAAATACACATCAACCAGGATGCGGTCAAAGATCAACTTGTCACGGCGCCGACTCTATATGCTGCCCCTAACAATCCCCCTCGCAATCGCAACTACAAATGTTCAATCAAGAACAAGAATAACAACTACTCCACCTCAGCCAGTACTCCGTCCAACAGTAACCTTTCTGCCAACGACAACACTCGTCCTGTCTGCCAAATCTGTGGCAAAACAGGACATATTGCCATCAATTGTTGGTATCGTTGCGACCTAAAGTACGCTCCTACAACAAGTCATAACCTGAGAGCCATGTTCACTCAATCATCCTCTTACCCAACACAGGACTGGATCTTGGATACGGGGGCATCGTCTCATCTGACCCCAGACAGCTCAAATCTTCAAGCTCCCTTCGCATATAACGGTCAAGATTCTATCTCCGTAGCCAATGGATCATCTGTTCCGATCCAACACTTTGGTCACAGTTTGCTTCCTCTACCCGATAATGCGCGTAAGCTACACCTACACAATCTTTTGCACGTACCTGAACTAACTCACAATCTTCTTTCTATCTCAAAATTAACTGCTGACAATTCTATATACATCACGTTTCATGCTAATGGTTTTGAAATGAAAGATTCTCAGGATCATCGTCTTCTTCTCAGTGGACGTCTTAGCAATGACCTTTACCAAATTCGCACCCCGACGACCGAAAATCAAATGGCTCTTCACACAAAGACCACATCTTTGCATTTTTGGCACGCAAGGCTCGACCACCCGAATAATCGGACTCTACATTCCATTGCTCGCTACCTACCGCTTAATATTGATAGCTCTTTTATTTCGTACTGTAATTCTTGTAATACGGCCAAGAGCCATAGAATTCCCTTTAGTAAAAGTAGCTCGGTTACTTCTGCTCCCTTCGATCTCATCCACTCGGATGTATGGGGTCCGTCTCCTTTTTCTTCTACTAACGGTTTTCGATACTACGTTGTTTTTATTGACAATTACTCCAAGCATTCCTGGCTTTACTTCATGCATAACAAAAGCGAAACGCTCTCTAAATTTAAAGCGTTTTGTGCTCCTATACAAAATCAATTCGGAAAAACACCAAAATCTTTTCAATCCGATGGTGGCGGTGAGTTTATTAACAAGTTGTTTAATTCTTTTCTGCAAGAACAGGGAATTGTACATCGTGTGAGCTGTCCGCACACTCCGGAGCAAAATGGAGTCGCCGAACGCAAGCATCAGCACATACTTGAGCTAACAAGAACCCTGCTACAAGAATCCCATACTCCAGCTAAATTCTGGAGCGAAGCTATCTCAACTGCCATACACCTAATAAACCGATTACCTTCCAAGCATACCGCTCAAAAGTCTCCGCACCAGATAATTTACAACTCCATTCCGAAATACGATCACCTTCGCATCTTCGGATGTATGTGCTACCCGTGGCTGCAACCATACTCGTCCAACAAATTCTCCCCTCGGTCAACAGCATGTGTTTTTCTTGGGTACTCGACTTCGCACAAGGGATACATTTGCTACAACTTATCTACATTCAAAATGCACATCTCGCGCCATGTGGTCTTCCATGAGGATATATTTCCGTTTCAAAAATCAAACCAGACATCCTCTTCTACAACCACTCCCTCCAACTCAACGCCACTCATTCTCGTTCCAGCATCCACGGTAAATCACAACAAACAGTCTATCAAGGCAATCTCCACATCGACTCCGCATACAGTTACTCCACCACCTATATTGTCTCCGACTGAGCTCGGTATTACAACGATTCAGCCATCGGAAGTTGCTCATCATCAAACCAGACCTGCACATGTTCCGCATCCAATGCAAATTCGATCGAAATCTGGCATACAGAAACCGAATCCCATCTACTCCTTGACTACTTCTACATTCGACGATCAGTCCCCTGTCTCCTACAAACAGGCCATCAAACACTGACATTGGCTCACTACTATGGCAGAGGAACTACATGTGTTACAACATCAACACACGTGGTCTCTTGTCTCACCACCACCCAACAAACCGGTGTTGGGTTGCAAGTGGACATTCAAGATCAAACGGCTGCCTTCCGGTCAAGTGGATAGGTATAAGGCGAGACTAGTGGCACTTGGCAACGGACAACGGTTCGGAGAAAACTACACAGAGACATTTAGTCCGGTCACAAAAATGCCGACCATTCAATTACTTCTAACGCTCGCTCTGAATCAGAAATGGAACATTCTCCAACTGGACGTCTCCAACGCTTTTCTGCATGGGGATCTAACAGAAGATATCTACATGAAACAACCACAGGGATTTATTGATCCCCAACATCCAACCGCGGTTTGCAAATTGCACAAATCACTATATGGCCTTAAACAAGCGCCAAGGCAGTGGTTCCAAAAGCTCACCGATTTTCTACAAAATCGCGTATTTTGGTTTAGCCGCTCTGATCCTTCTTTGCTTATTTATACTCACAATGATATACAAATTTACTTCCTTACATATGTTGATGATATCATACTTACAGGCAATAATCAAACGGCAATACAGTCTCTGCTAACAGATCTCAATTCCACGTTCGCCCTCAAACAACTAGGAAAAGTTAATCTCTTTCTCGGGATTCAAGTGCAGACTCATTCGCAAGGAATGTTCCTCACACAAGCCCATTACGCTGCAAACATGCTTAAATCTACAGGAATGACGGAATGCAAGAGTGCTCCTACACTGATGTCTTCTACATCCAGCTCCAAACAAAGCACGTCAGAGCCATTTTCCGACCCTTCCCTCTACCGCCGGCTGGCTAGATCGCTACAGTACTTATCAATCACTCGACCAGATATTGCGTTCGCCACAAACAAAGTTTGCCAACATATGCAAACTCCAACGATTCAACATTATAAGGAGATTAAACGCATCCTTCGCTACATCAAAGGAACTCTCTCATTCGGGTTACCTATTGTAATAGGCGATCTTCAAATACACTCCTATACTGACGCAGACTGGGCGTCCGACAACACAGACAGAAAATCGACCTCCGGTTTCTGTAATTTTATCGGACCCAATTTGATCTCTTGGACAATTAAGAAACAAGTTACTGTAGCAAAATCATCCACGGAAGCCGAGTATAGATCTCTATCGGCTGACATTTCGGAGGTCCTTTGACTAAGGCGTCTTGTTGCGGAACTTCAAATAGAGCAGAAAATTCCAACTCCGGTATACTGTGACAACATCTCAGCCACCGCCATCGCCAAAAATCCTGTCTTTCATGCTCGGACAAAGCATATCGAAATTAACTATCAATTTATCAGACAACAAATAGCATCCGACGATGTTCATTTCCAACATATACCGTCTCAACACCAGATCGCAGATATCTTAACCAAGCCACTTTCGGTATCCCGCTTCAATGAGCTAAGACACAAGTTAACCATTCAATCAAATGAATGCTTCACTTAAGGGAGGCTAACAGGGCATCTACACATATTTACTTATTTGTATAAATAATATTACGGTTTTACTCAGGTCTTAACTTCTATAAATTCATTTGTACACAGTGTTCAATGACAAGATTTTCCATTTTTTTTTTCCAAATACGAATACCTATGTGTTGCTCTCTGTGTTGTTCCAAGAAGCTCCGTTCTTCTATCAGTAATATCTTCTCAATCTTAAGCTAACACAAATGACACCATCTTTAAATAAAAACTAGAAAGTATAAAAATTAAAAATCTTGCCAATCAATGATAGTATCAGCCCATTATCTCAAAATAAATAAGTTATCAGATGTCGATATAAACTATCAAGATCAAAGGCCTGAAGGGGGGAAAAAAAAACCTAGTAACTAGAGGAGAAAAGAAGACATGAAGCCTCGTGGTAGCTTAATTTCGAATTGAGGCTACAACGACCACTGTAAGACGAAGAATGGATACGCCAAATGAGAGCGAGGGATAGGGCAAAGAGCGAAAGTTGTGAAACAGAAGAGTTGAAGATGCAAGCTTGATAATACAAATGGTGACATCCCTAAAGACTTAATAAGAAATTAAGTTGCATTCAAGTTAAACTCGGGTTACTAGGTTGGTTCGAATCTGACCCAAAACTTAAATCAGGTCATTTTCTAATCTTGAACCCGACCCGTATGATAAACCGGTCGACCCAAACCTGAAATTTTTGGGTTGGGTATGGGTTGAATTTTTGAGTCGTGTCAAATTATAAAACTCCTATTAAATAGAATATGTCCATATCATGATCAAAATTAATAAGGTCCAATTATCGAAGCTGATTAAGGACATTATTGTAGTGGGTGATAATTAATTAATGGTGGCGACAACTAGTAGAGACCAACAAACATGACAAGTGATGTCTATCGGCGAAGAAAAATATTCGGTGTATTCGAAAATTGCATAAATTTGATGATTCTGAAATACTCAAAAAATTAATTAAATTATAAAATTTAAATACATCAATAAATTACTTAAAATTTATTTAATAATCAAAGCATTCAACTAACATATCAAAATGAGTTTAATTCCTATTTATGATCACTCATATAATTTTGTATAAAGCTATTTAATATAAATTTTAAATGCCAAAAAGCGTCGGCGCAAAGCCGGCTAAAGCTAGAATATAGTTGATCTGAGGCTACGTAAGCGACCGGGGCAAGCGTAGTTGGTGGGCACGGGCTAAAGCCGGTCACTAACCCATCGGGTTCGGGTCGCTATCCACACCAACCGTCCACTACTTCACCCGTATCCGCAGATGATCCTTATCGATCGCCCTAACCGGATCCGAGATAATTGGATGTACCCGCTTCAATCGAACGGACAAGATCCACCCACCGACAAATCCGCTGTCTGGGGACGGACGGATCCGGATCCAACTCAATCGCCTTCCAATTTCAAAGCACCGAGGCGTCTATAAAAGCTCGGCCAACGAATGGGGCAAGGCGTGAAACGGGGTAAGAACTTCTCTTCTCCACTCTTCCGGAGATCTGAGCTAGGGTTTCTCGCCGCAAGTGACAATCTATCGGACTCCTTAGGTGAGTGCTGAACTCAATTGGATAGGGCTTTTTCGATAGGCTATACGGGGATTTTTCTGGTAGAATTATTGGCCTGGTCATTGTTGCTTCTATGCCTCGTCGGGGGTTGTCTTTTTCTTTCCCCTTAAGAACTTTCCTAGTGTATGTTGCTAGATCTGGATGTTCTTAATTTGTTTACGATGGGTTTTGTTGTTTGAAATTGTGAGGATCTGTCTGGTTTTTAGTTTTTGTTGCTACTTTGTGGTGACTGACAATGAAGCTCTGCTAGATCCAGAACTTTTTTGTGGATTGAGGTCATCTGAGAGATCTGTGAGATTTTTTTCTCTTTATGGTGGGAGATTAGGGATATTTCGTGTACGAGCTGATGTGCTATTTCAACTTTTGAAGATCTTTCTTGACGTGTTTCTTTTCTTTTATTAGTTACAATTTTGATGGTTAAAACCTCTCAAAGTGCAATGTGAAAGAAATTTTGTTGATGTGCAGTTTATCGTTAGCTCTTCTATATTAAAAAAAAAAAAAAAAAAAAAAAAACTGTCAAAGCTTCTGATAGTGTAAATTCACCGTCAAAATTTAATGAAATCTTTTGATAAATGCAAATTATTTATTTAATAATTATAAGTCTTCTGTTTTATATCATGAAATGACACTTAAAATACTTTCTTATTTTTCTTTATTTTGGGTGGGAAGTATCTTATATTTCTTATTAAATATCCTTGTCTTTTGATTATTTCCTGTAGTCCTAAAATTTATATAGATGCCCTTTTTCGTTTTTTTTTGGGGGCTTGAACTTCTTGTTGATTGGCTAGATATGCTCCACTTAATTAGTGTTGTCTTTGTATGATTTTATCACAAAAAATCTTAAAAGAGTTATCTGGTTTTATAAGATTCTTATTCCTGATAAGTTTGGGATTCTTTATGCTGCCTAACTTTCGTGCTTCAATTATTGGAATCTTTTTAACCCATTTGTATGTTGTTCTCTTGTAGTTGAGATGCTTTTAACATTCTTTGTAGGGTATATACCTTACCTTATTCGTAGGTAAACCAATTGATTGTTATGTAATAGATGCCATGCTAGTGATAAAGATCATGAGCAGGTCTTTATGAATCCAATTCCAAAATTTTTTTTTGACCTTTAGTAAATTACAATATGAGTATTAAACCAACTTTGATATGCATATTTACTAAAAGCCGGAATGAAAATTATTTTCTATTTAATAGAAGTTAAAATTGTTGATCTTTTTAAATAATTCATTTTTCAAAGTCAAATTAAGGCATGTAAATGAGATTTTGTTTTAATAAATATGGGAGTATTATGGATAAAGTATATGCTCTCTACTCTTAAAGTTTATACTATGAGTATTTTTTGGATGCCTAAAAAGAAATGGAAAATGAAAATATTTTTAATAATTCATACGTATATTCTATTTGGATATTATACGTGAATTTACTGATAAATTGGAGCTAAGGGTATTACCATCTCTTATGTGTAATTTTTGTGGTCTTCATAATCATTCGATGATGCCTAATTTTGGATCTCTGTAGACATGTGATGAGCACATAAATGTTTTGTAGTCCTGCAATGGTGTCCATCATTCTAACAATTGGAAAATAATTTGGTGTGTTTTATTTGATTGACTAAATCTGACGAGCCATTTTGAAAAAAAATTTCCCATTTTTAACAATTTAATATGTATGATGTATATTTTGAAAATAAAGTATTTTTTTTCCAGATTGTATCTAATTTGATTAGGGTTTTGTTCATGTGAAAATTGGATCATGATTATATTTGAACCTAATTCCTGATTCTCTTTGAAGATATATCTATAAATCACAATGGTTGAACTATAAATTGTTTGGAAGACATTATTTTTGATGCAGCTGTTTTTTTTAATAGTTTTGTTACAAATTTTAAATCATTGGTCTGCTGAACATCCATGTCTGAAATCCAATCTTGTTGATGCTGATGAGATTCTTTTGATTTTCTTGTCACGCAGATCGTTTAGCGGTGAAGATGGCTGAGTTGGACACATTCCTTTTCACCTCTGAGTCCGTCAATGAGGGACACCCAGACAAGCTCTGTGACCAGATCTCTGATGCCATCCTTGATGCTTGCCTTGAGCAGGACCCTGACAGCAAGGTCGCCTGCGAGACTTGCAGCAAGACTAACATGGTCATGATCTTCGGCGAGATCACCACCAAGGCAAATGTTGACTACGAGAAGATCGTTCGCGATACTTGCCGGGCGATCGGATTCGTGTCCGATGATGTAGGCCTGGATGCTGACAATTGCAAGGTGCTTGTAAACATTGAGCAACAATCTCCTGACATTGCTCAGGGTGTGCATGGACACTTCACCAAGCGCCCAGAAGAGATCGGTGCAGGCGACCAGGGCCACATGTTTGGCTATGCAACAGATGAGACCCCAGAATTGATGCCCTTGAGTCATGTTCTTGCCACCAAGCTCGGTGCCCGTCTCACCGAGGTCCGCAAGAACGGCACCTGCCCCTGGCTCAGACCCGACGGCAAGACGCAAGTCACTGTTGAGTACAGAAACGACGGCGGCGCCATGGTTCCTATCCGTGTTCACACCGTGCTCATCTCCACCCAGCACGATGAGACCGTCACCAATGATGAGATTGCCGCTGATCTCAAGGAGCATGTAATCAAGCCTGTGGTCCCTGAGCAGTACCTAGATGAGAAAACCATCTTCCACCTAAACCCATCAGGCCGCTTCGTCATTGGTGGCCCTCACGGTGATGCTGGCCTCACCGGCCGCAAGATCATCATCGACACCTACGGTGGCTGGGGTGCCCATGGCGGCGGTGCCTTCTCTGGCAAGGATCCGACGAAGGTCGACAGGAGCGGTGCATACATCGTAAGGCAGGCTGCAAAGAGCGTCGTGGCCAATGGTCTTGCTCGCCGCTGCATTGTTCAGGTCTCCTATGCCATTGGTGTTCCCGAACCGCTCTCTGTGTTCGTTGACACATACGGCACAGGCAAGATCCCAGATAAGGAGATCCTGAATATTGTCAAGGAGAATTTCGACTTCAGGCCTGGGATGATCACCATCAACCTTGACCTGAAGAGGGGAGGCAACCGGTTTATCAAGACGGCTGCGTATGGCCACTTTGGAAGAGATGACCCTGATTTCACCTGGGAGGTGGTGAAGCCTCTCAAGTGGGAGAAACCAGCGGCCTAAGAAAGATTTAGACATCCCTGAACTATTCAGTTCCGTTAACTACAATATATTTGAGTGCTCTAGCCGCTGCTGCCATTGTGCTGAAGCTTCTTCCTCTCTCTCTCTCTCTCTATCCTGCTGGGTGATATTAGTGTTTTCTTTTTAATTGTTTGTTGCTGGACGTTAAGTGAAGTTTGTGCTGGAAAAATATATGGATTCTTTTCAGTTCGCAGAACAGATTAACTGAAGATGAAAGTCAGTGTGGTATTTTGTTCGGTTACTTTTTATATGCAGCCTACATGTACTTAAATGTTTTATCATAAAGTAATAGAACTGCCAGTTTCATATCTCCCTGTGATTTGTTCACTTTTGTTTCATAATTTACTGAACTGATATTTATGCTCTTGGCTAAGCTTTACTGAGTGATGGGCAATGCTTACCCTTCTTTTCTAATCTTTCGCTAAATGGTCGCTCTTCTTTAACTGTTTGGGAGAATGCTCTGGTTTAGGTTGATATTGTTATATGGTGCGTGGCAGTGATAAAATCCTGTGGATTAGTAAAAACCTTTTAAGCTTTACCTTGGCAAAGCATGCACGCTCTCAGCCAATTTACCTAAGGTGAACTGGTACCCCAAGCCGGGTAGGGTATGAGTTAGGGCAAATTATTACGTCCGGCGTCCAAATCGTCCGGATTATTACGTGGCACATCCGGATTCGCCTCTGGACAAATCTGGAGGGGGGACTTAATAATTTTCCCTGATTTAGGTTGTGTTTGGAAGGCTTTCTTGCCGTTTTCTAAAGTAAATTTTTAGTATTAAAATTTATGTTCAAAAGCTGCTTTAAAAAGAAGCAAAAAAAGTCATCCCAAATGAAGCCTATCCTCTCAATTGGCCACTTTATAATTGAATAACTAGTTACTTATCTGAGGTAACCTGTTGCAAATGCTGCAACAAACTTTGAATCATCCTCAACAAATGACAAAGACTGCATCTTCTTATGGTTTCTGCTCTGGTGTACATTTTATGGCTGGAATGCAATGACAGGCTTCATAGCATGGAGAGTTACAGAATTTTGCCCACTTGACATTGAAAACTTGTTTGTCGATAAGATGAGTAAATGGAAAAGAAAGGACCATAGGCATGCCAAGTTTGCCAGCTATTTGATAGTTGGAGAGTTTAATAAATTGAAAACTCGGTTCTGCTCTTATTTTGATGGATTATTTTCTCTTTGAAGTTACTGATGAGTGATTACTCTCTTGGTGTTTTAGTTTTCGTTCGGGACGACTTTTTTACTGCTTCTTAAAGCAGCTCTTTAGTAAAAAAAAGAATAATTAAAAAAGCTGTCCCAAACAAGCCATTAAAGTCTAACTAACTGTCGTAAGATCTGTATGTACTTTTGGATCCATTAGATCTATTATTCAAGCCTATCCTAGATTCTTCATGAGGACCCTCTTCTCCTGCATAATTTTGCTAGTTTTTCTGTACATTGTACTGTGGTGTTTCATTGAATCAAAATCTTCTCAATCTGTTTGTTTCAGCTATTACACATTCCCATAATCTGTGCCCATCTTTTCTCTTCCTATTTAGAAAAAAATTGAGGATCCAACAACATTAGTTTCTATGAGATTGCATCAGGATATCCTAACAGAATTATTATCACTACGAGCTTCATTGCTCTTGAATTCATATTAAGATTAATACAGATCTTCACTATCCTATATAGTTTCAGTTTCAGTGCAAATACAAAACCAATGAGATAATTTTTTTTTTCTTAAAGCTCTGCCCCACCGTTCTAGTTTTGCAAGAACACAGCTTGTAGTCGCAGGCTTCCAGGATGTGCAACCTCACTTCTTACCTGTCTTATTTTGTCTTCTTTATGCAATTTGCTTCCTTATCTCTTCTACTTAGGTGATGAAAGTAATGCTTATGGTTCACAAAATAAAAATATACGTTTATTATATTTATTTATATAATATTTTTAAAAATATATTGATTAGAATGAGAAAATAATAATAAAAAAGTATAAATTCTCTCGAGAAATTATTCCATGCGGAGTCCGGACGGTAAAGAACAGTCCGGACGCGAACACAGTATTTCTACATACTGTGTATATAAAAGAAATCAAATTGTGTACAAAATTATACGCAGTGTGTGCATTGTGCACACACACATATAGATGATTCTTTACCATCCGGACTTCGCACGGAATAATTTCTCCCATTCATCATCGTTTCACTTTCTTAGATAAGCTCATAGATCCAATAACACATTTTCTGATTTGAATCTTGAAGTAAATCTTAATGAACAAATTTTAAGAAGAAGCATGACCAAAAAAAGTTTAAATTATGTGAAGGAGTAAAATTTTATAAAAATTAAAAAAGAAGCAGACTAGCCAAACTATTTAGCCATTGAATACCCAGATTTTCACTAAGCATCATTAGCAATGCCATTAGCTGATTAAGGACACATTAAAAAAATTTAAAACTAGGTTAACGGGTGATAAGCTCTCAGATTAACTAATCGCCAGCATTAAAATCATTTTATTATTTATTTTATTTAATATTAAAGTCACAGTTTGTTAAGCAGGTGATTAATTAATCTGAGAGCTTATCGTTCGTTAATCTAGTTTTAAAAATTTTTAATGCATCATTAATCAGCTAATGATATTGCTATGCTTAATAAAAATGGTGTATTCAGAATTAGTCAAATAGAATTATGACTTTTTTACGCTAAATAATTTGGCTAGTTTGATTCTTTTTAAATTTTTTTAAATTTTTTGCTCGACATAATTTAAACTTTCGCTGTGGTTTTTCTTAAAATTTGTTCAATCTTAACATTTATAAATAAAATTTTTTATGTTTTTCATTGAATGTTATGAGAATATTTTTTTTTTTTAATTTTTGAATAATCTACAATATTTAATGATGAGCTTTTGATGAACAACCATCCTGTAGACCCTTGTCCCCACTCAAACAAAAAGACAATTTTTTTTTTAATTCTTATTTTCTTTATTTAAAATTTATCTGATAAAATCTATATACATAAATAGCATATGCCGACACTGCATTAAATTGTTAGGAGCAATAATTTACAGGGAAAATATATGATGAGAACGACGTGCTTAAGCTGTCTTCTGCCTGCTCTGTCGGTGATCCAAAGCCATTGCCCAGCTCAGTGACAGCTGAAAGAATGGGCTGCCACTGTACCAAACACGTTAACGTTCAGAAAAAGCAAGAAGAGCAACGAACAAAATGTTCTACCGAAATTTATGAAATTATCACATGAATATATATGATTATAATTTAAAATTGTATTTTCAGAACTTTTTGTTTGAGATTATAATTTGAAATTGTATTTTAGAACCGGTTTTTATCGGTTTGATGCTAGACCGGTTTTTTAGGAGGGCCGAACCGGCCATGGGATCGGTCCATGATTGAACCGGTCGAATCGAACCGTCCGGTCCAATTTTTAAAATCATGAGAAAACGTTATTTCAGAATAAGCTGGAACAAATTATGTTAGGATTGATTTAAATACTATTGAATTTACTTTAAGATTAGTGTAGAATACAAAGAATTTATTTAGGTTCCACCAGAAATAGCTCATTCTGAGCCCAAAAAAAGTTTACAAGTCCACAAACCCAAAAATAAATTAGGCAAATAAAAGCCCAATAAGAAAGACAGCTTAAGATTTGTGTGGAGGTTTAGATTGAAGAGGCTAATGATGAGACTAAGTACCAAATGATTATGAAACAAAAAGAATTCATGCAAGATTTAGGTCAACCTTCTAAAGTCCTAATCTTTTTTTTTTCTTGTTAAAATTGATTTAGCATGAAGATATGGCTCAATTCAAATTTTTTCTTTATCTATTTTCAAAATTTTAATTATTCAACCATTTCTTAATTTCAAGTTGGATGGTTGAAGTGGAGGAATGTATTGGGCTTGTTGTGTGATGGAAAAGGCCCCGCCAAACTTAAGAGAAAATTCTGTAAGATGGTGTTGAGACCTACAATGCTTTATGGTGCCGAATATTGACCATTAAAAGAGAAGTATAATACTAAGTTAAGTGTTACAGAGATGAGGATGCTCAGATGGATGAGTGACTTTACCCTTAGAGATAAGATACGAAATGAGAATATATGTGAAAATGTTGGAGTACCTCCAGTGGAAGATAAGATTAGAGAGAGTCGTCTTAGATGGTCTGGTCACATAAAATAGCGGCCTTTTAATGACACAGTTAGGAAAGTAGAGGCATTAGATTTGACTTATCTTAAGAAATGTAGAGATAGACCTAAAAAGACTTTATTAGACAATATTAGAAATGATATTTCTTTATTAGATTTAAAGAAATATTTGATTTTTAACATGACACAATGGAGAAAAAATATTCATGTAGCCGACCCCACGCAGTAGGATAAATGCTTGATATTATTATTGTTGTTATATTATATATTTCAAATGCATTAAAATGTTGCTGGCTGTGGACGGGAACTGTGAGCAATTGCAGCGTAGGATTTAAAATTGGCTGATTTGAGCGATTTCTAAATGTGGGGAAAATAAGTTAAAACAACTAATAACTACATAAGAGATAAGTTAAAACTCACAAGAAAGAAGTCCTCAATTTTGTATAATCTACATGGAGACTGGAGAGTACAAATGCAAATGATATTCCTATTGATGACTTTTCTTGTATTTATTTTAGCATGTATGAACAAAAAATTGAAACTTTTACCTCTCTATATTGATAAGAAAAGTTTGATCAATTCTAAGAGTAAGCGAAGAATGACAAATTCAGCTTTTGTTATCATTCCTTAAGATATTTTTGAAATATCTGAAAATTTTTCATATGAATTCCACAGTCATAATGGGCATGGTCTAAAGAGTTGGTAAGTATAAACTTGAAAACATTATCTAAACTTAATGCATTATTAGCAGTAAATATTTATGTAAAGTAATTTATATCTTTCTTTATTAGATTTAAATGAGAATTTGACTTTTAACATGACACAATGATGAAAAATGATTCATATAGCCGACCCACGTAATGAGACAAAAGCTTGATGTTATTGTTGTATTTCTTAATGAGAATTCACGTGCTTAAGCTGTCTTCGCTTGCCCGTCGTGTCATGTGCTGCCCGCTTTGCATCCCCCATCTTCCCGCTCTCCTGCGCTGCCTGTAGCGTCCCGCTATCTCCCCGCTGTCCCGTGTTGGCCTCGCTAGCCTTTGTTGATGAGAACTCACCATCCGACAGTCCCATCCCACACATCCGCCATCCTGCATGACCATCTCGGGTTTACAAAACCGTGTTAGGTTAGGTCATTCTAGTAATCCGATGTGTTGGGTTCAGGTCCAAACTTTTGACCCGTTTATATACCCGAGTTGGGTTAGGATCAACCTGTTTGAATTTGGGTAAGTTCTGGGTTTGACCTAAACTGGACTCGAAACCCAATTTTTGACACCCCCAATATATGCATAGATAGAGACAATATGTGTTATTCATGAAAATATAATGATATATGTAATATAAATTTATAACATAAGATTTATCAACTGAATAATTTTTTATGCGGTAAATTTCATTATATGCGAAGAAATGTTATCTTTTATCCTTCACTACTTACTATTATTATTTAATTATGGGAAATAAATATAATATCCTTACCATTAACAATAACAATAATCAAATATTTTATCAATTAATGTCAATACTTGCTAAATAAAAAATTAGTTTGAATGTGGAACCATTAACAATTAATAAATTTGAGGAGCTTGTACTTGACAATTACATCTATCAACAGATAATTTTTTTTTATAGATAATAGCTTATTTTAGAAAAAAGATTCAGGTAGCCGACCCCACGTAGTGTGATAAAGGCTTGTTGTTGTTGTGGTTATTGTTGTATAATAGCTCTTTTTAGAACATCATCTATGCATATGAATAAAATATGTTTATATTCAACTTTGAGAGAGTACTACCAAGACGTTTGTAATTTGACTTCAAAGTAGGGGTGTCAATATTTGACATGACTCGAAAACTCGATTTGAACCGGACACAAATATTTCAGGTTTGGGTCAACCCGGTCTTGAAATGGGTTGGGTTCGGGTTCAACAAACCAACCCATTTCAAAAATTGGGTCTGGTTCGGGGTGACCTGAAAACTCGGGAATGACCCAGAAACCCGAGAATGACCCGAAATGTCCTACAAAAATGCGTCTGCCCGCTCTGATTGCCCTGCCCGCATTGCTGCCCGAGTTGCCTACCCCAGCTACCCGCGTCACATCACATTGCATCGAGTCACGTCTCATGCTCGAGTCACCTACCCGCTATCGTGTCTTCCCTTATACTTGATGTTGAGTTGCCGCCTGCCCGCTACCGCGCCGCTTCCGCTGTCGGCTACCATTGCCGGAGGACCGGATCACCGAAGTTATGGGATTTGGCTAAATAAACATGTGAGTTATTTGAATGAGGTTTAAGGCTTACGAGTTGGGTCGGGTTGACCCAAATCCTAAACGGGTTGGACTCGGGTCCGAAAATTGACCCTTTTTAAAAAATGGGTCGTGTTAAGGATTGACTCGAATAATGCCAAGTCAATTCCGGATTGGACCTGAACTCGACTGGTGACCCGATTTTGATAGCCCTACTTCAAAGACATGAAGTGATCAACTATTTGAGATTGCTATATTGAAGGATGTAAGGAGTTGTTTGCTGAAGTCAATCAATTGAAATCATCTATTATTGTCATGAAGTGGAAGATGAGTATGAAATGGAGAAGTTTGACTTCAACAAATAAAATTTTGAGATGAATGAATCTTTTGTTGAAACTAATGAGTCTTTTTTACTAAGAAGCGGCTTCCCTCAAAACTGCAGTCACTGCTACTAAACCTTAATATAGAGTACACAGACAAATCAATTACTGACTAGTGGTGAGTTTGTGCTGAAGCAACTTATTGATAACAAAAAGAAAAAAAAAAAAAAAACTAGAGAAGTCAGTTGTTGATCCCTCCTTGCAATGTTTCTATAATTATTATTATTATTTTTTTTTTAAGAAAGAGTTCCCAATTTCCAGTATTAGGAAGGAGATATGCTGCTATCAAGATCAATGTCATTGTGAACTCTTCTTTCCTCTATGCTATTCAAATCTTGGAGAAGAGATAGATGAAGTCAACAAGCCAATATAGGAGAAGAAAAGGCTGAGAGAAATTAAAGAAAAAAGTCTTTGAGAAGAGACGACAAGATTTAGAAGTTGTTCTAAAGAGAAATGCCAATATTTTTGAAGAAAAAGTAAGATGGTTGAAAGAAAAACTGGAAAGCTTGAAGATAGTCGACGAGGTCTTCAAAACATTACAAAAAAATCATATCTACAAAATTTATTGAAGGAATTCACTTAAGCCTAGATAAGCTTTCAAGGAAAAAAAGACTTTCCTTCAATTTACCAATACAAGGAGACTTTTGAATCAATGATAGTAATGAAGCTACTTAAAAAATGTGGCAAAATTAATAATGAAGCAAATTCAATAATGAGGGGAGCTCAATAGTGAAGTGAATTCAATAATGTGTTGAGCACAATAGTGAAGCAAATTTCAATAAAATAGTCAGTACTGTGGTGAGTTCAATAGTGAAGTGAATTCAATAATGTGGTATGCACAATAGTAGAGTGAATTCAATATATTGGTGAATTGAATAATATGTCAAGTTTGATAATGAGCTCCTGAAAATAATTTAATTTAAGGCATGTAAGTAGATTTTCAAGGAATTTCTTCGTAAGATAATCTTTAGAGAATCATTTTCTTATAATATATAAGAGTTTAACTTCTTAAAATATTAATGTCTTTAAAATTTTGTATAGACAACTGCACTAAGTACTGCTAATTGTTTGTCTTCATGAGGTCTTTTTCTATTTTTACTCACCTTCGAGGTGTAGTTTAACAACTTTCAAGCTTAACATTATGATGAGATCACCTTGCCCTCATATTCAAGTTAGCCTACTTTTTTTTTTTAATTTAATTTGATCTCATTTTGAAAATTAAGTTTATAATGCTGATCTAAGTTGCCCCTCTTAGATCAAGAAGCCACTTTTCTTTTTTCAATATTTTCATAATATAGTCGAGTTTCCCGAGTCACGTTGAACGGGCAAATTCTCTGATTACAAATTATATAAATTAATTTTTAAAAATGGGAATACATTCATTCTTTGATGAAAAATTGTATATAAAGAAAAGAACAAAGAAGTTCTATCTCTTATGGATCATTTGCATATCCTCTCTTTAAATTCTACAAGTTGTCTTGCACTGATGAATTCTTGTTGGTTTTTCACATTTGGTTGTTCTTCTATATCTCTATGTTGTAGCTCCATTTCACAAAGTACTCTTCTAGTTTATCACATAGTCCACAATCATTGCACCTTTTAGAATTATCTTGAGTATAAAAAATTGTATAAACTTGGCTCACCTCATGACCCCCGATATATAGATCAGGGTTGAGGTTTAAGCATGATAGAATTTGCTACATACATAACTATACAAAAAATACAAAAATAATAACAATATCAACGTCAAGCTTTTATCTCACTACGTGGGATCAGCTACATGAATCATTTTTCTCCATTGTCTTATTAAGAGTCAATACATGACCATACAGAAACTAAGAGAAAAAAAATGCCATAGTCAAATAGTTCAAATAGAATGTCCAACTTGAAGTAATCTACTCAAAACTAATGAGAAATCACCCCCTTGAGTAGTTTCCCGGCCAATTTGATGAGTCATACTTGCCAACTTGGGACTAGTTCATATATCATACTCGCCGCTTGAGGCTATTCCAATTGTAGACTTAGATCATCTCCAACCGAAAATCTCATTTTTCACTCCAAAATGCCGGAAATTACAAAATGCCATGATTTCATCTCCAATCGAATGCATTTTTCACCCTTTTGCAGGTAACCGTCGCGTCTTTTTTTCCCGCGACAAGTTCGGTAGAGTGGTAAAAATGGCGGAGATGAACAGTGCAACGTCAGTATTGGCGTCCCACTGTTCACCCGCAGCCATATAGCAGAAATTTTGCAGTTCGGCTGGAGCTGTCCGGGAGCTCCATTCAAGAGTTTGGAGTTCATTTGGAGATGCCCTTAGAGAATTTCTTTTGATCTATGACCAAATAAACCGATCGAGCTGATTCAACTTGAATAAAACCGACATGGCATGAACCTATCTTTCTAAACATTTGTTTATAAAAGTAGAGCCATATAAATAAGTTGATAATTCAGTTTGATTCTTTCTAATTTGATAGCTCATAAGAAAAGGAAAGTTCTCCAAACTGTTTGATGCCAATTGTGTAACAGATCATCTTCCATGTAATATTTTCCATTTTGAATGTGAAGAAGGATTATTATATCTCAAAATTTGTATGATTCTATTTAACGTGCACTCATGTTTGTTTATGTGCTTTTGAAAGTGATTAAAATTGAGTTCTGGAACACTCTTTCAATGCCCATTTGTCAAACTAGGAATGAGTACTGAGTTTTTTATTTATTTAATTTAATTCAATTTCATAAATATTAAAGCCAAACATTGTAATTAACTACATATCATTAAGTAATTATTATTTCATTAAGATTAACGTCAACATTTTAATATGATATTAACAACTAATTGAATATTTTCAATAAATTATTCTAAGTTTTCTATCAATAGATTATTAATAATATATAATCAGTATGCATTTTTTATTTATAATAAATAAAATTATTAAAAAAAACAATTAATGAGATAATGGGTACAAATGTAACACAATAAAAAATGATTTTTTTCAAAATAAATAAATTTTATTAAAAATTATTTTAAAACTCAGCCATTTAATTCAACTATATATTAGTATTTTGACATAGTTATTTGAGCATAAAGTAAATATCAAATTACAATATTAATAAAAAATTTAGATTAATTTATTGATAACAATCAATTAGTTGTTAATATTATAATTTAATGATAATTTTGTCAGGCCAGACCAAAGCCAAAAATTAGCTAATTAAATTGTTTGATGTTAATCTTAATGAAATCACAATTAGGTAATGACATTTAGTTAATTAAAATGTTTGACGTTAATCTTTATGAAATTGAATGGAAATAAATAAATAAATAACTCAGCCGTTCATAATTTGGCAAAGTGGCATGTAATTATAAATTTAAGAATTTTAAAAATTATTATAATTATTTTTTATTTGAATATTCTATACAATTTTTTTTCAAAATATTCTCATGAAAATATCCATCATACACATATTGTAAAAACTACTAGTTGTTTAGTCTCAGATTACTTAGGAGCTTCATAATGTTTTGTTTATATACATTTTCTTGCATCCATGGGCTAAGAGCTCATATGAGGTGATAGAATCATGTGTATGATTGACTAGTATTTAATACATAATACTATAAAATTTTTGGAATAATATCATTAAACAAAATATACTATATTAAAATTAATTTAATATTAAAAAAAATATTTTATATTAAATTAAATTATTTAAATATATTATGAATTGAACCAGCAGATCAATAGTAGCCTAGTACAGGTATACGGTCAAACCGGCCGATCCGGTCCAATTTTAAAAAAACATGAATGATCAATAAGTTTTACATGATGATTTCTTGTCATACACAACTCCTAAAAATATTTCATTCCAATATTCAACATAATTGTATTGGAAAAAGGTATCAAAGGATCACAAAAGAAACAAATTCTAAGAAAAATTAATCAAGATATGATCGACAGTCATTAAACTATCAATTAAAATAGCAAATGCTGGTTATATTTTTTCAATATCCTTGATATATCCTCAAAATTATCTTGATCGGGCACGAATCTTGAGGCAAAATCAAGCTGGAAACTTCAAAATTAAATCAGGGTCACCTGAACTCCGATTTCAGCGAACTTATAGTCAAACTGAGCGTTTCGAAAATAAAAACTCAACGACACCAAATTCGACCCAATCCGAGCCCAAATAAGTCCAAATCAAGCACTCAAAGCGCTGTTGGAAAGTTTAAACCATAATTTGAGTTACCAAACGGTTTCCAAATATGACGTTCTTATAGTCGAATCGAGCGGATCGACGAGACGAATCCAACGAGCCCAAGATCGTCTAATTCCAACATCATTAAGACCTTCAAATGTCTGATGAACGGTGCACGATCAAGGGATTCAATATCAACCGTCCACGACCACTCCCTATTTGCCCATGATCTCACACCTATTTACAATCTATGCCACTCCAGAATATTTTTAAATAGACCCCTCATTTCTCATGAGAGGGGGCCCAAGCAAGAAGAAGAAGAGAAGGATAGGAGGGAATAACTCATTCTCGCCACCGCCAGAGTTCTACCCGACGCCGGAATTCTACCGGACTTCCGAATGTCGCCGGAGTTCTGTCCGATGCTCAAGGGACGCTAGAGTTCTACCCGACGCCAGAATCCTGCTCAACTTCGAAACGACGCTGGAATTCTGCTTGACCTCCGAAGGACGCCGACATTTCGCCCGATTTCCAAGAGACGCAGAAACTCCGCCCGACATTGTAACTGAATTTCAATTCAAAAGTGATTCATTGTAATCTGATCGTCCTAACTTTTGTGGACAAGTCGGCCTCTTGTATCTCAAGAAAAACACTAGTGGAACTTTTTCAACTGGGTGTGACCCCGTGGTTTTTTCCCATTCAGAGTTTCCACGTAAAAATCCTGGTATTTCTATTTCTTCCATGTTTGTGTGCTAGATATCTGTACGCTAAAACAAAAATTTTCTAACTCTATCGCCGTGTATATTCTGAACTTTTATTTGGTCCGGTGAACGTACGCAACTGTACGTTCGGCCGCTAGTAGAATCGTGCCACGCGTTTTCATTATTTACCGCGCGCCCAGACAACCTGACCCGGAACAGACCCAATATTGCTCGGTATTGCTAGGTATTGGTCGATTTTGCTCGACAATAACCAATACCGAGCAATACCGAGCAAATACCTAGCAATACCGAGCAAATACCGAGTTGTACCGAGTTTTTTCTAGCAAAACCGAGCAAATCCCTAGCAATACCGAGCAAATCCCTAGCAATACCGAGCAAATCCTGAGCAAATACTGAGTTGTACCGAGTTGTAAAAAAACTCGGTACAACTCGGTATTTGCATGGTAGTGGTCTTCACAGAGCGGTATTTCTCATTTTTGCAAAGCAATACCTAGCAAATACCGAGCAATACCCAGAAAATCGCGAACATAGCATTCCCGGGTTCCGCTCCGGGTCAAGTCGTCGGGCCGCGTGGTAAAGAGTAAGAGCACGTGACGACATGCTATTGACGGCCGAACGTAGCTCTACGTCCGATCAAAGGACGTAATAACTGTTCGTATATTCTAGTCCGCAACAATCCTAAAAAATAATGAATTTATAATAATGAGAAACAACAAAGTTCAAAGAGAGAGAGAGAGAGAGAGAGAGAGAGAGAGAATAACCGGCATCCCTATTGAAGAAATGCAAGCTCATGTGTCCTCTATTTTCTTATTCCTTATTCTCTGAAGCATTATTAAGTTGACTCTGGAATATTATTTACGAACCGAGACAAAGCTCAAAATAGTTGTCTGATAATTAATTAATGTCCAAATTAATTTCAAAACTTTATATTGCTCCAATTTAATCTCTCAACTATTAAAAATTGAACCAATTTAATTACAAAGCTTAAAATAAGAGTTAAAATTAACTCCAAAGTTAAATATAAAAAGTGTTTTTTATATATATTTTTTTAAAAACAAAATCTAACATGATAAAAATTACAATTAAATTAGATTTTACTTAAAAAAAATATATCTAAAATACACTTCATATTTAACACTGGAATTAACTTTAACTCTTATTTTAAACTTTGCAACTAAATTAGACCAATACGAAACTCTGTGATTACATAAAATATTATTTATCAATAATCTACGGAATATTTTGAGCTTTTACTCTTTACAAAAGTTTATTGTCCAAAGGCTTTGGCAGCCCTTCTCTCCACTCACACAAAAAGAATAAATACTAAGAAAATACAGCTCAAAGATACAGACAATATGGCAACTTCTTCCAAACTTCCAATATAACACCACCTT
Organism: Dendrobium catenatum; assembly: GCF_001605985.2. NCBI lineage: Eukaryota > Viridiplantae > Streptophyta > Magnoliopsida > Asparagales > Orchidaceae > Dendrobium > Dendrobium catenatum. Next base: position 1,195,661 of record NW_021318665.1, read on the forward strand.
ATTCTTCCATGACGTGAACAGCTTCTATATATTAAGAAGCCATTTAGTTTATATCACAAGCTTCTGAACAGAGCCACTTTTATGCTACTGATTCTCCTGCTGGTAATAGCCGGTAGAGATGGCAGAACCTTCATCGCCTTTTGACAAAACTTCTTCAAATTCCTGGAGTTTGTCATCCATCATCGGTGATGAAGGCGGCGCTGACACCATTGAAAATGATCTTGGTGATCATAATGATGAGGAGTTGCAGCTTCAATGGGGTGCAATCGAGCGACTGCCGACGAGGAGGCGGCTGAGATTGTCCCTCTTGAAGCTTCCTGAGGGCGAGCATGGCATCATGAGAGTTGTGGATGTCACTCAGATAGAAGCAGTAGAAAGACACCTTTTCATAGAGAAGCTTGTCAAGAATGTTGAGGAAGATAATCAGAAATTGCTGAAGAAACTTAGAGAAAGAATCAGAAGGTATAGTATGGTTTCTTCTTCTGCTTCTTTTTTTTTTGATGATCAGGCATATGAAGTCTGTAAAAAAAAAATTAGAATAGTTTTGTTATTGCTTAAGCATGTAAGAAATAAAAAAGTGATCTACTAGTTAATAAAAGCCTACTTAAAATTTATTTTTATACATGTATTTTATCAATTAAAAGAAGCATACATACTTTGAATAATAGAAACTATCTTTGATAAAATTCCTTTTTTTTTTTCTAAATTTCTACATTAGTGGATGCATCAAGACACGCAAATTTTTTGTAGAGTGGGAGTGAAGCTGCCAACAATAGCAATAAGATACAAAAATCTTTCAGTGGATGCTCGATGCGAGGTAGTTGATGGGAAGCCACTCCCAAGTCTATGGAACTCACTCAAGGGAACTTTCAAGGTACCTCCCTTCACACATTCAAATACCTATGTTTTCGATAAATTAAAGCTCAAAATAGTCCCACGATTATTAATAAATACATAATTTAATCCCAAACTAATTTAGCCGCCCTAATACTCCGAATATGAGGGTATTTCTATTTAAATATGAGGGTATTTTGGGTATTAGGGTGTATGTGAGATTATATTATTATTATTATTATTATATATTGTCATTTATTAAATTAAAATAAATACAAAAATCATAATGAAAGTTAACCAAGTTTCACTCTTGTTATATAGTTGGTTAATTTCCATTATGATTTTTATATTTATTAGAGATTGATCCTCCTCTCGAGTAGAGGATCACTTATATCTTGCTTTTTGTGTGTTGTGCTTTGTTTCCCTTATTGCAATCTACTATTTTGGGGGCTGTTTTCGCCCAGTTTTTGCTTATTTTCTCGGTGTTTTCCTCCAATTAGTGATAGGTTTGCTTGCAAACTCAAGTATTCCCTTAGGGTTACTTGCGAACTCAAGTATTTTCTATCAAGAAGTACCCCTCAAACTTAAGGGAAACTTCTATAAGAAGATGGTGAGACTTGCAATGTTTTATGGCGCATAATGTTGTCCAGTAAAAAAGAGGCATAATATTAAGTTAAGTGTTGCAAAGATGAGAATGCTCAGGTAGATGAGTGGGCTTTACTCTAATAGAAAAAAAAATTGAAACGAGTATATACGTGAAAAGGTTGGAGTAGCTCCAATGGCAAATACGATTAGAGAGAGTTAACTTGGATGGTTTGGTCACATAAAACGGTGGCCTTCCAATGACCCGGTTAAGAGAGTAGATGTATTAGATTCGACTTTTATTAAGAAAAGTAGAGGTAGACCTGAAAAGACTTGGTTAGAAAATATTAGAAATGAGCATGGTTTAAAATTGCGCAATATGAGGCCCGCCTTTGCGCAATTCTAGTAAAAAACGCCTCGATGCTTACGCCTCGAGTTTTTGTTATGTGGCTTGCGCCTCAACTTGGTTGAGGCCCGCCTTAAGGCCCGCCTCGCCTCACTGGCATGAAGCTTACGCCTCACGCTATATATATTAAAACTTAACGTAAATCTTGAAGTAAATGCCCGACATTGGACTCTACAGGAAAGGAGGAAGGGGAGAGAGCAGTTCATCATAATGATGATTCAAATGAAGAACCCCTTAGTGATGACAGTGCTGATGATTTATGAGTTCTTATGTGATATGTCATTGCTATTTATTTTTAGAAATTGGAATTATATGTTAATGAAAAGAATACTGGGATTTGGGAAAGATAGAATTTTGAGTTGAACTATATTTCATGTTGTCTTATTATTGAGATATTTTGATTTCACTTCATATCTTATGCTTTTTTATGTTTTATATTATTCACTCATTAGTATTTAAAAAATTTATCATTTTATGTTTTTACGCAATCTTTTGATTTTGAGGCTTACGCCTCAAAACGCCTTGAGGCTTACACCTCACCTCACGAATGAAAAACGCCTCAATACCCGAATACACAATTTTAAACATTGAATAGAACAGCTCTTGCTTTCGGTTCATTCGCACGCAAGCTCTCTCTCTCTCATCTCTTTCTGTCGCACTTAGCAACAAAGCCAAGACTCCCTGGGAAATTATTGGGTTCGGACACCAGATGACGTCCAGAGCCCAATGAAAATGCGCCACATCACCTCTTACTCGGTACTGAGCTTTGTATGAGCTCGGTACTCCACAGTACCGAGCTCAGTGCGGGTATTCCATAGTACCGAGTTCAGTATTAAGTACCGAACCATAACCTATGTCCGATGTCCAAACCCAATAATCTCTCCTCGCTTCTCTCCGCATGCAGAAAATCAGTCGATCTCTCCCAATCTGAACTCACGCACATAGGAATCGCAGGCAAAGCCTCTCGTCATCCTTCCCGATCTCTCTATACCGAATGCAGGAAGCCACAATCGAGCCCGCCTGCATCGCACAGCAATAGACAATAATCCGCACGTAGGAGCTGCAACCAATCCTCTCTCTCCCTCTCCGGATCTCTCTGTATAGCGCGTCTTCAACCGAGACCGCACATAGAAGTCCGGAAAGAGCGACCTCATCCGCCTCAACCACCTCTGCACGACCACAACCCTCTATGCTGAATTACATGACGATAGTTGCAACCCGAGCGCAATCGGATCTCGCATGAAACATGTCTATCCTCCTGCAGCACTTGCCGACCCAGCCTTCAACTTGACTTCCTTATACCGCACGCAGATCCCAGCCCGATCCCCTACATCCTCTCTCACTCGATCTCTCTGTGCAAGGAAGACTAATTCGGCTAACCTGACCCATTCAACTCATGCCTGATCCAGTTCGATCTGACTCGATCAGCCCGAGCAGATCCGATCAGGCTGATCTGACCCGATCAGATTCGACTCGTGCAATCATTTAAAAATTTCTGATGATGACCGTGTTGATAGGAAATCTCAATCATAGAGGATCCTATTTTCAAAATATTTAAATAGGAATGCAAAATACAGAAATTTAAAGTAACTTTAATGTAACTTCAATGATAACCGTGCTGATGTAAATATCAATGTAAGGGGGTCAATACTAAAATTCTATTAAAATTCTAAAATTCAAAATCAAATCAAAGTCTGAATTTTTTAAATGAAATCTATTACCTAAAAACTTAAAACTAAAACTCATCCATCTTCTACAACTGTTTGTTTGACGTCTTAATAAATTTGAAATTAACCTCAGCTCACAAAGAAAAAATATCGTGTCAGGTGTATCACTAAGATTCATTCTCAAATAGTCTCTCGCTAGCAGCGACGTGGCACGTGCCCTCTTATCGGGTGATTTTGCTGCAAAATGATGCCACTATATTACAATCACGACCAAAGCCAGTATGTTCTCTAACGATTTGAAGTTCTTGAGTAATGAATCATATGATATATTTGATAGACATAAAGCCCCTTTGTCAGCTAAGGTAAACTCAAGTGTATCTCCTTAGACAAATATCAGCCCAGATCTACAAGATGTATTTGAACGAAGTAATCCATGGATGCCGATTAGATGTCTTCTGTCAGGTTGGGTCGACTACATCTTCTCACTAAGTAGACCAGAAACCATAATAGTCACGGATGACGGAACTATGAATCTTAATCGGAATCATCTCATTTCCCACCTCACCCGTTTTAAGCATATGATGATAAATTTAAAATCTTAAAAATTCTCAACACTTGAAAATTCAATCCCTAAAATTGCTGCTACTATATGCTAGGTACTTGGTTCTTATTTCACAACTAGCCTTAATTGAAAGTTCTCTCTCGTTATCGAGAGGGGCAGTTAACTATAGGGGCTTGCGCCTATAGAAAATCAGAACTCGGATCATAAAATCCTCGCAAAATGAGGGTGAAATCTTTGGGCAGTGTCTTATCTAAAAACCCAACCTGCCTTTTGAAAATTTACCTTGGAACCTAGACTCATTAAAACTCTCCCTATCAAACAAAAGACATGCATGCATGGAGAGGTTGAGGTGCGAATTTTTGGAGCCCTAGATATTTATTATATAAAATATTCAAATTAATTTATTTTTTATATTGGGAGAAGTGGGGCCTACCAGTTACATCCATTAAATGTTAATTATGCCGGCCTATTAATAATTTTGTTTGTTTAATATATCATAAAGTTGCATATAAATGTAATTTATTTGCTAATATGCAGGGACTCACCAGAGGCTGTCGAATCAACTCCAGAGAGGCTGAAGTTAGCATCCTGAAAGATGTTAGTGGCATTCTCAAACCTGCAAGGTATAATTGAAATTAAGACGCATTTAAGAAAAAAAAATTAAGTGTTGATTTAATGAGTGAAGAACAATAATGTTGTTGTTGAATATTTATGTGATAAATGACCAACAATAGGTTACCAATTTCGTGAATAGAGATTTGAATCCCTCAATTATGAACGATAATTCACAAATATGAGTAAATAATTAAAATGGCTAGATATTTTTATAATGAAATTATGAAACGGAAAAAGTGAAAGCATCGGAAAAGGACAATTTTAAATTATTTTTAAAGATAGTGGATATATTACAATGGTTCATCCTTCTTCGAACTTAAAGAAAGCATCAATTTCAAGTAAAAAAGAAATAGGCTTAACTGGTATCATAGATGTTGGTGATGTAATAAGTTTGATTTTTGAAATTGTCCTACTCTTGGAAACGAATGTAGCAAGAGCCACCGGGGTGGATGAGGCAGTATAGGCAATTCGTTTAAGCCACTAAAGATGAATGGAACAAGTCTCCTTCACTTGAGTGTTAAGGCAGCATAACCTTTGGGTAGAAAGGGTGCAGTGCATGAAGATCATGGTGGTCACTTAGGACAATCAAGACAGTTCTCTTTTTTAGAAGTGAGAACAATGTGTTTTAGATGAAGCAAAGGAGGTAATGGAGGTGACTAATGTCAATCAAAGCAGGCCTTCATGAGGTGAAAACATTTTGATTTGAAGACAATGGGCAAAATAGTGCAAGAAGGTCATGAAAATGTAGATGTCATGTTTGAGAGTGGTGGGCAAAGCAACAAAGGTTGGTTGAGGAAGCCATTGACAAAGGTTGAGCACATCCTCATCTTAGAGATAAGGTAGAATAATATTTCAGTGATAGTTGAGGTAGAGTTTTAAGGATAGAGAGGCCACCGAAAATGGTTTAGACATGTCTTCTCCAAGAGGCGAAGGCAGCGATTGTTGAGGTAACGTTGTGTTTAAGAAAGTAGCTAACAATGACTTAGACAATTATCCCCTAAAGATAAAGGAGGATGACAAAGCGGCACAAAAAGATCGTAGAAGTTATTAAGGGTATTCAAAATGGTCCTTCTTGAGGTAGAGATAACATGACCTAAAGGTGATTAGTGAGACAACAGAAGAAAGTTATGGAAGTGATTAAGAGCAATATGTACAGTCCCCCTTCTAGAGGTTGAGATGACCCAATCTAAAGGTTGTGGATGAGCAACCCAATAAATTCGTGATAGAGATTGAGGGCTCCTCCTTATTGGCCTCCTTTTTGGGACAAGTCACAATTTTCAACTTGCAATTGAGCATCATCCCTAATTACCCTTCACAATCTTATGATGTATAGGTGCTTTAGAACCCGTTAATGTCAACCCTATGACCCATAGGTGGAACTAAGATCTTTATGATCGCCCATGACTCATTACTGGCATTGAGATACACCCTTATTATCTTGAGATCCTACTTACAACATCTATAAAGTATGCTCAAACCTAATGAGCCCATGGAAGATGGTCTGGGTGCCTTTATGAATCAAACATGTCAATTGAGACATATCCTAAGCCACTATGGCATACCTAACCCCACTTGATTAAATTGGTGTAATGTGCAGCCAAACAAGACCCTTTACTTATATGAGGACACAGTTAGAATCCATGCCCATCTAAAGGTCCCTCTGACATAAACTAAGACAAAATCAAATTAAATAATAAGTGACCCATTTTGAAAACTTAAACCATTAAGCGGCTCCTCAAACACCTTGGACTACTATAGGCCCAAGTCACTCATCCTAGCTGATCAAGCTTCTCACATTAATCATGATACGATCAAACCCATTCTAATTAGGCCATGCACTTAGGTTAGACCTGTGATTAGAACAACCAAGCCTATTAAACCCACTTAACTCATTTGATCGAATTAGGTGCAATTGGACCCATCAGGCCAAAATTGTTACATAAGCTCAATTTAGGTTTAGTCCCTAAGGATCATCAGAGCTTGAACAAACACCTAATTTGGTCATTTGCTGCACTTGACTCCAGAGAATCCAAATGGAACACATTGACCCATTAAGGTTCCAATGCATCAAGTTAAACAAAATTAGAATTTTAGATAGTTATCACCAGGTACACCAGAACCAAAGTAACATGAACGCTTTAGTTAGCCACCCAAGTGACCATTCCAAAGATAATTTCTACATTATAAACAAATCGGGATAGCTCATTTTATGAAATATGCAATGATTTAATTCTCTTTAACATGCAAATGGGATGCCTTGAATTGATTATTTGTAAAACTACACATATCATTCACTATCATCGTTGCATTCAATTGAGTTGCCATATGGAGGTCAAATTTTAAAAATATAAAGATTCAAACCCCAAATGAATAAGCTTTGGGAAAAGAAAATTGGCAAAAGAGAACATAATTCACCTACTATGTTAGTGAGTATTAAACAAAATAAAATAAGTTTCTGGAGGAAAATGGAATAGGAATCAACCCAGTGACAGTCCATAATAAAAAAATTTAGGGATTTTTACATGCATAACACTTCAAAGTTTCTTATTTACTCATTCAACACCTACACTTGCCTATTTACACACCTAACACCTAAAACGTAATTTATTTTCTAAAATAACATTTCATCTTCCTCTCCATCAAAACTCGTCCGATTGTGTTGCTCGCCACCGCCTCCCCAAAATCCTCTCCCACGTCCTCCGCCGCCAGCTCCACCTCTTCTCCCCTTCCTTCTTCACCACCCTCGCCGCCACTTCCTCTTCCATCTGCCACCCCTACTTCGCCTGCCATCTTCTTCTCCTTGACCACAGCCCTGACCTCCCACTCTTCAATGCCGCCATCAAATCCCTCTCCTTCTTCCCTTCCCACCAACCCTTCATCCTCTTCTCGATCCTACGTTTCGATGGCCTCAGTCCCGACTGTCAAATCTTCGCCCCTCACCTCAAATCTTGCTCTTTCCTTCCCTCCAACCCGGTATTGCCATCCACGCATTGTTGAGTGCTTGCATGAATAATGGTGATGCCAAGGTGGGGGAGGAGGCAAGTGGGATCTGTGTAGACGCTAAACTCAAGAAACTAAAACATGAAGAAGAAATACAATAACAGCGGAAAATAGAGAATGAAAAAAGGATGTAGTTCACTGAAGAAGCTTTTCATTAATTCATCCTTGCGTAAGTCATGAGCCTATTGTATATATACAATAGTGGTAATATATTACTAAGATAGTTGGTTAAGCACAGACGGTGCTGATGCAAGAAGCAGGGATTATTTCGTTTAATACTGTAATTGTAGTTTTGTTTAATACTGTAGCCGCGAGCTCCTTCTGGACACTTTGAAGAAGACAAAAAATAAACTGTGAAACCAAAGAAGATGCCAGGGATCGGGCTGATAGGGGTTTTTTCTTCACATCGAGCTCAATTCTATACCTCCGATCTGATAACGCCGCAAAAATGGAGAAGACGAAGAGCAAACCTGCTCTCGCGATGAAGATGTGACGGGTCTGATAGTGAGGATAACGGAGTGGTAATTTAGATGAAACAAGGTGTATTTGGGTGGTATGTAAATAATATACTTTGGGTGTTAGATAAGTAAATATAATAGTTTGAAGTGTTAGGTATGTAAAAAATCCCAAAACTTTAATAATAAATCAAAATAGATAACCAATGATGAATTATTCATTCTTGCATTTATTGACACAAAGACAAAAGATGGGGCAAGTGATTTTCTATAGGGTTTTCAAATGATGGCCACAACTACCAATAACATTAACCATTAAAGACATAATAACTAAAAAGAGAAGGATCAAATAATTTTAAAATATAATTTGGAATTTCGGAGCAAAAAATAATACTCAAGATATAAAATGGAACAAGTTCAATGCGCAGCTAGAAACTTCAAAATAAAAATTTTGAAAATCATCATGAGAATCATGGAAACGAAGGGAAGATATGCTTGTTCTTTGTTGAAAAATATCAGCAAGTTTGACTGATAAGCTTCTTAACTCGAGCAAAACGTTAATTTGTTGGATAAAGTACCATAATTTCATGAATTTCTATGGCCGAAAGAAAGTATGCTAACATATTCATGGATACAATCTTTACACTTAATTTGAAGAAAACAATTTCAGTCAGCAAAATAATAATAAATGTCCTGCATACAACATTTCCTTAACGTTCCATGAAAAAAAAAACATAAGAAAATACGGCCACATGCATGTCACCTTCTCTGAAGCCAGCAGAATTTGTTTATTTGATATATTTATTTTCTTTTCACTACAAGTTTCCTAAATGTATAAAATTATCCTTTTTTTTTGTTAAAATGTTGCGTGATGCAGGATGACCCTCCTACTAGGACCTCCTGGGTCCGGTAAAACAACATTACTGTTAGCACTTGCAGGGAAAGCTATACCACCTCTTAAGGTAAGCTACGTACACCATATTTCACTTAAACTACCCATGATATTAAAGAAACAAGTCCATGATGATTAATTATGAAAATTTCAATTCATCAAAAAGAGGAAATAACAAGAACCCTGATGCAGAAAAGAATTAAGAGTTGTATGATTTCAACACAGTACTCATAAGAATGAATAACACTTCTAACATGCTCATATAAGTTATTGTTTTAATTTCTTAGCTGTTCTTCCTAAAATTGACCGAAGAAAAGGTTTTATATCACAGATAACAGGGAATATCACTTACAATGGCTTTAAGCTAGAAGACTTTGTCCCTGAGAAAACATCAGCTTATATAAGCCAACATGACCTTCATATTTCTCAAATGACAGTACGAGAAACTCTTGATTTTGCAGCAAGATGTCAAGGAGTAGGTGACAGAGAAGGTAATAGACTGCACTACCATACTTCAAAAACTCAACTGTTGAGAATAATTAAGCTGGTTTTCTCCTCACATCAGATATCATAAGAGAGGTAGCAAGAAGGGAGAAACAAGCCGGAATTATTCCGGATCCTGTTATAGACACTTACATGAAGGTGCATCCAATCTTTCACTGCCATTAGTATAAGCAAATGCATCATAGATAGTTTGAATTATTTTAAACTATTGAATCCCCAAGCCCCAGGGGGGAATTTTATTCAAGTTTGTAAAGTTTTTAACCCACATGCAAATGCATTAGCTTGTTATATGCACCTAGAAAAAATGTAGCTTCATAAGCACATTTAAAAGAATTTTAAAGTTCAAAGGCCAGATTCATGAGCCTTCAAAGAGATGATGAGTAGCATTCGTATGTGTTACTTTAATTGGTTTTTCTATTAGAGTGGATGATCCATATCCCATGCATTTTCTAACATAAATGGTTCATGAAATTTCTTGATAAAAAGAATGAAAATTTTAATGGACAAGGCGCTAATATTCAATTAAACTCTGCAATTTCATTGACAAAGTAATTATAAGTGTTTATTGTACTACATGCTCCTATAACAGGGAATTTCTATTGCGGGATTGCAAACAAGCCTTCAAACAGATTATATTTTGAAGGTAAACAAACTTAACAGCCTAACTCCCAATACTTAATAACATGGAATACATTCTGTTTCCCTACTGTAATTGACTTTGTTTGTATGTGAGTGTGTCAAGGGCCATGCCGAGTCCCTTTCAATTGCTTTGAAATAGTATTCTAATTCATATTGCTTGCTTTAATGCAGATCCTTGGATTGGACATTTGCTCTGAAACTAAGGTTGGTGACACGATGAGAAGGGGGATATCAGGTGGTCAGAAGAGAAGGTTAACAACAGGTTGCCCAGAACAACCCCTTCAGATGTTTTTAATAATCATTAATATCCCTATTTGCATTGTAATCACTCTTTCTCACCTTGAATAACTTGAAGATTGATGTTTACTTTGGCGTTGCTTGAAATTTATCTAGATAGCAGTGTTAGCAATGGTAGAAGCATGGAGCTGATAGGAAAAAATAAAAACACGGGGAAATAGAAAGCAACTAAGTAGAAGTAGCTTGAAGATAGCTGACTAGACTTTCTCATACAGTTTAGAAGAGAGCTTTTACTACAAGATCTCACTTAAAGAAGGAAAGAGGGGTTCCTGTGATGCAGGCAATAGGATTTACAAACTCATTTTATTTTATAAATCACCATAAGAAAAAAGAGTTTAAACCCTATATATATATAGCAAGAAATTTTTACATTTTGAATCTTAGATAATTTGTAATGACAAAACAATCACTAATAATTATAGTCATAATAGCATATTAGCATGACACTTGAGATCTTTTGCCTAAACATAAACTTAATAATAAGACGACATAACATAATATAAAATGAGAACATAAGGAGCATCATCATGCTTGGGCCTTCGTGTTTTGCATCAACTCTATTAGCCCCAAAAGAACTCTTCCACAGAAGAGTTTGACACAAGCCACCGAGGTGGATGAAGCAACTAACAATGCAAAAGCAGCCAAAAAAAATTTGTGGCTAGCAGCAGGAAAAATGGATTATAAACTGCAGTCACAGAGGCAACAATGAATCCTAAGTGGTGTATTACTCAACAAAGTTAACACAAACCCAATATGCTGAACTTGGAGTGGAAACTCAATGCTAGGACCTTCAATCTTGTCAAACTGCGACTCAACTTGGGCCATAGGAGACGCAATAAAATTGTTATATAGAACTGATTGGCAAGAAAATGCCTAGGAATAGTTTAAAAGCAAGTTATAAAGTTCATTAGTGATAAAAAAAAGGCTTAGGCATGGCTTGTTATAAGCTTGGAAACACCTTTGCTGCAATATGGAGCTCAAATTCATCACTAAAATGATGCTCATCATCATGAAAATCCTCTTAGATCTCAACCTAACTTTGGGGGAAACCAAAGGAGGAGGTGTGTTCATGTAAAGGGAACACATTTTAGAAGCATTTCATGTGTTTGGCAAGATATCTTTTAAATTGAACATCAGGAGAAGGTAACAAATTAGGAGACTATGAGAGCCTTTGGTGGAACTCTTACATGAGATTTTGGCAGAATATGGTAATCATGATAATCATCGTAAGGATCATGATTGGCATCATCACGGTTGGCCCATCTTGTTCAGAATTAGCTCTTAGATGACAATATTATTATTTATCAAATGGAATGTATTTTGTTTGTGATTTCTTATTTACAGAATGCCCTATTATATAAATGATCTATGATAATTATGATTTTTCTTTCTTTGATGTTTTTTTTCTAACATCTAGATATGGCCTCATGTGAGCAACATTAAGTTGCCAGAAAAATAGAACTAAATTTCTTTTAAGAAATTATTATTTAAACATGTCTGCAAAGCAAGCAACTAACATCAGCTAATAAAAAACACTGCATAGAAATGTCAGCAAAGCAAACAATTCATTGAAGTTGCTTAGAGCAAATATATATTAGTGTATGGCTAAAGAGCCCTCCCATATTTTCCTTTTTTTTTTTTTTTGAAAACTACAATTTACTGCAGTTATTTTAATAAATGGCAGGAGAAATGATGGTTGGACCAACCAGAGCACTTTTCATGGATGAAATATCAAACGGACTGGACAGTTCCACAACATTTCAGATAATTTCTTGCATTCAGCAGCTGGTGCATATTATGGAAGCTACTTCTCTAATTTCTCTTCTTCAACCAGCGCCTGAGACTTTTAACCTCTTTGATGACATAATATTAATGTCGGAAGGGAAAATAATATATCATGGGCCACGTGACCGTGTTCTTCACTTCTTTCAGGATTGTGGTTTCATATGCCCAAAAAGGAAAGGCATTGCTGACTTCCTTCAAGAGGTACTTGCTTCAGTAGCATCAATTTTCATTTACATGCTTGTTTAAAGTGATAAAAAAATAATTATCTTAGACTTGATTTAGGTCATTTCAGAAAAGGACCAAGCACAATATTGGAGCAACACAAGCATTCCTTATAGGTACGTCACTGCAGATCAATTCTCAGAAAAGTTCAAGTTCAGTAGAACTGGTGAGAAGCTGGAAGAACTTTTAGAACTTTCTACAAAATCACAGGACACTGAAAATGATATAGCTTTTGCTGCAATTTACTTGAACAAATGGGAGTTGTTCAAAACTTGTATGGCTAGAGAGTTTCTACTTATGAAGAGGGATAAATTTGTTTACATAGCTAAAATTATTCAGGTGATCAGTTATTTCAATATATCTAGTTCATTTATGCATTACTTATTATTAAAATGCACAAACTCATGCATAGTATTTCTCCAGATTATGATTGTTGCCATAATAACAATGACAGTCTTCCTGCACATGCAAGTTGATTTAGAGCATTCAAGTTACTATGTTAGCTCTTTCTATTACACCATCACCAGGATTATGGCAAATGGAATTGAAGAGCTGTCTCTATCTATTGTTAGACTACCTGTATTCTATAAACAAAGAGACTTACTCTTCTATCCAGCATGGGCATACTCAATTCCCATCTCCCTTTTGAAGATACCACTTTCTTTGGTGGAGTCCTTCATTTGGACAGCGTTAACTTACTATGTTATTGGTTACGCTCCTGAGTTACAGAGGTAAGCATATTTGTGGTGAAAGTATTTTTGTCCCCTTGGTCAAAATGATTGTTAACAAATGCAACTTTTTCCTTCAATGCTTAACAGGTTTTTCTGCCAGTTCCTTCTACTATTCATACTCCATCAAACATCAACATCTATTTTCCGTTTTCTAGCATCAATAACAGGAACAGCGCACACATCATCCCTTTTAGGAAATTTAGCTTTAGTAATATCCTTTATGTTTGGAGGGTTCATTCTTCCAAAATGTAAGATTTTATGAGTTTCTATCAGTCCAAGAAAAGCATTTATATGAATTATTGCTAGAGCAAATGTTTCTTGGTGCAGACTCATTCCCATTTTGGCTACGCTGGGCATTTTGGTTTTCACCGGCAACATATGCGCAGATAGCTTTATCCCTTAACGAATTCCAAGCTCCCAGATGGCAGAAGGTTTTGCTACATTTGATCCAACTAGTTAAATACAACAATAAGCATCTTTTAGGCCAATACTCATATAAATAATTTTTTTTTTCTTATTTTAAACTTGGCAGTTGTCATCAGAAAACATGACACTTGGGCAGCATATTTTGAAGAGCCAGGGTCTAGATTTTAAAAACTACTTTTACTGGCTGTCAATAGGAGCTTTATTTGGTTTCACATTGCTTTTGAACATCGGCATTGCATTGGCACTGACTTATTCAAATAGTAAGTTTTTGGACATCATGAAGTTAATGCCTAAAATAACTATAGCAACTGAATTCTGGCAACACAGATCCTAGAAACTCTAAGGCGACTATTTCAAAACAACAACCAAGCCTACAGAAGAGCAGAGAAGTTGAAAGCAAAAGTTCTGCGGGTCTCATCCAAACTCATGAACAAATAGAAGGTGAGAAAAATAACAATGATATGCCTGAAGGCGAACACAGATTTTTTTTCTTAAATTAAACCATCTAATTCAGTCATAACAACTGTGTTTGTGACTGTTTGCAGGGAGAATGGTCATACCATTTAAGCAACTAACCATGACATTTAAAAATGTTCAATACTTCATTGATACACCAAAGGTATTCTTCTTCACCTTCCATTAGTTCTACCATTATTATTTAAGTTGCTAACTATTATGATGTCTTCGATTAATCATGAAACCAATGTTCTCTCCCTTTGTCAAGGAAATGAGAGATCGAGGTTTTGGGTCTAAAAGACTACAACTTCTCCAAGATATCACAGGCGCTTTTAGACCTGGTGTTCTTACAGCTCTGATGGGAGTCAGTGGAGCTGGAAAAACTACATTGATGGATGTTCTATGTGGGCGGAAAACAGGTGGCATGATTGAAGGAGATATAAGAATTGGGGGATATCCTAAAATCCAAGAAACATTTGCGAGGGTATCAGGTTATTGTGAACAGAATGACATACACTCTCCACAAATCACAATCAAAGAGTCACTTATGTTTTCAGCTTCCCTACGCCTTCCACCAGATGTTGATCCACAAACTAGAGCTGTAAGCCATTATGCTTCATCTAATTTATTAAACTAACAAAATAATAAAATAATATGATTATTCAGTATAAAGGACACATTAAAATGCCTTCTACACATTTAGATATAACAGTAACCCATGAAAACTCAATGACATTCCAAAATATACCATAAACACGGATGAGCAAACCAACTACATGCACCTAAAAAGTAGTAACAAGCTATCTTAGTCCAACACATAAGGAAAGCTTCTAACTTTCAAATAGTACAAGTTTGTTCTATATCTTGATATCTAAAGGTTAACCTGAGATGTAATATGCAGGAGTTTGTTGATGCTGTCCTTGAAACAGTTGAGCTAGATGGACTAAGAGATGCTTTAGTTGGAATACCAGGCATAAATGGCTTATCTACAGAACAACGTAAGCGGCTAACAATCGCAGTGGAGCTAGTGGCTAATCCATCAATTTTGTTCATGGATGAGCCAACATCAGGTGTAGATGCTAGATCAGCAGCAATTGTCATGCGTGCTGTAAAAAATATTGCTGAGATGGGAAGGACAGTAATTTGTACCATCCACCAACCAAGCATTGATATTTTTGAGTCATTTGACGAGGTAACATATATCACGTAACTACCCATTTCAGTCACAAATAGATAATAACTAAAACAAATTTCAATATTTTTGTATTATAAAATACTTATTCGTGGAATTAATACTGAGTTCACCTTATCATTGCAATGCAATGGTGCAGAAACTAAGACGCATACCCAATCCCTTACCTACTCTTGGCTAGTAATAGCATATAAAATATTTTCTGTACTCTTTTTGTGTGCCATTTTAGAACAATTTGGGTTGCCAATATGAATGCTTCTTCTCAATTAACTTCTGGAAAGTGAAACATGATGTGTTGATTTCAATTTATGTATGCCTTTCTTAACAGTTCTAGCCAAAACCTTTAGTCTAGCACTATTCCTTCCAATGTCTCAATATGATTCTATCAACCAACTTTATTAGTGAACACTGTAGACTCCTTTGTATGTGCCCAGTCTGAGTTTATTTTTTACAATCTTATCCTCAAAAAGGCGCTAATCTATCATCTCTTCCATATGATAATTTTGCAATCCATCATTTCAAATTAGAAAAATACTTTTACCGCAACATATGCATGATAATGAATATGAATGAAACAAGTTTTATCAATTCATATAATTATTCTTAAGAGAAATACACTGGCGTTCTTTGGTGAAATAGTCCCATGTGAGCATCGTTTCATTTAGAAGGATGTTCACAGATACATAAGCTTAAGCCTATGGTTAATTGCATTTCGATTTCTACTGTTTAATCAAACTATTTCTCTATTATGGCCAACCCCAAAAAGGAAAACTAGCACTGAAAGTTTATCGTTGGTAGGTGTTTAATGAAGCAACTCAATGAAAATTGTTCTTCTTGGGCTTAGCCATGAGTTTCAAGGGAAAACATAAGAAGCTATCTTCTCCAGGAGGATGGAAAGAAGAGAGAGAGAGAGAAAGAGGATGGGGGGAGGGGTGTGGTAGTAGGAGGAAGAATAAACAAGAGGCGAGCAGAGGATTAAGGAAGAGCCAACAAGGGGGGAGCAAATGCTATTTCATGCAAGAGCTTTTTTTTGGTTTAATATTCAAGTGTCCTTTCCTAGTAAGATGTATCCCCTTATTATATAGAGAAGGGAGAGAATAACATCACATGCTCAATTACATTCTCTTGAATGGCTAAAATGACAATGTGCAAAATAAAAATGAAAGCATAACCCACTAGATCGGTAGGGAAAATGTCCGTAGAAGGGCTAAGAGTGGGGGAGGGGGGCGGGGGGGGTTAATATATGCAATTGTCAGAACACCTCTAGATCGGTACGGGAAAATGACCGTATAGAAGGGCTAGAGAAAAAAATATAGACATGAGTTACATGAAAAAATTAAAAATGGAAAAAAGATATCATTATAGGGTTATCACATGGTGAATACCGAACATAAAAAATGAATAATGATGAATCATAAAGACAGCTTGCATATTAGTTGGATAAGATTAATGATGATGATGATCATCATATATTCTATAATCATGTTAAAATCATGGGCATGGATATTGATTGGATGGCTTCATCTTTGTACAGGTTTGCTTGATGAAAAGAGGAGGCCAAGTGATCTACTTTGGCAAGCACTAAGTAAAAAATTCCAAAGAATCTTTATTGCTATTTTGAGGTATGTTTCCATAGTTTCAAATAAATTTTTGTTGCATACTCCAACTATAATATTATATATATATATTATTGAAATTAATATGTGTGTGTGTGTGTGTGTGTGTGAAATATTGAAGATTATATTTTCTAATGCCACCCTTAGCATTCTTCATGTGTGTTTATATGTCTTTGCAAATTTAAAATTGGATTTTGATTATCAAGAACACCTTCACAGTTCAATCAATTTAAGATAGGTAATAGCTTTATGAAAGTTACAAGTTAATGACATAAACATCATTAAGGTAAAAAGATGACTAAAGCATTCCTTAGTAGATCACATTTATCTACCAAAAAGATTTTCGATCCTTTATTTTTAAAAGAATAAAAGGATAAAAACCCTTTAAAATACACCAAGTATCTGGTCAATTTGTGGAATATTAATTATAAAAAGAGAAAAAGTGTTAGCCTACAAATGCATGATTTTGTATCTATATTTTAGAACAGTAAGACTACACACATGCCAATGAAAAAGAGCCCCATATCTCCTTTAGCAATTAGATATGTATAGTTCTAAGTACCAACTATGAACTTGACTTTCTACATCATAATTTGTAATGTCACTTCCGTTAATAACAATGAACCTAGCAAAGATTTAAAATTTAGATTGAAGCAATTTCAAAATGCAAGTTATAGTTTTTGATAAGCATCGTTATGCTAGATCAA
Organism: Dendrobium catenatum; assembly: GCF_001605985.2. Classification (NCBI taxonomy): domain Eukaryota; kingdom Viridiplantae; phylum Streptophyta; class Magnoliopsida; order Asparagales; family Orchidaceae; genus Dendrobium; species Dendrobium catenatum. Next base: position 1,213,249 of record NW_021318665.1, read on the forward strand.
ATGCAGCAATAAATTCTGAGCTTTGTCAGAACACTACTATTGCAGCCTAAATGTTTCATTATTATATTATTCTTGCATGTGAATAACAAGGATTGATTATCCTTTCAAAAAATAACACTTCGTTCATTTTAAAGGAACAATTTATAGTTCAACAAATCATACCAGTATAATACCACCATTTTTTCACAGAGAATTCCAAAAATCCCGAAGATTAAAGATAATTATAATCCAGCAACCTGGATGCTTGAAGTTACCTCAACAACAACTGAAGAGAATCTTGGCATTGACTTCGTCCAAATTTACAAGGAATCCACTTTGTATCAGTGAGTACTCTCTGAATGAACATTTCTAGTTTGATTTCTATGAAGTTACCTTCAGCGTTCGTTTGCTTATAAATAAATCCGTTGAAAGAATTATTTGAACTTCTGCAAGGAAATTGCGGCCAAATTGGTTTCATTTACTTGGCGATAGTTTTACCTGAGGGAGTGGCCTAAAATTGTTTGGTGTTAAGTTATAAAGCCACTTTACATCAAGCCAAATGCAAAAAAATAACTTCATCTGCATTCCTTGAACTTACACATGTTTTGTAGCCAACTAAATTGCATGGTGTACCATTATTACAGATTAAAAGAGAAATCTTCTCATTGATATAATAGACTGGTAATAAACTAGCACTTAAAATTTCTATCATAAAAGAGGAAAAGAACTTAGTATGTATGCCAGACATCCTCTTAAATAAGAAACTCATATTATGATAATAATTTTTCTCTTATAATGTATGATATAAGCTTTAAAAACAAGAATATTAGTTTTCCAATAATGAAAGAAAAAACAATATAAGGAACAATGCAATCGTATCTCACTTTCATCATTCTAGTCTTCTGAAAGTCCTCGGTATGAGGATGATGGATGCCAATTCCAATCAATTATAAGCAGCATGTATTCTTCAATCTCCGGGGCCTGAAAAATAAAAACATTTGTTAATACAAGATAATTCACTGAATTTTACAAACAAGCATAATTTTCTCATCATTTATTAGGTAGCTGTTGTTGGAAAAAATAAAATTGCGAGAGCAATAACAAAGCGTGAGACCGTTAAATAAATTGCAAGGGTCTAAAACAGTGAGAAAACCTTTCTGAATCAGTGAAGTTCGTCTATGTCCACGGCCGCATAAAGTGAAGTAGTTTTCACTAGTATAGAGACAAGTAAATAAAATAAATATTTGACTCAAATATTTCTTTCTAATTTGTTTTCTCTCTCTAGGGTTCCTTCTCTACTCCTATGTTAATTTTTTCTTCTTTCGTCCCTCTCCCAACATCTCAATTCAAATTATGCATACAAATATAACATAAATCCTACTACTTATAGAAAATAATAAAACAAAAAATTCCAAAACAAGCCTCCCCCAATTCCCTCTCAAATCAACTCCTAAATCAGCACCCAAATCAACCCTCCAATCAGGAAATAACTCCTAATTAATCTCCTCCAATTTAGCCCTCAAATTAGTCATCTTTAATTAGGAAATATCTCATATCTCCTAATTAATCTCCTCCAATTTATCCCCCAAATCAGCCCCCAAATATGTCATCTTTAATTAGGAAATATCTCCTAATTAATCTCCTCCAAATCAGCCTCCAAATTTGCCCTTTTTAATTAGGACAAATCTCCTAATTAATCCCCCTTTCAAATTGGCCCCCAAATCAGCCTTCTTTCCTTATTAATTTTCCTCTCTTATTTGAAATCAAATAGAAGATTTTCCCTTCTTAATTCCCTCCTTGATTACTCTCCTAACATTATGATTTCTTGCTTTGTTGGGCCCAACAAGAAGGCTGAAATCTACCTGGATTTGGTTTCAGGTTCCTCCCCCTGCACCGCCTGCTGGGCCGGCCGATCCAGCTTCCCTTAGTTTGCAGCTGTAACACCCCACCACAAAGGGGTCAGGATTCACTCGGCGGAAGCGGAACTCTTGTTTTGCCTGCTGTACACGAGGGCCGGTCCAAGAGGGACCGGCTTGACCGGTCCAGGAGGGACCAATCCATCAATATCCCCTCCCAAAATTCCACCTTGTCCTCAAAATGGAAAGACGGAAACTGCTACTTCATCCTCTCGTACGACTCCCATGTTGCGTCATAATCGGGTAAGTTCTTCCATTGAATTAGCACTTCCATGACCCCTACCTTTCCTTGTAGTACCCCTTTCAGCTCCAAGTGTTACAACACCACCTCCAACTGCTCGGTCAGTGTTAAGGGTAACTTTGAACTGGATGCATAATCACCAATAGCTCTCCTCAACTATGATACGTGGAACACCAGATGTATAGTAGTGGTCGGGGGTAACTTCAATCGATAACCCACTGCTCCAATCCTCTCTAATATCTCATAGGGACCCAAGCACCTCGGGTCAGCTTCTCGTTTCTCCTGTTAGCTACCACCCTTTGTTTATAGGGCCGTAGCTTCAAGTATACCCTATCACCTATCTCAAACTATACGTACTTCCTGCACCCATCCTTCTGCTTCTTCAAAATTTATTGAGCCCTCAACAAATATCTTTTAATTCTGCCAACAACATCTCTCTCCTCCAAGTACTGCTCTAACGACAAGACTATCGTGCTACTCTACCCAAACTGCACCAAGTGTGGTGGGTCCATCTTGTACATCACTTTAAAAGGAGTCATCGATGAATCTAAATGATATGAAGTGTTATACTAGTACTCCGCCCATGCCAGGCACTTGGCCCACAACCGAGGTATCTTCGAAGAAAAACTTCGCAAGTACATCTCAAGGCTCATGTTTAGCACTTCCATCTGCCCGTCCGTCTACGATTAATAAGCAATGCTCATCTTCAATATTGTCACATACATCCTTAAAAACTCCATATATAAATGACTGAGGTACACCATTTCACGGTTGGACAATATAAACTCTAGTATCCCATGCAATCTGACCAACTCTCTGATGAATGTCGCTACCACTGTCACTATCATATACAGGTGTCGTAGGGGAATAACATGAGAATACTTACTAAATCTATTCACCACCAAAATCACGGTAAACCCCTCAAATCTGGATAATTTATTTATTAAATCCATGATGACCTCCTCCCACACTTTGTTTGGAAGAGCTAGAGTTTGCAGTAACCCTCTTAGAACCATGGACATGTATTTGTTCCTCTGGCACACCTCAAATCTAGCCACCATCTCATGCACCTCCTCATGCATTCCCTTCTAATACAACTATGTTGGCAACCTCCTGTACGTCTTCTGCAACCCTGAATGACCCCCTACAGTGCTCCCATGGAAGTCCTGCAAAATGTGAGGAATATAGACCGAGGTCAGTGGCAACACAAATCTCCCCTAGTATAGCAGTCTCTCCCCCTCTAGGGAATAGCCATAGTGGCTACTCTCTTCCCTCAGCATATCCGCCTTAATCCCCCTCAGCTGCTTATCATGGATGCTCTCCTCTTTAATAGCCCCCCAACCCAACATCAATGGTACAGAAATGACTAACTTCTGAAGCTCTCCCGTGCATCTGGACAATGCATCAGCCGTCTTGTTCTCTAGTCCTGGCATGTAATGGATCTCAAAATCGTATCCCAATAGCTTAAATAGCCACCTCTAATGCTCCTTGGCCACCATCCTTGCTCTAACAGATACTTGAAGCTCCTTTGGTCTGGTCGGAACACCCTGTTTATGAGGGATTGGAATGTAGTAGGAGTGTTGGTGAGACCAAACGACATCACCAAGGACTCGTAGTGTCCCTCATGTGTCCAGAATGTAATCCTCGGGGCATCCTCCTCTTTCATCCAGATATGATAGTACCCAAACTTCATATCCATCTTTGTGAACACTACTGCTTCACATAGCTCATCCAACAACTCGTCTATCATCGGAATAGGAAACTTGTCTAGCACAATCTCCTAATTCAAGGCCTGGTAATCCACACAGAATCTCCAGCTCTCATTCCTTCTTCTTGACCAGTAAGATTGGGCTAGATAAAGGAATCATGCTCGCTTTGATGATCCCTTCCTCCAACATCTCCTAGATCAACTTCTCGATCTCATCCTTTTGGATCTAAGGGAATTGGTAAGTCATGACATTATTTGGTGACACCCCCTCCATCAAGGCGATGATATGCTCTTACTCGTTCGGTGGTAGCAATCCTTGAGGTGTCTAAAAGACCTCACTGAACTGTTGTATAAGCGGTTGTACTAAAAGAGAGATGTCTACCCCTCCTCCAATCAAATCCCCTCTAAGCTTTGCCACTCCACTAGAAATCCTCCCCCACCTCGTGTATTGTCCTCACTATGGTTTTGGGAGAAACCAACTCTGCAACACCCCTGATCACCACCATTCTTCCATCCACCATCATTTCCACATCAATGATCCACAACCGACCTTGGTATGTCCCAAGATTTATAGTCATTTTATCCCCATGATGACATTAGTGCTCCCTAACTCCAATGGAAGTCCTCCCTCACCTTGACCCCCTGTATGGTCAAAACCACCCCCTACACACTCCTCTGTCTGTCTTCACCTTCCATGTGCCCATCATCACCTCGTAGCACCATGTGTCCACCAGCTTCACCCCCCAATTGATCCACGACTTGATTGGAGATGAAATTGTGGGTAGCCCGACTATCTATCAACATCATTATCTCCCTCTATTATCTCTTCTTTCACCTATGGTGTGATTTTACAGTGAATCCCACCACTTAGTTCAATGAGACCTTTGTTATCTCTAAATGTAGCTCTTCCTCCACCACTACCTCACTCTCACCTTCATCCTTAGCTTCTTGAAGAATTTGATCCTTACACCTAAGCCCCAAGATTTACCTCTCATCACATCTAAAACACAATCCATTATCTCTCTTCTCCTGTAACTTCGTCTCAGTGAGCTTCTTGAAGTTTCCCCCAGTTCCCTCTCATGCAATTTTCTCCTTTGAGGTCTCTTGAGAAATACCCAGTGTTGGCCCCCTGGATGTCAAAAAGGTGGTGGTCATCCTGTACAAACCTTTTGAGCTGCTGCACCTAGTCCCTATCTCCAAGTGCTTCTGGTCATCCACTTATCCACTAATTGGACTAACTATATAGCCTCTCCAAAATCATGATGCCTCATCACTCTAACTGTCGCCCAAATTTTATAAAGTTTCCCTCCAGTACAATCTCCGACAATTGGTCCAATCGAATGGCAAGGTACTCAAATCTCTCATAATACACCACCACTATCCCCTCCTGCGTCAGAGTGAATAACTACTCATAGAAGTCTCCTTCATTGTTGGTTCGGAAACGTTCCAACAGGCAATCATTATCTCTCTCCAGCTTTGTATGAACCGTCTCATATCCATCCACTAGTACTATGTCAATGCTTTCCCCTCCAAGCATAGGTCAAATGTCATCAGTCTCTCCTCCTCCGTCAACCCATAAACGACAAAATACCTTTTCACCTTGTAGATCCATCCATGTGCATCCTCTCACTCAAAAACAAGCATCTTCATCTTCCTCGTCCGGATCTCCTCCGTTCCCCATGTTTCATCCATAACTCCCCATTCCCCAAGGGGGAAATCCCTCAAAGTGTCTTGATCCCTTCTACACTTGTACCCAAACCTTTCATCAAAATCTCCCCTCCTCCCTTCAAAATCAGCACCCCTCCGGTCATAATCAATCCTCTTCTTTCAAATTCAGCATCCATTTGTTCATAACCAACCCTCTTACACCTCTCTTCATACCTTCTACCAGTCTCCTCCCTAGGAATAGGCTATAAAAAGTCTACTATCTTCTCCGTCCAAGATCTCCACCTCTTGTTCTTCCTCTCTCCTTATCGAATTAGGGTTTTCCCACACCCTTAGCTGTCGACGGCTTCCCTCGCCTCTAATGACACTATTTTGGTTTGGATGTAAAGCATCTTCTTCTTCATCTCATCCATGATGGCAAACTTGTCATCGATCTTCTCATGAATGGCCGAAATTTGTGTTTGAAAATCTAAACTTTTAATTTGTAATTGTCCTCTTCCAACACGTCTACCTTTCTTCCTGTCATAGGTACCTGGATCTTGACTTTGATAGCAATTTGATAGAAAGTAGATACAATTTCAGCAAAAATGAGCGAACGACAATACAAAATTCATAAGAACACACAAATACTCTTTTTGTTACAAGATATATGAAAAAAATAGTTAGAACAGTTGGATCTTCAATTGGAGAGGAAGATCTGGCTTTCCTGAATCCCTAGCCTTCGGCTAGGGTCCTCTCAAACTAAGCAAAACTAATTTCAGCAAACACAAGCATAAAAAAATAAACCCTTGTGAACACAACCTACTTAAGGCATAAAAAAACATGAAAAATCACGAAACAGCCCTCCCCCTTTCAAATTTCCCTCCTAGCCACCCCCTCTTGATTTGAATCTCTCCCTAGGCCCCACCCTAAAAGGGGCGAGTTCACTGGGCAGAACTCTTGTTTCGCCTGTTGTACATGAGGGCTGGTCCAAGAGGGACCGGCTTTACCGATCCAGTAGAGACCAGTTCATCATATTCCTTACTTAGAAATTGGCCACATATGTCATTGAGTCTAGTATCTCATAAACCATGACCAAATTGAATTACTTGATCTGTACCATTATAGAAGAATCATCTACCATTCTGTGATCCAAAAGTTTTCTCATCAGCTTTATCTTATTCAGTATAGATGGCTTCTCATACATCTCTAATAAGCCTTCATAACTCCACCAATGATCAACTCATGCAACACCTTAAAGTACATGTTCTTTATTTATGACTGGCGTATAACGCCCAACAAGTACTTATCCAACAGATCAGATTCTCCTTGAGTCACATAATATTTTGTTTTATCTCAAAAAGAGATTGATGTAAATTCTTTTGATAAGAATAATCCTTGATTTCTATATTCCAATAGCCAATGCCCTTATCATTGAACTTGTCAATCTTCACTTTCTCATCCTTAATTGCCATTACTTAGACTTTTCCCAACTAATGTTACAACTTAGCTCTAATATACTACGGAAAAAAAGAAAGAAAAGAGGACCTTCCCTTGCCTCGATCCACATGCCAACAACCCTGCGAAGGTATGTGTTTTCTAAAACTTAGATTCTCGCCTTCGAAGTTCGCGGCGCACCGAAAAACCGCCTATACACATCTTTATTACGCGTGGTGGGATGGGACCCCAGTGCGATGCCTACGACGAGGCAGGTAATCACATAAAAGCCCCATTTCAAAGTTCGTGGCACACCGGAAAACTGCTTATACACGCCTATTGCGCGTGGTGGGATGGGACCCCGGTGCGGCACCTACGGTGAGGCGGGGTTACTTATAAGTACCCCCAAGCGGGGAGAAAGCAAACTGTCTTTTTAAATAGGTACCGTCAAATACCACATACACGCCTTCATTGCACGTGGTGGGAAAGAAAGATCACAGCCGCAGTGTCCTCGTCCGATGACACCTATCATACATGCCTTTATTGCGCGTGGTGGGAAGGCCCGGTTTCTCATAGTTTTCCCCTAAACGGGGGAGACATAGGGAGGCTGCCAAAATTTCGGATGAACACGAGACTGTACTTGGACTTAATTGTTGACCTGTATACCGAAAACAAAAAAAAATGGCGAATCCTCACCTGCTCCCCTGCGAAGCCACGATGCACGTCGCTCCCCTGCCGCAGCACGTCGTCGCCTCACCTCGCACACGATCGCTCGCACGACTCATTCGAGTCGTTAAAAGCCTGAAAGCAACGAGGCCGAAGGCCTCTGACGCGATTCCTCCTCTCCTCCCGAGCCCGCTCTCCCCCTGCGCTCTCGCTCTCTCCTTCCAGTCGGAACGGAAGTTACGACATTTTGATCGGAAGCAATACGGGAGCTCGCAGGCTGTGAAGATAACCTTCTCCCTTTCGAGCGGCTTCTCCGACTCCTTCCCGGCTGTTCGACGACTCTCCCTTCCTGTCTAGATCGGAAGTCACAACATTTGATCGGAAGTAAGAACAGGAGCTCGCTCGGCCGTGAAGTTAACTTTCTACCCTTTCGTGCTCATCTTCTCCCCCAACCGACTTTCCCTTACTGTCGGATTGAAAGTTACGGCATTTGGATCGGCAACAACTACGGGAGCTCACTGCCCGTGAAGGTAACTTTCTCCCCTCCATGCGCTTCTTTGGCCGGATCCCGTGAATAGAGAAGAGGGGTGAGGGATTAAAAATATTTGCTGCTATTATATGCCAGATAACACGTATCTTTACGTATCTGATCGATGACTAGCCTTAATCGAAAGTTCTCTCTCATTATTGGGAGGGGTAATTAACTATAGGGGCTTGTGCCTATAGGAAACCAGAACTCAGATCATAAAGTCCTCACAAAATGAGGGCGAAATCTCTGGGTAGTGTCTTATCTACAAACCCATCTGCCTTCCAAAATTTACCTCGGAACTTAGTTCGTTAAAACTCCCTTGCCGAATAAGAAATCGCGCAGCGAGCGGAGGCCGGGGCCGAATTTTCGGAGCCCACATTAATTGAACTCAAAAGAATAACAGTGGACTCGAACTTGTGAACTTTGATACAATAAACTCAAATCTAAATGAATTCAAACTCAAATAAAAAATGACTTGAAAAAGAACATGATCTTGGACATTTGAACTCAAGCAAATACTTGAGTTGGACTATATGGGACTTTGATTTGGACTTGAGCTTGAATAACATAACAAAGGATTATGCTTGGACTTGAACTCAAGAAGACCACAAGGAATCCAAGCATGAACTGGACTTGAACAAACTGCAAAGGGCATGAACTTGATTCATATTAAATGACAATGGACTTGGATTCAAACTTGAGTCTAACTTGCACATGATTGGAACATTTGAATCAAGTAAGAATTTGAGTTGGACCACAGGAAACAAGGCTTGAACTTTACAAGACAACATGAAACTCATTTCTAAATCAAGTGATCAATACTTCAAAATCAAACTTGAATCAAATAATAAGTCTTGAACCCAATTGAACAAATGCAATGTTTATTAGTCAATGTGTATTCAAGAGGTTCAAAGAAAAATGTAATTTGCATACAATCAAAGTTGCTTGATTGCAAACAGGCGTAGTAACATGCCTACGAATGACAATACTTCATACAAATACATGCGACACAGCTTGTTGATGAAGGAACCTCTCTCCTACAAATGAAGATATATAATGAACACGAGCATGATGCTTGTACAAGTACATAAATTCATCTGAACGAGGAAGGAGGTCATTTGCAAACTACAAAAAGATTTGCAGTTTAACAATATATTCATTTTTATCACAAAGGACTCCACGAGTCCATGTAAAGGAGCTTAATGATATTAATGAAACAAGCTCTTAGTAAGCAGAGCCACTCTAAGAGATGATGAAGAACTTGTAAATACAATCTGCTCACAAACAACAAGAACCCTTGCCAACATGTTCAGGGCAATATGTAATGAATATTAGGATACTCATATGATCAGTAATAATCCTGTGCTAAGCAAATATACTAGCTCCTTATAAGCAAGAGTAGATGGTATGTGGAAAAGTGCAAATATTTACGAGATCATAGGAGACTCATCATATGTACTATATCACATTTACAAGAAAACATCGGATGAAATGTAATAAATACAAGTATCCACGGGCCATTGTAAAAGACTCGTAGTACACCTAGTCTATTGTCCATGAGCAAGATACAAAGTGACTATATCAAGTGCAAGTGCTTATGAGTTACAGTGGGAAACTCATCGTTCATACAACAAACTATCTACGAGCATCCACAAATGCAAAGTAGGAGATTCGTTAGTGCATTACAATCCACCTGCAGAAAGCAACAAGTGGTGCACAACAGTCTACCTGTACAAAGCAGTAAACAATTGATCCAGAAGTTGCTACTTAATGCCACCAGATCCGCAACATTCATGCAAGTGGACAGAAGGCATTTACAAATATTTCAAGAATAATCCTACACATGCACCTTAGTTTGGATACACATAGGCACACAAGGGGTAATGTCCAACCAATGAAATTCTCAAACACCTGCATGAGCCCCAACGAGCGTGTTATTGGTACACATGTGACATTTAGGGATGCTGCGCGGGTTATTAAATTTAAACCCGGTCCTCCTAAATAGGTAGATAGGAGTCGACAGGGTTCAACAAATAAATCATAAAATGCCCCCAAACACCCGCATGGGCCCCAAAGAGCATGTTATGGGTACACACGTGACGTCTAGGGATGCTACGCGGGTCAATAAGTGAATTCAAGTTTGAACCTAATCCTTCTATACGGATCAATAGGAGTCGATAGGGTTTGAACCATTAAATAAATATACGACTGTGGTGACCGGTATATTTGTTTTAATACATTCATATTAGGCCTTCAAGGCTTATAATAATGAGAATTCACTAATCAAGGCACAAAGCTTACGAAACTCGATCCCCTATTGGCAAGTTGATAGGGTCGACAAGGTTCAAGCCACAAATGAAAATGACCCACACCCCGATGATGGCCGTGTTGAATGTAAATCTTAACCGGAGGGGTCTATTCCAATTACTCAAAATCCCATCTAAATACCCGTAAAAATCCAAAACTCCAAAAAATCCTAAAAAATTCCAAAAATCTAAGATATTTAAAACTAAAATCAAACCACGAAACGCTTAAATCAAAATCCATCCATCCTCATCATAGTTTGCCGAGGTGGATAAATTGAAATGTACTTCAGCTCACAAAGAGCAAGTACCTAGTCGAAAATATCACTAGGATCCATTCTCAAATAATCTCATGTCAGTAAGGATGTGGTACGTGTCCTCTGACCAACAGTTTTGCAGCCAAATGGCATCGCAGGATAAACGTTTATGACCCGAGGCCCTCTGAACCGAGTGGTTTTGCCGCCAAATGGCACCATGAAATACCGATTATGGCCAGAGCCAATACGCTCCTTAGTGGCATCAAATTCTTGAGATATGAATCAATATGATATGATTGATAGGGCACAAAGCCCTCTGTTAGCTAAGGTGGATTCAAATTTGTCCTCTTAGGAAAACATCCATCCCAGGTCTATAAGGTTCCCTTGGACGAAGCAACCCATGGCTGCCGACAAGGAATCTTCTGTCAAGTTGGGTCGACTACCTCCTCTGACTAAGTAGACCAGGGACCATGATGGCCAGAGAACAGAACCATGGGATCTTGATCGGGTCTATCATTCGTTCTCCCACCATCCGCTTTAAGTGTAAGGTGGTGACATTTCAATTTTAAATATCAAATCCTCAAATATCTCAACCCAAATTTTCAAACATCCAAATTTCCCACATTTCTATGCCCAATGCTGCTACTATATGCCAGATAACACGTATCTCTACGTATATGATTGACGACTAGCCTTAATCAAAAGTTCTCTCTCATTATCGGGAGGGGTAATTAACTATAGGGGCTTGTGCCTATAGGAATCCAGAACTCAGATTATAAAGTCCTCGCAAAATGAGGGCGAAATCTCTGGGTAGTGTCTTATTATCTACAAACCCATATGCCTTCCAAAATTTACCCCGGAACTTAATCCGTTAAAACTCCCCCGAAAGATAAAAGCAATCAACGGGCGGAGGCCGGGGCCGAATTTTTGGAGCCCACACTCTCTTTCTAGCAATCAACTTAAAAGTATTCAAATGATAATATCACCAAATAATAAATTATTCTTTTATTAGATAAACAAAAATAAAGACCTTTTTTTCTTTTATTTTCTGCACTGTTCTCTTCCTTCATCCGTCAACTTCAGTAGCCCTCTTCCACGGCCAGAGCAATCAAGTTATTGATAACCCAATGACTTGCCACAGCCCTTCACATTTGATTCACCGCCCCTGCAAACATCTGGTTGAAAATAGTCACCACAGAAGAAGGAATCAAGAAGAAAAGCAAAAGCCAATAATAAGCTTGCCTGGATTGCTTGTTCCAGCTGCAAGCTTTCTAGGGATTTTATAGATACCACGAGGTGATAGGTATGATGACAAGTTGGCTGAGAACGCATCGGTTTGACTTTGACTTCAGATTTGATTGAAATGATATCCAAGATTTTTAGGGTTGCATTTTGATGTTGAAATCAAAGTTGTTAAGGAACTTATTCTTTACATTTAAACAACTGTTTCCCTTTTCTAACATCATTTTAACAATCGTAAAACACAACCTCCCATAGAATAAATTTAAATTTTATTAATGTTTTCTTAAATATTTTTTAATCTACCATCCATTCCTGATGAAGCATTCAATCCACAGCCCAGAATCAATCTTATCCCAACCATTCATGGAGTGTTCAATACAACAAATATGTAGAAAATTTGATAATTCAATTAATAAAAAAAAGCATGCTACTTCATGAGAGAAGAACCACCATACAACTAAATGCTTTATAACAAGAAAATTCAGGATATTAAAAATTGGGATAGATACTCCATGCAAAATGCTAACTCATGATATTAGAGTGTTCAGATCAAAAACGTTTTGCAACTTAATTTATTTTTAAGAAAACTAAGAGAAAAACCAAGTAATTTCTTGTTTGACACATGTATTCTTGTACACAGGGATATGGAAGAGATGGTTAAGAATTTGAGCATCCCTCCAACAGGTTCAAGTGATCTGCACTTCAATACACGATTCCCACAGAACAAATGGTGTCAATTTAAAGCATGCTTTTGGAAGCTATCGCTGTCATATTGGAGAAGCCCAGCATACAACTTCGTGCGCTTGATGTTTATGACAATCGTATCAGTATTTTTCATGGTACTCTTTTGGCAGAAAGGAAGAGATTTGTAAGCTCGTATTTCTCACTTTAACTTAACTTCTAGTGGATAAATCACATACATTAGGGAAACAAAACATGCATTGTAGAGAAGGATAACAAATCTACCAAAATTCATGTCTTAGATGGAAACTTACTCAACCATCTTGAAGAGAGATATCAATTGTCTATGGCACCAAAACCAGAAATAAAAAATGCATTTTACCTGTCTCTTACAATCATAGAGTAAAATTGTACAGGCAATAAACCAAGCTATTTTAGAAGAAGTTAAAAGAAACCAAGCTATATAGTAGAAAATGGAAGACATAATAAAGAGCATGAATGATAAATGATCATTTGAACAATATTCCCCATTAAAACATAGACAATAAATATTTAATAGCATGGTCAAAATAGATATGAAAACAATTGACACGAAATGATAAAGAAAGAGAGAGTTATGCATTAATGATTACTTGTCTCTTCAAATCAAGTTTGAAAATTTCCAAGTAGACGGAACTATACTAAATGAATATTCCATAATGGGAAAGCAATGCGAAAAAAGCATCAGCATTGTTAAGTAGTATATTAAAAAGTCTGTAACATGTGATGATGAGTACTAGATTAAAAAGTATCAGCAAAATTTAGAAATATTAGATAAAAAAGTCGATAATATGTCATACAAAACCCAAAACTTCAAAGAGATTCACTTGGTAGGCAGCTTCCAAGAGCAAAATTGTGTTAGCAAACCAGTTATTCTAGTATTAACATATTAAACCATTATCAATGAGGAAAAATAAATTTTACCATATTCTGGTATTAACATAATAACCCATTACCAATGAGGAAAAGTATATTTTACCATATTTTTTTACTCGGTAAACAAGAATCAAACATTCAATTTTATCAACAGAGCTTGATGTTAGCTTTTATTTTACAGAAAGTATTCAGTCATCTCACCTTGTGTCAGTACCACTTACTTACTTTTCTTTATTTGTAGACACAATGAACGTGACATTTTCAGTATAATGGGATCAATGTACTTAGCTACAGTCTTTTTGGGCATAATGAATTCCGTAACAGTTTTGCCAATTATTGCAAGAGAAAGGGAAGTCTTGTATAGAGAAAGGTTTGCCGGAATGTACTCTTGCAAAGCCTATGCCTTCGCACAGGTAAAATAATATATCAAGACAAATATAGATTTCCAAATCATATCAAAAATAAAGAACGTATATATTTGTTACCATATCAAATACTGGTCATTAAAATATGTTAACTCTACCCTATACTGCAGGTTGTAGTAGAAATTCCTTGTACTTTCACCCTGGCAGCAATATATGTGATTTCTACATACCCAACAATAGGATACTACTGGTCTGTATACAAGATCATTTGGTACTTCTATACAATATTTTGTGCTCTTCTATACTTCAATTATATGGGCATGCTGATCATGTCAGTAAGTCGAAGCACTCAAGTGGCTTCTGTGCTGCTAGCTGCTTGTTGCACGATGCTTAATCTGTTCTCAGGATTCTTGATGCCAAAACCGGTAATCCATAAATATCCCATGACTATATTTATTTTTTTATTACCAATGATGCAATAAAATATGATGAAAATTTGTCAACAAGAGTATATATTGCTTGTAATCCTTTCTGACCATATATTTCAAAATACCATGAAAATGTATTTGTAGATTAACTTTCAAAAGCTAGTGAAGAAAAACTAATTTAAAACAATTTTTATTTCACCTGAAACCTATGTGATTGATGTTCATGAACATAATTGAAAAACTTGAACACCTATGCACAACAAAATCAACAAATGTGATTGCATTAAAAAAGAATTAATATGTTAAAAGAACCATTAAATGTTAGTAATGGTTATCATTCTAATCATTAAGTGGAATATAAAATTCCAGACCGCTTGTTTGTCTTCAGCCAATCAATGGGAGCTATTATTAATGGATAATAAATACTTTGTAACATGTCTTGCGCCATCACCAAGAAACAATCTTAAAATAGAGCCACAACTAACAGCTCTATTGGTACCTATGGTCCTAGACTAGGATACCCAAAGTTAGGAGAGCGAAATAGGATGAAGATATGAGGAAGATCAAGAAACTGTTCTTATCTTCCCTTAGGGGGCGGGGGCACTTGGTCAAACCCAAACCAACTACTCTTGGGCGAACCAGGCACAGAGGACATTTCGGCCCCCTTATGGGCCCAGACGAGCTATATTTCATTAATTTGTTTTATGTTGAAGACGGTTTTAATTATTTAGAATATTCTTAGTTGTGTTATTATTGTTTAAGAAATACTTTAATTTTTTACGAAGGTTTCCTAATTCTATTTATGCTATTTAGGAAGGTTCCAATTGTTTTATAGCATGAGAGTTATTTAAGGGGAAGTTTTGTCTAGGATTATGATCATATATGTGCTAAGTTTATTTTCTAGGGGGGTTTGGTGTGAGTTTTCTAGTCGTGGCTAGGGTTTATGGGAGAGTCAATCACTATTAGGAAACCATCGTAAAGAACTCTCCCTTAATTATCCTCCTCCTTCATAAGAAAACAGCTCCCCAATGCCCACAAGGGGCCAAGACCACCCCCCCTCTACGGCCCCTAGTTTGGGCAGGGCTAGCTAGTCTAGGCTAGCCAATCCACCTCCCCTCCCCCCGCAACCACACTGTCCTTAAATTGGAAGCATGGGAACTGTCTGCAGATCTTCCTCAGACCCTCATCCTGTTCACACTCTTGTCTCAGGGCTTCCCAGTCTATAAACAATGTCTCCTGGCTCGAAGTGTGCTTATCTCCTATGCTCATCAAACTTCTTCTTCATGATCTACTGGACCCTCAACAAATATCCCTTGAGCTCAGCCAATATCCTGTCCCTTTCCTCTAAGTACTGATATACACTAAATATTGGTGTAGTGATATGCCCATAATGTATGAAATGAGGTGAATCTCTCCCATGGAGAATCCTAGAAGGGGTGGTTTGTGTTGTTAAATGGTACGAAGTGTTGTATCAATACTCGACCCAAGCAATCCACTTTGTTGAACTCTTTGGCATATCCAATATAAAGCATCGCAAATAAATTTCCATGTTTCTATTCACCACCTCCATATGGCCATCTATCTGGGGATGGTATGCCATGCTTTTCTTCAAGATTGTTCCCTGTAAATGGAACAGCTCCTTCAAGAAATGTTTGGGGAATACCTAGTCTCTATCTGACACAATGGACTCTGAAAAATTGATGTAAGCGCACCACCTCTCGTATGAAAGCAGCAGCCACAGAGACCATAGTATAAGGGTTCTTCAGAGAGATGAAGTGTGTACACTAGTTCAGACAATCCACCACTACCAGTATCACAGAAAATCTCTCCGAACGCGTCAACCCCTTGATGAAGTCCATCATCACCTCCTCCAAGTTTTGCAACTCCACCAAGTAGCCTAACCCTGCTCCCTGAATTGTCTTGACCATAGTTTTGAGTAAAATCATGGCTCTGCACAAGCTGACATCTCCTCGCAGCACAACCCTCTTCCCCTCCACCTGAATCTACATAATCAAAGATTTTCAATCCACCTTCGTCTCACCAATCGTCTATAACCACTTCATCCTTAGGATCACATCAATGACCCCAAATCCAAGGGAAGAAAATTCTCCACCATCTGTACTCCTTGGAGTGTCAACACCAACCTCTTGCAAATCCCCCTACTTCTTTCCACCTTCCATGTCCACATCATGACTCCAAAGCTCTTCGTGTCCACCAACTTCAATCCCAACTGATCCGCGACCCGATTTGAGATGAAATTGTAAGTAGCCCCGCTATCCACCAAGACCACCACTGGTCACTCTCTGATCTGTCCATTCACCTTCATGGTGTGATTTGGAGTAAATCACACCACTGAGTTAGGGATACTTCCACCACATCAAGGTGTAGATGCTCTCCTCCCGCTTCTGCTTCCTCCCCCAACTCATTGTCAATCTCCTCCTCTTTACAAACTATAAGAAACAGGAGTGTGCGGTCCTTACACCGATGACCTGGCGCATACTTCTCACACATCAGATGCACAAACCCTTCACTCTCTTGTCTTGTATCTATGCCTTTGTAAGGCGCTTGAAGTTGGCCCCGGGGTGAAGTCCCCCACTCTTCTCCCTCGGTGCCTCCCATTGAAAAGACACTATTTGAGTTCTCGGTGCCAGTGAAGTCGATGCACTCCTGCAGGAGCCTACTGTGACTCTGCTCCTACTGGTCCTCTCCATCTGACTCTGATCCTTCATTATCTGGGCTAGCTCCATCATCTCCCTTAACCCCTTTGGTCTCAACCATGGTTTAAAATTGCGCAATATGAGGCTCGCCTTGAGGCCCGCCTTTGCACAATTCCAGTAAAAAGCGCCTCGATGCTTACACCTCGAGTTTTTTATATGAGACTTGCGTCTCAACTTGGTTGAGGCCCGCCTCGCCTCACTGGCATGAGGCTTACGCCTCATGTTATATATATTAAAACTTACATAAATCTTGAAGTAAATGCCCGACATTGGACTATATAGTGGAGGAGGAAGAGGAGAGAGCAATTCATCATAATGATTATTCAAATGAAGAACCCCTTAGTGATGACAATGCTAATGACTTATGAGTTCTTATGTGATATGTCATTGCTATTTATTTTTGGAAATTGGAATTATATGTTAATGAAAAGAATATTGGGATTTGGGAAAGATAGAATTTTGAGTTGAACTATATTTAATGTTATCTTATTATTGGGATATTTTGATTTCACTTCAAATCTTATGCTTTTTTATGTTTTATATTATTCACTCATTAGTATATTAAAAATTTATCATTTTATATTTACGCAATCTTTTGATTTTGAGACTTACGCCTCAAAACGCCTTGAGGCTTACGCCTCGCCTCATAAATGAGAAACGCCTCAATACTCGAATACGCAATTTTAAACATTTGTCTCAACAATCAGAGGTCTACCTGTATGTCGGGCTTTAAGCCCTTCATGAAATCCCCCTCCAACACCACCTCCGAAATCCCCCTCAACCGCCCCGACAATAACTCAAATATCTCCCTGTACTCCATGACAATACCCTCCTGAGTCAAGACAAAGAATTGCTCATGTAGGTCTCCTCCTCAAATGACTTGGACATATTCCAACAAGCAATCTTTAAAATCCTCCCAAGAGTCGATATGATATCTAGCCTCCCTCCACTGGAACCAAGCTAAGGCATTCCCCTCCAGACATAGCCCTGCAACCGTAAGCTTCTTCTCCTCATTCAACCAATACATTGCGATATATTTGTCCACCCGGTACACCCACTTATGGGCATCCTCCTCTTCAAACGTCGACATCTTCAACTTCTTCACCCTAGCATCTCCACTCCAAGTTCCTCTTCATCCAGTGGTCCCCCCCCCTCCATGCAGCGAGGGTGGGAATTTCACATTTCTTCCATCCTCCTTGCATGACATGATCCCCATGGCTCGACTCGACCCCCTCCATCTCTGGCCGCCCACTCCCCTTGCCTAAAATGTCTCCCATAGTGATCGGCCACCTTACCACCTCCACCACATAATTCTCTCCGTGTTGTCCCCCCATCTGAAAACCCTAATTCACCCCTTATCAAAACCATAAGAGGTGGCTATTAATAAAAAAAAGAGGTGGCTATTAATAATAATAATAAAAGAGGTGGCTATTAATGAAAGAAACTCTCCTCGTCAAACCCCTCTCGTTAAATCTCCTTTCCCTTAGATTCAGTCAAGGGAATCTGCTCAAATCTTGGTTAAGGTTAGCAGTCAGAAACGTCAGTGGAGTATTGGATTGCATTGTCATGAGCTTCCTTATCATCTCCTCCAACCCTCCAAAGCGGCTCTCCATCTGATTCTCCATGGTTGAAAAACCTTTCTTCGATGGTTCAAAACTTCTCCTCCATCCCGAATTTGATTTGTTCCACGTCATCTTCCAATGCAACCACCTTCTTTACTTTCATCTCTTCAAAACTTCGCTTTGATATCAATTTGATGCATCTTAGAAGTAAAAATAGCAAATCATATAGAAGAAAAATGCAGGAATACAAATATGGGGGCGGATTTTTCATTACTTTTCAACAATAACGAAATATACAATTGATCAACTATTCCAGAGGTAGATTGGCTCTCCCACAAACCCTAAATGTCGCTAGGAAACTCACACTAAACCCTAGAAAATAAACTCAACACATATATACTCCAATCCTAACCCTAGATAAAACTCCCCTTTAAATAGCTCTCACACACAAAATCTTCCTAAACAGCATAAACACAATTAGGAGACCTTCCTAAACAATTAAAATCTTTCTAAACAGCATAAACACAATTAGAAAATTTTCCTAAACAATTAAAACATTCCTAAACAGCCAAAACACAATTAGGAAACCTTCTTAAACAGCTCCTCCTTGATTCCTCCTCTTACATAATGAATAATAGCTCCTCTGAGCCCCACAAAGGGGCCAAAATCTTCCCCTCTACTGCCCCTGGTTCTGCCAGCTAAAGGCTGGTTTGGCCAGGGATGGGCTGATCGGCTGGACTAGCCTGGGCCAACCAGGTGCCCCCCCCCCCCCCCCCCCCCCCCCCCCCCCCCCCCCCCGGCGTATCAATCTTGCACCATCACAAAGAAACCCTCTTAAAAGTCACATGTCATCAACTGATTCCACTTATGCTTAAGTCATTCAGAGTCCACGATGTTCAGCATAAAAACTATGAAGCCCATCAGCCTCCAAATTGTGTCTATAACATTACCCATGTCTTCTTGTGCTCTCCCGAGCTTCTTCTACTCACCACAGTCAAAAAGACTAAACTAACTTGCTGAATAAAAACAGTGACTTAATCGCACTAAAGAACATCTGGTTCAAAGGGAAAAATAACCCAACCTATTAATTATATTGAGAAAGTAGAGAAACCAAGTGGAGTTACGGCTTAAGAGTTATGAAGTCCAAAAATTCAAGATTAATATATACATGCGGAAGAATTTGCAGCTATTTTTTAACTTTACACTAATATTTGGAATGATCACTTTACACTGATAATAGATTTCTCACTTTTTATATGGCAGCATATTCCCAAATGGTGGATCTGGCTATACTGGATATGCCCAACATCGTGGACTCTGAATGGTTTGCTTACTTCACAGTATGGGGATGTTACCACCGAGATAATAGCATTTGGAGAAACAAAAACCGTGACCACATTTTTGACACAGCACTATGGCTTCCATCCCAACCAATCTCATTTGGTGGCATTTGTAATAGCTTGTTTCCCTATAATATTTGCCTCTCTATTCTTCTACTACGTAGGAAAATTAAATTTCCAAAGAAGGTAACTATTTCATGTGAAGCTAATTTTGGTATATTAAAGCTGAAGGCCAATGGTCCTTTATTTTAAATTAAAGCAACTTCACGTTATTTTTTACCTACTTTTTTCACGAATTTTGTTGTGTTTGATGTATCTGAGAAATTTTGATATGACCATAAGAAAAATCTGGTAACATTCCTCCAAATTTCATGAGTTTAAGAAAACACTGTTTGAGTGACCCCCACCCAACCAAGTAAGATGAGCAATTGGGCACATTAAATGCATTACTCTGTGCTATCTTGTCAATTGCCATTTCGCTAGCTAAAGATTCCAAGAAGAAAAAGAGAAAACCTGGAAGGATACTTTAGTGTGTCTTCGTAATTCAAAATATTTCAGTGTTAACAGCCTGTCTAGTTTGTTCAGGAACCTTGCTACTTGCTAGTAATGTTATATAAGTTATTTGATCACTATTTTGCAAAATAAGGCAATCTTTTGAAGCAGGTAGAATTAGAGAAGCTCTAACCATACTAGCCATCTGGCTTTTTCTGTTTTTTTTTTTTTTCCCTTCAATATAGGACCAGTAATGAAACTATGGTAGAAAGGCATGTAGAATATAAGCTAAGAAAATTTATCAGTTTTAAAGAATCAATTTGATTTCAGGTCAAAATCTCTACTATGAAAATAATTTTGGTTTTAAAACAATTAATGTAGAAGCAAAATTAATGTAAGAATTAAGTTAAAATGGTGTATCAAATATCTATTGATCTTATTAAAGATATATAATAGAATAGTGGCTAGTATTAAAATTACTTGGTGACTTTCAATTATAATAGGTTTAAATCAATGATCAACATTAAGTGCATATCTGTTTTATTAGTTATAACGATACTTATAAAAGATATTAAAAGTGAGGCTCCTTATTGCATGTTTTTTTTGCAGATAATAATGCTCTGGCTGACAAGGCATCTTCTGAAATAAGTGAAAATTTAAAATAATTGATGAAATGTTTAGAATAGATCTTAAAATTAGTAGAACGAAAAATCAAGACATAATAAGTGATTTTAGTGTGTAAGATGTTACCAATTATCACTCAATATTAATAGAAGACAAGGTGATACTTAAGCTTGATAGACTTAAATATACACAAAAGAACGGAAACAGAGATGAAAATACAACTTCTAAAGTTAAGACAGAATGGATAGAATAGAGAAGTGCCTTAGCAATTTGGTGTGATAAGAGGTATCAAGAAGGATTAAAAGGTAAATTTTATAACATCATAATTACGTTGATGATGTTGTATAGATTCAAATGTTGAGTTGTAAAAAACAAATAATCGATAATTGAGTGTGGCAACAAAATAGAATGCCAAGTTAAATGAAAGAATCACTATATTAGAGAAAAAGTTTGAGTGAGATATAATGAAAATAAGGCGACTAAAAAATAAACTTAGATGATTTGAATATATATAATGAATGATAGACGTGTGTCTGGTTGATGAGTAGATAAAATTAGTGTCAAAGAATTATAAAGGAAAATGGCACATCTAAGATTATATGAATATAAGTTGTTCAAAATGATTTGTGAGGAATAAGTTTGACACCCCATTCTAGACTTGACAAGAATGAATGAAAAATGAGGACTCATAATGCCAACAACAAATAAGTGAGATTAGGCTAATGATAATGATAATGATGATGGTCAACTTTCAAGTTCGAGGGGAACGCATACAAGAATTGTAAAAAAATTAAGTATTAAGAGATCATTAGCCTTTCATGAATGACAGAAGTATACAACTCTATTATGCAAAAACTATTCTGTAATTAGACAATTATGGGAATAGAGAAAAAAACCAACCATTCAAAATTAGACCAAGATTTGAGAACGGGTAGCAAGCCTAATAAGTTATCATGCACTAAGCTAGATAGAAAAAGAGGATTCCGTAGATTAACACTTTCCACGTGAATCACAAGGCCTTTGTCCTAAGAGTGAAACATAAACTTTTTAAAAAGGAATCTAATGTAAGAATGCACATGATTGTGGAGAATATCCCCAAATTGAAAGCAAAATAAAAGTTGAGTTTAATCCTACGAGGCACTACAGTTCTAAGCTCTAATTGAACCCACAACACTTCCCTCCCTAGGAACATAATGCTATTGCAATAGCTATAATAATTGCTTGGAAGATGCCAACCCCATCCATTTCTGTACAGTCAAGAAGAACAATTGTTCGGTGTTTCTATTAGCAATGCACGCATCATTTACATGGTTTCAATCTCTATTATGACATTAGGCTTTCACCTGATTTTCCAAACGTGTTACAAAGAGATCTGGATCTATTTTCTTTTAAAGAAGCAAATTAAAAATACACATTGGACCTCAATGTGAACTCCATTTTTTAAGCCCAGACATCCAAGACATAATTTCACCATGCAACCCCTACCGCAAATACTTCAATTATATCTCATGAACTAGCTGGTTATATATTTTATAGCAGCTGGCCAGTAACAGATGGCACCTACTTGATAGACAGTACAATAAATTCATAGATGGTCAACGTCAATATATTGACTTTTAAGCAGCAATTGAAATTGTTTCACATTGCATAAAATTACAAAAATGATATATATTGTTGTGGGCTCCAAAAACTCGCACCCCGGCCTCTCCGCGGACCCCATTCTTTTTTTTAGGTCGTCGAGAAGAGTTTTAACACGTAAGTTCAGAGGCAAATTTTTAGAAGGTAGATTGGGTATTAAATTAGACACTACCCAAAAATTTTGTCTTCATTTTGCAAGGACTTTATGATCTGAGTTCAGGTTTCCTATAGGTGCATGCCCCTATAGTTAATTACCCCTCTCGATAATGAGAGAAAACTTTCGATTAAAGCTAGTCATCAAGCAAATAAGTAGGGATACGTGGTGTCTATCGTATAGTAGCAGCATGGGTTTAGTTTTTTTAGACTTAACATTTAAAATTGAAAATTTCATCATCTCAAGCTTAATGCGGATGGTGGGGGAATGATGATGAGCCCGATCAAGATCTCATAGTTCCGTCGTCCCGAGTCATCATAATCCTTAGTCTACTTAGTCAGAGGAGGTAGTCGACCCAACCTGACAAAAGGATCCTTGTCGGCAGCCATGGGTTGTTTCGTCTAAGGGTACCTTCTAAACCTAGGGTGAGTATTTGCTTACGGTGCAAATTTGCATCCACCTTAGCTAACAGAGGGCTTTGTGTCCTATCGATTATATCATATTGATTCATATCTCAATAAGTTGACGCCATTGGGGAGCATACCAGACCTAACCATGATCATAATTTAGTGGTGTCATTTGGCGGCAAAACCACCCTATTCAGAGTGTCCCGATCATAATTGTTTACCTGTGGTGGCATTTAGCGGCGAAACTCACGATGTGGTATCATTTGGCGGTGAAACCACCAGTTATAGGACATGTGCTACATCCTTACTAGCAAAAGACGATTTAAGGATGAATCTTAGCAATATTCTCGACCAGATATTGGCTCTTTGTGAGCTAAAGTAAGTTTCAAATTTATCTACCTCGGCAAATTATTACGGAAGATGGATGAATTTTGCTATAAGTGTTTGATGGTTAATTTCAATTTTGAATATTTTAAACTTTTTTGTATTTTTGGAATTTTCATGAGCTTTTGAGATGTATTTTGAATGTTTGTGGACCTCTTCAATTGAGATTTTCTGTCAACACAACCATCATCGGAGTAATGTTGTAATCACTTTAAAAAATTTGTATTTTTTTTTAAGCTTGAAAGCATCGGAAAGTATAGGGTCCCCTCTAGTTAAGATAAACATTCAACACGACCATCATCGAAATTTCTATCGGTTATTACATTTTTGTTGATTGAACCTTATCGACTCTATCAGTTTATTGATAGTGGATCGGGTTCGTATCTAAATTTATTTCTTAACCCGCGCAACATCCTTAGACTCACGTGTATACCTACAACACGCTTGCCAGAGCCCATACTAGGACATATTGTTGAATGCATTTTGCACGATGCATTTATATGATTGTTATATATAAGCATGATATTACTGGAATGAAGCTCTCTACATATTGCAAATGCATATGGGATGATACTTGAGAGTGTAATTGCAATGTAAAATGGCATGCTTGAATGAAACCCTCTGCATCCTACCAATGCATGTAAGAGGTCATTTTAACATGCAATTGTAATGTCAAATGATATACTTGAATGAAAACCTCTACATCCTTCAAATACACGCAGGAGGTCATTTTGAACTATGATTACAATGTCAACAGAAATGCTAGAATGAAACCCTCGGCACATTGTCAATGCATGCCTATTATGAAATGCACATCAACACGTATTTTAATGTATGCGAGGGGGGGTTTGCATTTTTAAATGTAGCTAGCTGTATAGGTGACGATTGTTGCTAAATGCGCAGGATTCTATTTTGGGCTTTGTTGATGCCTTTTGTCCACTTGTATGAATGTTATGGATCTAGTGGCATGGCAATGCACTTCATTTATTTCGCACCAACAATGCAATTTAGCTCATTTCATCTTCTGCAAGCTATTTTTTTCTTCAATACTTAAGTCAAGAGAGTACTTCTATTTACAAATAAGCTACACATCACATCAGGAGCCTTCCACCTATTGCTTACGAGCAAGCTAATTTATCTAGTATGATCGCCTATCATTGCAAATTTGCTATCTCAATTTGCCAGTGGCCTGTAGTTTTTACAATGAATTTCCTGCTTTTGCTTATAGGTGAATTATAGTGTTGCATCTAGAAAAATCATGAGATACTTCATTGAACTGATGCAAAGCTTCATCTTCTCGTTCTTCGAGATATCAGATCCACAAATCATCTAACCTTTGCTTAGATCGGATGAGGACATCCAAGTTGCATAAGGTCATTTTGTGATAGATGATGTATCATAATCTGATGAGACCAAAGGCTCGACTGATGCGTTGTTGGCTCTCCTCATCTTCAATTCGCCACAAGGTATTCCCCAGTCTGGCTGGGCTGGTCTGGGCCGGCCAGGTGACCCCCCCGAGTGTATCACCCCCCCCCCCCCCGAGTGTATCAGGCACCTCCCTAAAATAATTTCAAGCCTTCATGAAATACGTAGATAAGTCCCTTGATAGCTTATGCACTGACCAACCACCACCTTCCCACCATCAAGATCCTTCTTCCTTCGCCAGAATCCTTGGATCCAACGGTTTATTCTCTACTCCTCAACTGACCCCTGGTACCCCCCCCCCCGGTCCCCCCCCCCCCAAAAAAAAAAAATCCTTATCTTAAAACCATGAAAATCGAACTTCCTCACTTGAAAAGATCTGATATCAAAACATGGATCTTTAAAGCACATGAATACTGTGATTTTCATAATACTCTTGATTGTCATTGCGTTCGAATTGCTTATTTTCATCTTAAAGGACCTATGGCTACTTGGTACCAATGATTACGAGTGAAATGTTGATTTCTTTCTTCTTTTGGCTTTATGTCATCCCTACAACAAAGATTGGGCATTTCTTCTTATGATGATTTACATGAAAATCTTTCAAAAAAACTCAACAAATTAACTTTTTTTTTTTAATTACCAAACAGTTTTTGAAAATCTTGCATTTAAAGTCCCCAAACATTTCGAGTCAACCCTAGTTATTTCGATTTTGGACTTAAACAAGAATTACAAATGGAACTTTTACTTGCACGTCCTACATCTCTTTTGGATGCAATGGAACTTGCCATCGTCATGAATCAAAAATTCAAAATTTTTCTCTCCACAATCATCACATTAGCGCAAACCTAATCCTTCCAATCCTGCCAAGAAGATCCCACCTACTACCGATGTACCACCATTCAGCTACAATCCACTCCTTCAGTTCAACCTTCTCTCGATAGTGATGATATTCCCTTCAGTCCTAAGCCCCTTAATCTTCTAATTCGCAAACTCTCACATGCTAAAATTCAATTTAGGAGAAAAAAAATACTTTGTTTTAATTGTGATGCAAAATTCAATCCCTAACATCGTTATTCTATTAACTTTATTTACTTGGCACCCACGATAATGAATGCATCGATTCTTCTATCTCTTCTCAAAAATAATGATGATAACCAAGATCCTTCTCCCGAGATTCATTTAAATGCCTCAGTGGACAATTTAATCCTCCCTCTTTTCATTTAAATGGTTCTATTAATAATCACAAGGTTCACTTTTCAATTAATAGCATAAATGCTCATAATTTTCTTTAAGACAATGTTATTCATCAACTTGGTCTTACTCCTCAACCTAACCACAAATTGAATGTTTTTGTAGGCAATGGCAACATGCTATTATGTAACTATAAAATTCCCAGGTCACAATTATCATGTGAGGCTATCAGGTCACTTCAGACTTATTCATCATTTCCATCCATGGTGTCAATATTGTTCTCGGTGTACTTTGGCATCAATCCTTTAGACCTATTTCACATGACTATCGAGATCTTACCATGAAATTTACTTATCGAAAACATCAATTTACCCTTTCTGGCGAACCCCAAACCCCACTTATCATCTAACCCCATTTCTTTCAACCAATTATGTGCATTAATATATCATTCTCCATCAATCCAGATATCCACGACCCAATCCCACCATCTAAATAAAGATCATAAACCCCTTAAATTCTCTAGACAAATGTCTAGATACCCTTCCTCAACCTCTTCCTCCAATTTCCACATTATTACAACAATTTCAACACTTATTCAAACCACCACAAGGGTTACCACCATCATGCACTCTAGACCATCATATCCATCTTCCATCATTATCAAAACCTGTTAACACTCGTCCATATCGTTATCCACATTATCAAAAAGATGTGATGGAACAATTGGTTTCAAAAATGTTGCAATCTACATTATTCGCCCCAAACATAATCCTTTTTGTAGTCTTATACCTCTTGTCAAAAAACGTAATAGCACTTGACATTTTTGTATAGACTATAGAGTCCTTAATGTCCTTACTGTTACAGATAATTTATTATCCGAACAGCGGATGAACTATTAGATGAACTCCATGGAGCTTTTTTTTCTAAACTTAACCTTCGTTCCAGTTATCAAGTTCGTATGCATATAAAGAATATACAAAAACTCACTTTTTGTACCCACAACGACCACTATGTTTTTCTAGTTATGCATTTTGGCTTAACAAATGCCCTTTCCACATTTCAAGCCTTATTGGCCCATGTTTTCCAATCATTTCTTCGTAAGTTTGCCATTATTTTTTTAATGACATTCTCATCAAAAGTCCTACCGTAGAACTTCATTTTGATCATCTTTTACTTGTATTTAAATGTTTAATGACAAACTAACTTTTTCTTAAACTAAATAAATGTAAAATTTATCAATCCTCCATTGAACATCTTGTTCATATTATCTCCTATGGTTGTATCCAACCCGATCCTAAAAAAATTGATGTTCTCAGTTATGACTACATGGCTAAATCATTTCATACTTATGACACCTGATGTAGACAAAAGGGGGTCAACACAAGTCCAAAATAAATCAAATTTTGGCTTCCCTTGAGTCTAATAGTTTATCATATTTGAGCTAAACTTTTAATTCATTTATGAGCTGAACTTTAGTTCATTTATTGAACTAAGAGTTAGCTCATTATGAGCTAACATTTTAGTTCATTTATTATCTTTTATTTAAATGTTTTTAAGCTTTTTATGTTATAGTCTTTTGGATTTCCAATGGGACTTTTGGAATCCCAAGTGTGGTGTTTAGTATTCCTATGTATGACCCCTTGGTTTCCACCAAGGTTTTAAGTTTTTATGTTTGCCTCTTGGGATCTCACGGCTGGGCTCCTTCTCCCGTGGCCGTGGCTCTTTGGTCCATGCGGTTCCTTCGTTTCCCGTGGCCGTGGCTCTTTGGTTTGTGCGGTTCCTTCGTCTCCCGTGGCTGTCTCCTTGGTTCCTGGTTTGGGTGTTAAACCGAGAGCTTGGGGGGG